>NC_133929.1:24092118-24392118 GCF_964199755.1 Larus michahellis | reverse complement strand
GCCAAACTCTTGCCCACCACCAGCTTATTGGCCTTTCGGGGTGGGGATGGCGGTTGGAGAGACAGCCTTGATGCTGTGGGAGCACTGCTCAGCAGTAGCCAAAACACTGGTGTGTTACCAACACCTTTCTAGGTACCAGTACAAAGCACAGCACTATGAGGGCTGCTATGGGGAAAGTTAATTCCATCCCAGCCAGACCCAATACAATTGGTTTCTGAAAAGCCTTGTCTTGAGCTTAATCTATGGGCCATGTTCATACTTTAGCGTACCTTTTTTTCTCCTAATAAAAGACTTTTTCATACTAAATTTGTCTGTGGAAAGCTCAAAAGTTGAATCTTTCAAGCCAAAGTGAAATTGCTAGATGCAGAGAGGAAAACGATTTCTCATGATTTATCTGCAAGGGCTTGGTGAAACTGAAATACTGTAAATCTTATTACAGTCTCCCTTTCTGCTTTCTGAAGAAACCTCTTTCTCTGTAGTTGTTCATTTAAATTATAAAAGTGTTCATTCAGGCATTAGCTGGGTTTAGAGCTCCTCTGTCATTCCTGAATTCTACCATCACACTACAAAAGAAACAGTATGCTTGTTTGCTTTTGTAGCAAAATGGTGAAAGACTGCAAGTGCCTATTACAGGCTCCCCTCATCTTGTCACTATGCTCTAAATGCTTTTAAAGTAAACAGGAACTATCACTTGTCAATTGTTAATTTCCCTGTATTTACTAGTAGAATAAAGACAAATCTCTCAGTGTGACGTTTTCAAGAATGGTAGGCCTTGATTCTTTTTCCTAAGATAACCAATTACAAATAATTTTACTTAGTACTTTGTAAAAATGAGTTGCAAAAGTAGTCCCTTAGGTATTGCTTAGTTTCCCTACTAAGGAAGCTGATAGCTGTTTGATAATCTGATAATGAACTGCTTTCACAGTGGTGTGCACGCACAGATGCCTCATTTTACAATTTTACCTCCAAAAGTTATAAGTGTCATTTTAGTCAATTGTGATCTCCATAAACATCGATTGAAAAAGTTTGTTAGGTTTGACAACATAGTTACCACCATAAGTGACAGTTGATTTCCTTATCCCTGTCCTGGTCTGAGGTAAAACAGAACCAACTTTCTGTTCAGTAATTTTAGTTCTTAGCTAGGCCTCTTCTAACTCTCTGAAATTAACAGCATGTTGTGCCGAAAACTGTTTGTTCTCAGAGTGATAAGACCGATGTCTATAGTTCATGCCAAGGAAGGATATGCAGAGAGGTTCTTGATTATACTTATTGCTATAAAAACCAAGGTCAGCTAATTTCGTTATTTGCCCCACTGGAGGGTCAGAAACAGAAAAGCGTAGAGGGATCCCACCTGCAGGGAGGAGTGGACAGGACAGGTGACCCAAAACTGACCAACAGGGTATTCTATCCCATCTGCCCCATGCTCAGTATAAAAGCTGAGGGATCAAAGGGTCAACGCTTTTTCTTCAATGGCCGACGTCTGAGGAGGACCCTGCCTGTTCATCTGCCTTTGATCCCGATTCGTGGGTTCCTGACTCCATCTGTGGAATCCAGTTCCCACCCATCACTGACTCCAGTCTGGGACTTCCCCAGTGCCTGCAGGTGACATCGTTGTCGTGGTTTAGCAACAAAGAGCCAGTGCCGCTTGCTTGGGCCTTCCCAATACAGGAAGAATCAGAAGAAAAAGGCAAAACTCTTGGATTGAGACAAAGGCAGTTTAACAGAACAGCCAAGGGAACAAGAAAAACAACAACAGTAACACGGACAGAGGAATATACAAACACGATTACAGAACCCCCGCTCCCCGCCACTCCCCGACCAGACCCGGGGATGCCCCAGCCTGCTCCAAGCAGGACTTCCTGCCCCCTCCCCCAGCAGCTCAGGGTGGGCATGGCTCACATGGCATGGAATACCTGTGAGCCTGGGGAGAATTAACCCTATCCCTGACGGAACCAGGACAATCATCCTGTGAGCTTGATACAGTTTTGTGTATATTGTATCTATTTCATTATTTCCTTTTTATTTTATTATGTTATGAAACAGGAGCCATGGTGATGGAGGATGCGGAGAAGGCGGAGTTACTGAATGCCTTCTCTGCTTCGGTCTTTACTGCTCGGCCCAGCCCTCAGGAGTCCCAGGCCTGGGGGAAAGAAGACGACTTCCCCTGGGTTGAGGAGGATCGAGTGAGGGATCATTTAGGTCAATTAGATATCCACAAGTCCATGGGCCCCGATGGGATGCACCCGAGAGTGCTGAGGGAGCTGGCAGAAGTCATTGCTGGGCCACTCTCCATCATCTTTGAAAGGTCCTGGAGAACAGGCGAGGTGCCTGAGGACTGGAGGAAAGCCAATGTCACTCCAGTCTTCAAGAAGGGCAAGAAGGAGGACCCGGGGAACTACAGGCCGGTCAGCCTCACCTCCATCCCTGGAAAGATGATGGAACAGCTCGTTCTGGGCGTCATCTCAAGGCATGTGGAGGAAAAGAAAGCTATCAGAAGTACTCAACATGGATTCACCAAGGGGAAATCATGTCTGACTAATCTGATAGCCTTCTATGATGTCATGACTGGATGGATAGATGAGGGGAGGGTGGTAGATGTGGTCTACCTTGACTTCAGCAAGGCATTTGACACTGTCTCCCACAGCATCCTCATAGGGAAGCTTAGGAAGAGTGGGCTAGATGAATGGACAGTAAGGTGGATAGATAACTGGTTGAAAGACAGAGCTCAGAGGGTCGTGATTAGGGGCACAGAGTCTAGTTGGAGGTCAGTGACGAGTGGTGTTCCCCAGGGGTCAGTACTGGGTCCAGTCCTCTTCAATATATTCATCCACGACCTGGATGAGGGGATAGAGTGCACCCTCAGCAAGTTTGCCGATGACACAAAGCTGGGAGGGGTGGCTGACACACCAGAAGGCTGTGCCGCCATACAGAGAGACCTGGACAGGCTGGAGATCTGGGCAGAGAGGAACCTTATGAAATTCAACAGGGGCAAGTGTAGGGTGCTGCACCTGGGGAGGAATAACCCCATGCACCAGTACAGGTTGGGGGCTGACCTGCTGGAGAGCAGCTCTGTGGAAAGAGACCTGGGAGTCCTGGTGGACAACAGGATGACCATGAGCCAGCAATGTGCCCTTGTGGCCAAGAAGGCCAATGGCATCCTGGGGTGCATCGAGAAGAGTGTGGCCAGCAGGTCAAGGGAGGTCATCCTCCCCCCTCTACTCTGCCTTGGTGAGGCTGCACCTGGAGTACTGTGTCCAGTTCTGGGCTCCCCGGTTCAAGAAGGACAGGGAACTGCTGGAGAGGGTGCAGCAAAGGGCTACCAAGATGATTAGGGGACTGGAACACCTCTCTTATGAAGAAAGGCTGAGGGATTTGGGTCTCTTCAGTCTGGAAAAAAGACGGCTGAGGGGGGAACCTTATCAATGCTTATAAATACTTAAAGGGTGGGTGTCAGGAGGATGGGGCTCTTTTCAGTGGTGCCCGGGGACAGGACAAGAGGTAATGGGCACAAACTTGAGCATAGGAAGTTCCACCTAAACATGAGGAGGACCTTCTTTCCTTTGAGGGTGGCAGAGCACTGGAACAGGCTGCCCAGAGAGGTGGTGGTGTCTCCAACTCTGGAGACATTTAAAACCTGCCTGGACGTGTTCCTGTGTAACCTGCTCTAGGTGACCCTGCTCTGGCAGGGGGGTTGGACTAGATGATCTCCAGAGGTCCCTTCCAACCCTATGATTCTATGATTCTATGATTATTGATATTTCATAAAAGTAGTTTAGTTTCTTCTAAACTCTTAAATCTCTCTATCTCTCCTCTTCCTCTCCTTGTGCGAGAGGTGGGGGAAGAGCATCTGTCGTCTCCGTCATTGGCCAATTCAGCCAAAACCACGACAATCCCTAAGTATGGTCTCATCAGAATTAATTACAGATTTCATGTCCAACTTCTCTCTAAACTTAGAGTAAATAAATAAATAGAAATAAGATTACTAATAATAAATTGGGCATTTTTTTCAGAAGCATTTTGAAAGCTTTCATAACACATTTTTTGAAAATATCCTCAAATTGTTTTGAAAATTCTACTAATTATATCTGTCCAATAGCAAACTAGACATTCTATGCAGAGAAAACCTGTACATTAGATTGGTAATTTTTGTGCTTCCCTCTCATCTTCCTGAAAAGATGCGTCAACTTTAATACTGAATAGTGGAACAAAAAAATGTAAATGAAATGTATTTTCATCCTGAAATAAAGATGGGCACCTCTCTCTAAATGTCACATGACAAGAGTACCACTGATTTTAGAGAAAATTACAAACATTATGCAAAGAAACATATAGTTATCTGAAAATAAAAAATTATACTGTAATAATATTGCTTACTAAAAGTCCATGTCAGAACATGGACAAGACCCTGACCTTCCTGGACTATAGTCCTAGGCTTTAAAGACAGAAGGATATCCTCTCTTTTATCACTGTCCCATTTGTCTTCTATTCAATGCCCTGAATTTAGCCAAGTCCTACATACTATGTAGTAAAGACTAAGTGTATTTAACAAGTGTATCATATTTACAGTAAATGAGGCTATGTTGTTTTACACTGCTAACTTTTCAGTACTAAGCAATTTTATTATTTTTAACATATTTTTGCTTTATTTAAAAATAAGTATGTCTTACACCATCTGGGAAAATAGAAATACCTTCATAGGTGACACTGGTCACTGGTCAGGTTAGTAACAAATACCTTTAAAATCCAAAGCACTAATCAGCATGATTTGCCTTAAAAGAATGTCTGCTAATAGGAAGAGGCTGTTATCCGAGATACAGAGAAAACAGCTCAGGAAAAAGGATGTTAAAGTTTTTTGTAAACCATTGACAAATGACTGCTGGAGAATAAGAATCCTAGTTTCTTTTTCTGGTTGAAGAATAAAGTTGTCTTCAGACTACATACTTGACATTTAAATATATTAATTCAAAAAAGGTTTATAGCTAATAGAGGAGCTTGTTACTTTAGAAACAAGCTTTAATAGATGTGATCTACTGTATCTGCTCAATTAAGGTTACTTGAGAAAGGAAGGAAAGATGTGTAATTTTGATAAAAATTACTTATGAAGTGTACAGAGTTTAATTTCATAACAAAACTAGAGATTAATTCTTATAATTGACTATTTCTGACATCTACCAGATTGCACCTTCCCTGTGGTTGCTACATACCTCTGCAACAATTTCTATCCATACAACATAAAAGTTTTATTAGGAAACTGGAAGCCTGACACGATGCCTCCTGACACCCTGCCCCCTGACTGACATTGTCAGCATAGGCAGGATGCCACCCACATTCTTCATGTAGGGCATGATTCTCTCAAATCACACTGCCATTGGTGGAGCCAAGAGGCGGTGCAACTCTTATCCGCATTCAAAAGGCATTTACATGATTAGCTGTTGCTGACAGATGACCCGGACACCAAGTGTCCCTGGCAGTCCACCGGAGCCAGGGCATGGCTTATGATCCTGCATTTGCTGTCAGTGATTGGGTGAGTCACTGTATGATTGCATTGTTGCTCATATTTCCTACTGCCTCAATAGAGCTTTCTTTTATAACATCTTGTCAGACTCCATTACTGTTTGGACCACAAAGACCAATGCTATTGTCATTTAATTCAGTTCCTTAATGCAACTGTGCGTCTGCTAGTCAGATTTTAGAAGACTTACACAAACCAAACTAGGAGACATTTTACTATGAAAGCAAAAGTCACTTCTTCCAAAAAAATCAAATCCATGTTTTACCACAAGTAAGTGTGCTGAAAAGGTTATGAAAATAAACTGATAATTTAATTCTCCAAAATGTTTAGCGATTTTTAAAAGCAGCAATCAAGGGCATAAATCAAACAAAATTGCAGATGGACTGGCTAACATGTCAAAAGCTTAGACAACTTTAATTATACACACTACCATCAGCTTCACTTATAATACCAGGATTTCCCCCAAAAACTGGAACTGTGAAATAATTTATTTTCTACAGCGGGAAAATCTCTATCCCTTAATAATTGAAAAGTTGCCCTGAACTTTTGTAGTAGTTATTTTGAGCAAAACCAAAAAAAAATATTCAGGTCCGACATATAATTTATAGTTAATTTACAAGTATGAGAAAGAGTTGAGCTTGTAAATTAATTTCCACTGTGAGTGCAGTTTTTGTTAATGACAATTACTATTATGGACTTTGCCATTTACAGGAAACATTATGTTGTACTTCTTAATATAGAACCCAATGCTTAAACACTAAAAACATGCAAGGCTTCTCTAATGAAGTCTGACATAAACTGTATTCGCCCTTTTTTAATATCAAAAGATAAGCAAACCATAAAGCTGCTTATCAGAGATTCATATTTAGAAAGAGATGCAAAACTGTTATAATTATTTGCTAAAACCAATGCTCAGCCTTTATAATATATTGCACTGACCTTTTTATTGAAATTGCTAGTTAAACTTTTAACTGATATGTAATTATTGATTAAAATTCAACAGTAGCATAAAGAATATTCCAAGTTTTCCACCCTCAGTTCATTGCTAACCGAGCAAGTAACACACTAACAAATTTTATTCCCAAGGCAGCTACAGCCTATGAATATTGACTAATTTATGAACCATGACATTAATTGCTGATACAAATAATGCTGCCCACCAATATACTCGTTTGAGTAGATTTGCTTTTTAAAAAAGATACATATCCTAATCAAAAGAAGGCAAGAAATTGCTCACTAACCTCTGCTTCAGCTGCTTGTGATTGCAGGAGCTGTCGTATACAAAGAATGTCCTTCTCTATTTGTTGAATCCTCATCACCCTTACCTGAAATGGATGTATTTTCATGTCTGATTTTTTTAAAAAAATCCTTATACTTACTGTACAGAATGACAATGAGAAGAGTTCATTGCAAAGATAGCTGAATACAAAACAGAATTACTTCATTCATGTGGTAATTCCACAAATGTTCTTGACAATAAAAAAACAGGCATGATTGTAAATATTCAAAATATAACAGGTAGTTGGGTTTTTAATAAAACTGACACTAATATGGATATAATATTAGATTGTTACACAGTACAAGCCCGGGTATAGAAAAACATTTAAATAAACTTGCACAATTTTCTGAAACTGACATTCTATGCAGTTTTTTAGCAAATTATTTCATTTTCATCTCAAATGTTAGACTTCTACTTGCCTTACAGAGATTTGAGAGAGATTTATATTTGTGGAGTGTTTTGAAGGTATAAAATCCTGAATGTCTTTGATTATTTTCAGTTACTATGATGATTTGGGAAATTTGCCTGTGCACAGCCTCTGAATATTTTCTGTTCCTACAAATTCCAAAGAATTTACAGGGTTAGTAAAAACTACATACTGCTTCTTTTGTTTGTCTGGGATTTTATAGATATTTCTGATGTGAGTCTTTTATAGTTATATTGACACTTCCCACTGCAATCCTTCTGTGGTTAGTAAATGGAACATTGAAAAATTAAATTTTACAGGACACATGTACTCCATGTAAGTTATACTGTGGAGCACAGGACGCATTATGAACCTGTGAAACAATAAGTGAATGCAATAAGTGATATATCCCTCTATCAGCTTGACAATAAATTGATATCATTTGACTTTAAAAGTGCGCAGAAAATAATTAGTCCAATAATAACAGGACAGAAACAAAACTGAACTGATAAAATAGGGGTGTGATTTTTATGATGGATAGCTTAAAAAATGAATGCACAGTTTAAAAAAAAAATCCTGATCATTTTACCTGAATAACATTTACAGTGCTGTACTAAAAGAGGAAAGGCTATGTGAATCTAGTTGACACTGCAAGGATCATCATTATAACAAGCCTTATTTAACATTTTTATAATATGAAAATGGAAATAAGATAAACTTTAAAAAAAGCTGCAAACACCAAAGAATACTTTTAAATTGTAATAGAAGTACAATATAATCTAGAAATTTCAGAAACACAGAAAAAAATATAATCACAAAGAACAGAATGAATTTTTAAAATATGCAGGATAATAAGCTGTGGGAAAAGCATCCTAAACACCAACACTTAGTGGAGTTACAAATAGTAAACTATAAATTAGATAATTATTTGCAAAGCAAAATATCAGAAAAAAATGCCAATAAAATTTGAAAGATACACACACAGAAGCCTCAGCAAAACATGAGGCAGACAGCTAATTCATTCCCCTTCTCTCTTGGATCAGGAAATTCTTAAGTATTAGAAAGATAATAACAATATATTACTGGAAATAACTATACATTTGTGTAGTGATGCACGACTGACATAACACATCTCTCATTTTTGTTTTTAAGAATGACTTAAATTTTCCCCAAACTGAGTTTCTTTCTGTTTAACCAATAATTTATTTCATAAAGGTCTTGAGAGAAACTGAGTATACGTATATATAAATATATCTAAAAGCAGGGATTTTTTTTTCAGAAGAAAAAGAAATAAAGATTACATGATTTGTCCAGTATCAATGATGAAGTTCTCAAAAGGACAACAATTCAGTCCATATCTCCCAAATTTTAGTCCAGAGATTTAAACATCAGAACATTCTTGTCTCTGCTTATTCATTATTTATATTACAGGGGACTCGAGGAGATCCATCAACTATTTTGCACCACACACTGTACAAGCAGAAAAAAAGAACGTATTTCCTGCCCCAAAGGGTTTACAGTCCAAAGACAAACATACAGTAGTAAACAGTCAAAGAAGTACCAGGAATCAATAGTGGTAAGTTTGATGAACAGTAATCAAAACCCTAAGAACCTTATTTAGTTTGTTGAATAATGAATCTGAAATGAACCTAAAGTCAGTAAATCACTGAATAAAGACAAATGATACTTTTTGCTATGCAAACACAAAATAACAAAGCATAGCAGTAGGAATAATGATGAGCTTTACTTAGATGAAGATGATAAGGGGAAGGCAAAAAATATCAAGAAAATGTTCATATTACTGGGTATCTTACAAGAGACCTCAAATTTGCATGGACAGGAAGTTGAGGGAAGTGATTCTCCCCCTCTACTCCGCTCTCGTGAGACCCCACCTTGAGTACTGCGTCCAGCTCTGGAGTCCTCAGTACAAGACAGACATGTACCTGTTGGAGCGGGTCCAGAGGAGGGCTACAAAAATGATCAGAAGGCTGGAGCACCTCTCATAGAATCATAGAATCATAGGGTTGGAAGGGACCTCTGGAGATCATCTAGTCCAACACCCCTGCCAGAGCAGGGTCACCTAGAGCAGGTTACACAGGAATGCGTCCAGGCAGGTTTTGAATGTCTCCAGAGATGGAGACTCCACCACCTCTCTGGGCAGCCTGTTCCAGTGCTCTGCCTATGAGGACAGGCTGAGAGTCAGGGTGTTCAGTCTAGAGAAGAGAAGGCTCTGGGAAGACCTTATAGTGGCCTTTCAATAGTTAAGGGGGGCTTATAGAAAAGATGGGGACAAACTTTTTAGCAGGGCTTCTTGCGACAGGACAAGAGGTAATGGTTTTAAACTAAAAGAGGGTAGATTCAGACTAGCTATAAGGAAGAAATTTTTTATGATGAGGATGGTGAAACACTGGAACAGGCTGCCCAGAGAGGTGGTAGATGCCCCATCCCTGGAAACATTCAAGGTCAGGTTGGATGGGGCTCTGAGCAACCTGACATAGTTGAAGATGTCCCTGCTCATTGCAGGGGAGGTTGGACCTTTAAAGGTCCCTTCCAACCAAAACCATTGTATGATTCTATGATTAAAAAGGCAAACAGTTTAATATTATAGAAGACAAAGGGTTCTAAACTACATAATAAGAAAAATATTAAATAAACAATTTTATAATAATTTTAATCATAATATTTTTATACAAATAATTTATTTAATAATTTATTTTTAAATAAAATAAGAAAACATCTCAGTGCTTTGCATTATGTGACTGCTATGTCTATTTTTACATTAGTTAACAATGTCATTTGATTACTTGTGCTTTTGCATGACTAGGAATGAACTTTCAAGTATCTGCATGCATTTAGGAATCATTTTAACTTTAAAATCTATACAAGAAACATCACTTTTTTCCTATTTGTTCATAGTATATTCCTATTAATTTTATTAAATTAAAGCATCACCATAAGATCTATGGTTGAAGTATCTTAACATTTAAAATTAGAAATTATTTGCATTTCACTGCCCTAGTAAGATTTCTAAAAAAAAATTCCTCTCTTCAGAGTGACAGAAAAATAATCACTTACCAAAAAAATAAAAATAAGGAATAGAATTTTGCTTTAAAATACTTTGGTTTAAAAACACAGATAGTCTTTTCTTCAAATAAAAGTATAACATAAAAAGTAGAGAAAATTATTAATGGGTTGGGCTGCATTACAGTTACAATCAAGACAAATGTAGAAATCTAACAGTGCTCAATTCTTGATCTGTGCAAGACTCCAGGTGTACTGGATATGGATGAGATGGAGTTAATTTTGTTCATAGCAGCCCCTATGGAGCTGTGGTTTAGATCTGTGACCAAAACAGTGTAGATGACACACCAGTGTTTTAGCTATTGCTGAACAGTGCTTACACAGTGTCAAGGCCTTCTGTTTCTCACTCTGCCCCCACAAAGCAAGTAGGCTGGGCATGGGCAAGAAGTTGGGAGGGGACATAGTCAGGATAGCTGATCCCAATGACCAAAGGGCTATTCCATGCCATATAATGTCAAGCTCAGCAATAAAATCGGGGGGGGAGTCTTTCCAAAGTCGCTGTTGCTTGGAGACTGGCAATTGACTTTGCATCACTTGTTTCCCCCCCCATTTTTCCCCTTCTTCGCTTACTCAACTGCCTTTATTTCAACCCATGAGTTTTTCTCGCTTCTGCTCTTCTGATTTTCTCCCCCATCCTGCTGTGGTGGGGAGTGAGCGAGTGAGCAGCTGTGTGGGTGCTTAGTTGCTGGCCAGGGTCAACACACAACAGTCCGTTTGGCACCCAACGTGGGGATTGAGGTGTTCGAGATAAGAACAGATTTGATTGGAGTGTGTTAGATTGAATTCATAGCCGTTATAGCTGGCAGACTGTTACTTGCTGTTGCCAGTCACAATGTTGACTTGTTTGCTCTCAGTACTGATTTATTTGTTCCCTCATCTGCTCTGTTGATTGTTCCCTCTCTTGCTGTACATCAAACTCCAGTGCCTGTTAATGGCTGCTTTCACCTTTTGCTGTTTGCTGTGTGGTTCATCACTTGTTTTTTATTGTTTTTCCTGGGAGAGAGATGATAAAAGCACTGACTGTCCTTCAGCCTAATCTGGTATTTAGGACCTGCACTGCTGCTGTCCCAGTACTCCAGGAAGCATTTTGTGGAGACAAATAACAATTACACCTTTTTCCTTTTTTCCTCTGGGAGCCACTTTGTGGGGCAAATAAAGAATGGCACCTCCCCCCTCTTCTCCTCCAGGGTAGATGTTTCCTCCCTTGTTGCAATGGCCCTTCATTTTCTTGAATATCCCAAAATGCTTGTATTGGTATGCACCGTGAATCTGATTTTGGCTTTTCCTGAGGTTAACCAACACCACACAGGGATGTGCCCTGAGGTTGGGAACACCGCATGGGGATGTGCCCTGAAGCAGTTGAATCATGGGCAGAAAAGTGTGGGGGAGAATTTGGGTAAGTGTCTAAAACGGTTTTCACCTCCAATGGTCTGGGACTTCACATCCAAACGGTGCAGAATCCTGTTGAAGTGGCAGACCACATGAAGAAAGGATGCCTTGTCTATACCAGAGAGACATAACTTCTCACATTGTGTTGGGGTCTGGCCTATACCTACTGAGACTCTGTCCAGCACACTTAAGGGGGTTGTGGATAAACCAGAGACCCAACCCTTGATTATAACAGTCATTCCTGTAGTCAGGAAGAAACAATAGCAGCAGAGGTTGACCCATTTAGTAAGGGAGGAAGAAGCTCTTCCTGAGAGGGAGCATGAGGAAGAATCAGAAGATGCAGCCTGTTCTGCAACAAAACAGTCATGAGGACAGGAGGGGGAAGAGACAGAAATCATAAAAGAGGTAGAAACCACCCAGTCCCTATCCCTGAGTGAGCTGTGAAATATGCAAAAAGAATACGGCCACCAGCCAGGAGAGTGAATTATCAGCTGTTCATTCTGATGCTGGGATACCGGGGCCCATAGTCAGGAATTAGAGGGTAGGGATGTCCAGCAGCTGGGATCCCCAGCTAGGGACTGGGGAATCAGAAAAGGGATCATAAGAGGGGCAATAATCTGCAGCTTCTGAAGGTGGCTCCTGTCAGGTGTGAAGGCAAGGTAACTCCTCAAAGGAAGATGTTGTAAACTACCAAGGCAAGTAGACCACCACTAAGGGAGGTGCCCAGTATCTGGGGGAATAAGTGGTGGTAGAGATGATCTAGAGCAACCTGGACAACAACCAGGCCTCCAAAGATCTGGATGAAATTTAGTGCACATGTCCATGTGGTGGAAGTTTGTACCGGAACACACTGACATTGTATGCCAGCACCCTGGTGATAATGGACTGGACAGACATTGAGGCACCAACTGTGGATAAACTGGCCTGCTAGCTCTGGCAATTCAAAGAGAAACTCTCATCTTCCCTGACACTATGGGCCTGCATCTCAGCTATGGAAAAACTATCCCAACAGGTCCAACAATTCAAAGTGAATGTCTTCCTCCTTGTCCCTACAGGGTGGTGCCTCAGCTTTCAATAATGCCACATGGAACCACTTTTTCTGCTCAAGGGAAAGGGAACTGCGGGCTACTCTATGGTTCTATCTGCATGACAACAGGAACGACATGAGGAATTGGGACAGTGCACCTACATCAAACCTAGAAGCTCACGCATGTGAATTGCGAGAAAAAACAGCGTCCAAAAAGAGTCCATCCAGGAAGATGACAGCTTTGGTTGATATTGAGCAATTCCCCAGACAGAGTAGAAAGGCTGATCCTACTTCCGTTCCTGATGAATGGACTTCTGGTTTGCAATTACAGGAGTGAGGTAAGGAATGCTCTGACTGGGAATAGACAGGCCCTGACTCTGGCCGGGAAGAGGAAAGGGAGAATTGGGTTTATTCCGCTATGTGAATTGAGTGGCCTGGCACATCAGACCCAAACGAGTACAAGGCTTTGGTGGACGCTGGTGCACAGTATACCAGGGTATATGGGCATATGTGGTATAATGCCACCAGGGTATAAGGGCATAGAACCCACCTGGATTTCTGGAGTGACAGGGTGATCCCAACAGTTGTCCTGTATTGACAGAGCTCAAAGGGTTGTGATCAGCAGCGCAGAGTCCAGTTGGAGGCCTGTAACTAGCGGTGTTCCCCAGGGGTCAGTACTGGATCTGGTCTTGTTCAACATATTCATCAACGACCTGGATGAGGGGACAGAGTTGTACCCCCAGCAAGTCTGCTGATGATACAAAACTGGGAGGAGTGGCTAACATACCAGAAGGCCGTGCTGCCATTCAGAGAGACCTGGACAGGCTAGAGGCAGAGAGGAACCTAATGAAGTTCAACAAGGGCAAGCGTAGGGTCCTGCACCTAGGGAGGAATAACCCCATGCACCAGTACAGGTTGGGGGCTGACCTGCTGGAAAGCAGCTTTGCAGAGAGAGACCTGGGAGTCCTGGTAGACCACAAGTTGACCATGAGCCAGCAATGTGCCCTTGTGGCCAAGAAGGCCAATGGTTTCCTGGGGTGCATTAAAAAGACCGTGGCCAGCAGGTCCCCCTCTACTCTGCCCTGGTGAGACTGCATCTGGAGTACTGTGTCCAGTTCTGGGCTCCCCAGTTCAAGAAGGACAGGGAGCTACTGGAGTCCAGCAGAGGGCTACAAAGATGATCAAGGGACTGGAACACCTCTCTTATGAGGAAAGGCTGAGAGACCTGGGTCTGTTTAGCCTGGGGAAGAGAAGACTGAGAGGGGATCTCATCAATGCTTATAAATATCTAAAGGGTGGGTGTCAAGAGGATGGGGTCAGGCTCTTTTCAGTGGTGCCTGGTGACAGGACAAGGTGCAACGGACAGAAGCTGGAACACAGGAAGTTCCATCTAAACATGAGGAGGAACTTCTTTACTTTGAGGGTGACAAAGCACTAGAACAGACTGCCCAGAAAGGTTGTGGAGTCTCCTTCTCTGGAGATATTCAAAACCCACCTGGATGCATTCCTGTCCAGCTTGCTCTAAGTGAACCTGCTTTGGCAGGGTGGTAGGACTAGATGATCTCTGAAGGTCCCTTCCAACCCCTAGCATTCTGTAATTCTGTGATTGGGTTTGCTTGGCAAGGTTTTGGTAGTGAGGGGGGGCTACAGGGGTGGCTTCTGTGAGAAGATGCCATAACCTTCCCCCACGTTGGGTGGAGCCAATTCCAGCCAGCTCCAAGCCGGATCTGCTGCTGGCCAAAGCTGAACCAGTCAGCGAAGCTGGTGGTGCCTTTGTGATAACATTTAAGAAAGGGTAAAAAATGCTGTGCAACAGCAGCTGGGAGAGAGGAGTGAGAATATCTGAGAGAAACAACTATGTAGACACCAAGGTCAGTGAAGAAGGAAGGAGAGGAGGTGCTCCAGGTGCTGGAACAGAGATTCCCCATGGTGACACAGGTCGTCCCACTGCAGCCCATGGAGGTCCACAGTGGAGCAGATATACACGCTGCAGCCCATGGAGGACCCCACATCGGAGCAGGTGGATGTGCCCTGAGGGAAGCTATGACCCTGTGGAGAGCCTGCGCTGGAGCAGGCTCCTGGCAGGAACTGCGCCCCCCATGGAGAGGAGCCCACACTGGAGAAGGTTTTCTAGCAGGAACTGTGGCCTCGTGTGGGACCAACACTGGAGCAGTCCGTTCCTGAATAACTACATGCCATGAAAAGGACCCTTATTGGAGCAGTTCATGAGGGACTGCCTCCCATGGGTGGGACCCCACGCTGAAGCACAGGAAGAGCATGAGGAGGAAGGAATGGCAGAGATGACCTGTGATGAACTGACTGCAACCCCCATTCTCATCCCCCTGTGCCTCTCAGGGGGAGGAGGTAGAGAAGTCAGGTGTGAACTTGAGCACAGGAAGAAGGGAGGGTTGGAGGGAAGGTGTTTTTAGGTTTCTTATTTTTCATTATCCTACTCTGATTTTGATTGGCAATAAATTATTTTCCCCAAGATGAGTCTGTTTTGTTCGTGCCAGTAATTGCTGAGTGATCTTGTCTTCATCTCGACCCATGAGCCTTTTGTTGTATTTTCTCCTCCTGTCCAGTTGAGGAGAGGGAGTGACAGAGCAGCTTGGTGAGCACCTAGTGGACACCCAAGGTCAACCCACCATGTCTGTATTGAAGGCTGAGGAGAGCTTAACAGGGGACAAGTGGCAAAAGCATACTATTGTAACCGGCACAGAGGCTCCATGTATCCTTGGCATAGGCTACCTCAGGAGAGGGTAGTTCAAGGACTCAAAGGGGTACCAGCGGACCTTTGGTGTAGCCACCATGGATACAGAGAAGATTAAACAGCTTTCTACCTTGCCTGGCATCTTGGAAGATCCCTTCATTGCTGGGTTGTTGTGGGTCGAAGAAAAGCAGGTGCCAATTGCTACCATGATGGTGCACTGGCAGCAATATTGCATCAGCCGAGACACCCTGGATCCCATTCATAAGTTTATTCATCAATTGGAGAGTCAAGGAGTGATCATCAAGACTTGCTCACCCTTTAATAGTCCCATGTGGCCAGTGGGAAAGTCTGACAGAGGATAGAGTATTGTGGTCTGGATGAAGTCACACCACCGCTGAGTGCTGCTCTACCGGACATGCTAGAGCTCCAATACGAACTGGAGTCAAAGGCAGCCAAGTGGTATGCCACAGTTGATATTGCCAATGCATTTTTCTCAGTTCCTTTGGCAGCAGAGTGCAGGCCACAGTTTGCTTTCATGTGCTATCCAATACACCTGGAATTGACTGCCCTGGGGGTGGAAGCACAGTCCTACCATTAGTCATGGATTGATCCACACTGCACTGGAACAGGGTGATGCTCCTGAACACCTGAAATATATTGATGTCCTGGTTCCGGGGGGGATAGGGTTAATTTTCCCCAGGCTCTGGCAGGGACACAAGTATTCCATACCATGTGATGCCATGCCCAAGGCCATGCCCAGTCTATAGCTGCCATGCCCAGTCTATAGCTGGAAGCTGGCTGGGGGAGGGGGCAGGAAGTCACCGCTTGAAGTGGGCTGGGGCATCCTGTGTCTGTGAGCAAATGTGTTTGTACATTCCTCTGTCAGTGTTATTGTTGTTGTTTTCCTGTTCCCTTTGCTGTTCTGTTAAACTGCCTTTGTCTCAACTCCTGAGTTTTGCCTTTTTCTTCCAATCCTCCCGCAGGGCCATGGGGGGATTGAGAAAGCAGCCGCATGGTTCTTTGTTGCCATCTGAGGCTAAACCACGACAATTGATAACATCATTGGGGGGGGGGGGGCAACAAAGCAGAAGAAATGTTAGAGAAGGGAAAAAGAATAATCCAGATCCTTCTGCAAGCTGGTTTTGCCATATAAAAAAGGAAGGCCAAAGGACCTGCACAAGAGATCCACTTTTTAGGAATAAAACAGCAAAATGGGCATCATCACATCCCAGTGGATGGGGTCGATATCCCCACCAGCTAACAGAAAAGAAACTCAAGCTTTCCTAGGCCTCGTGGGATTTTGGAGAATGCATATTCCAGGTTACAGTCAGCTTTGTGAGCCCTCTCTATTGAGTGACTCGAAAGAATAATTGTTTCAATTGCGGCCTCAAGCAGCAACAGGTCTTCAAACAGATCAAACAGGAGATGGTTTGTGCAGTACCCCTTGGGACAGTCTGGACAGTACCAGATGTAAGAAACATGCTCTACACTGGAGCCAAGGAGCATGGCCTCACCTGCAGCCTCTGGCAGAAAGCACCCAGAAAGACTTGATGTCAACCTCTAGGATGTTGGAGCTGGGGGTATTGAGGATCTGAGGCCCACTACACTGCAACTGAAAGGAGATACTAGCAGCATATGAACTGGTTCGGGCCACTTTTCATTAGTAGTCAGTACAGCACAGATCCTCTTGGCACTGTGACTGCCTTTGCTACACTGGATATTAAAAGGAAGAGTCCCCTCTACACATCAGGCGACCAAAACTACATGGAGTAAGTGGGTGGCGTTGATCACACAATGGGCTCAAATGGGGAACCCCAACCACACAGGAATCCTGGAAGAGATCATGGACTGGCCAGAAGGCAGAGATTTCAGAGCATCGCCTGAGGAGATGACTCGTGACTAAGGTCCCACTGCGTAATAAATTACCAGAAAATGAAAGGCAATATGTTCTGTTTACTGACAAGTCCTGCTGTATTGTGGGAAACTATTGGAGGTGGAATGCTGCTTTGTGGAGTCCCATGTGACAAGCTGCAGAAATCATCAAAGTAGAAGGCAAGTCAAGTCAATTTGCAGAAGTGAAAGCCATCCAGATGACCTTAGATATTTCCCAAATGGGAAAAGTGGTCAGCACTCTATACTGACTCATGGATGGTGGTAAATGCCCTGTGTGGGTAGCTACAGCAGTGGAAGAAGACCAACAGGCAGCACAGAGATAAACCCATCTGGGCTGCTGCATTGTGGCAAGGTGTCGCTGCCTGGGTAGAAAACATCACTCTAAAGATACATTGTGTAGATGCTCACATGCCCAAGAGCTGTGCCACCCAAGAACATCAAAAGAATGAGAAGGTAGGCCAGACTGCCAGAATTGGAGTGGCTCAGATGGATTGGGAGTGGGAATATAAGGGTGAACTATTCATAGCTCGGTGGGTCCATGAAACATTAAGACATCTAAGGAGAGATGCAACATACAGATGGGCTCATGATTGAGGGGTGGACCTGACCACCACCACTATCGCACAGGTTATCCACGAATGTGGAACATGTACCATAATTAAGTCAAGCAGGTAAAGCTTCTCTGGCACAGAGGATGGTGGCTGAGATATCAGTATGGGGAGGCCTGGCAGATCAATTATATCACCAAGGCAGGTGCCACATGCTTATTATGGCAGATGTGACTACTGGGTGGCTGGAAACATACACTGTGACCCGTACAACTGTCAGAAACACCATCCTGGGTCTTGAAGAACAAGTTCTACGGCAACACAGCACCCCAGAAAGAAATGAGTCATCATAACTCATTTCCGAAAAAACTTCATAGAGACCTGGGCCAAGAAAAATGTAATTGACTGGGAGTATCACATCCCCTATCACCCACAATCCTCTGGAAAGACTGAACAATACAATGGACTGTTGAAGACTATACTGAGAGCTGCTGGGAAATTTAAGTACTGGGATACAAATTTAGAACAGAACAGAACAGAACAGAACAGAACAGAACAGAACAGCATAGCATAGCATAGCATAGCATAGCATAGAATAGAATAGAATAGAATAGAATAGAATAGAATAGAATAAAAAAGAATAAAAAAGAATAGACTATTTCAGTTGGAAGGGACCTACAATGATCATGTAGTCCAACTGCCTGATCAGTTCAGGGCTGAGCAAGATAAAGCATGTTATTAAGGGCATTGTCCAAATGCCTCTTAAACACTGACAGGCGTGGGGCATCAACCACCTCTCTAGGAAGCCTGTGTCAGTGTTTGACGATCCTCTAAGTAAAGAAATGCTTCCTAATCATAGAATCATAGAAAGGTTTGGTTTGGAAGGAACCTTAAAGATCATCTAGTTCCAACGCCCCTGCCATGAGCAGAGACACCTTCCCACTAGACCAGGTTACACAAAGCCCCATCCAACCTGGCCTCGAACACCTCCAGGGATGGGGCATCTATCATCTCTCTGGGCAACCTGTTCCAGTGTCTCACCACCCTCACAGTAAAGCATTTCTTCTTAATATCTAATCTAAATCTCCCTTCTTTTGGTTTAAAACCGTTACCCCTTGTCCTATTGCTACACTCCCTCATAAAGAGTCCCTCCCCATCTTTCTGTAGGACCCCTTTAAGTACTGGACGGCTGCTATAAGGTCTCCCTGAAGCCTTCTCTTCTCCAGGCTGAATAAACCCCAACTCTCTCAGCATGCCTTCATAGGAGAAGTGTTCCAGCCCTCTGATCATCTTCGTGGTTGTCCTGGTTTGAGGTAAAACAGAACCAACTTTCTGTTCAGTAATTTTAGTTCTTAGCTAGGCCTCTTCTAACTCTCTGAAATTAACAGCATGTTGTGTCTAAAACGGTTCGTTCAGAGTGATGAGACAGTTTGTGCCATGGAATGGTATGCAGAAAGGCTCTTGCTTATACTTATTGCTATAACAACCAAGGTCAGCTAATTTTGTCATTTGCCCCATTGGAGGGTCAGAAACAGAAAAGTGTAAAGGGGTCCCATCTGCAGGGAGGAGTGGACAGGACAGGTGACCCAAAATTGACCAACAGGGGTATTCCATCCCATCTGCCCCATGCTCAGTATAAAAGCTGAAGGATCAAAGGGTGAGCTCTCTTCCTTCAATGGCCGACGTCTGAGGAGGACCCTGTCTGTTCATCTGCCTTTGATCCCAATCCGTGTGTTCCTGACTCCAACTCTGGAACCCGGTTCCCACCCGTCGCTGAGTCCAGCCTGGGACTTCCCCAGTGCCTGCCGGTGACATCATCCTGGGAGCTTAATACAGTTTTGTATATACTTTATCTATTTCATTATTTTCCTTTTTATTTTATTATTAATATTTCATTAAAGTAGTTTAGTTTCTTCTAAACTCGTAAATCTCTTTATTTCTCCTCCTACTCTCTGTGTACGAGAGGCTGGGGGGGAGCATCTGTTGCTGGCCATTGGCCAATTTGGCCAAAACCACGACAGTGGCCCTCCTCTGGACTTGCTCCAACAGAACCATGTCCTTCTTATGTTGGGGGCTCCAGAGCTGGACACAGTACTCCAGGTGGGGTCTCACCAGAGCAGAGTAGAGGGGCAGAATCACCTCCCTTGACCTGCTGGCCATACTTCTTTTGATGCAGCCCAGGATGCAGTTGGTTTTCTGGGCTGTGAGCGCACATTGCCAGCTCATGTTGAGCTTCTCATCAACCAACACCCCCAAATCCTTCACAGGGCTGTTCTCAATCCATTCTCTGCCTAGCCTATATTTGTGCCTTGGGATTGCCCTGACCCAGGTACAGGACCTTGCACTTGGCCTGGTTGAACTTCATGAGGTTCACACAGGCCCACCTCTCAAGCCTGTCCAGGTCCCTCTGGATGGCATCCCTTCCCTCCAGTGTGTCGACCGTGCCACACAGCTTGGTGTTCTTGGAAAACTTGCAGAGTGCACTTAATCCCACTGTTCATGTCGCTGACAAAGATATTAAACAGCACCGGTCCCAGTACCGACCCCTGAGGAACACCACTCGTCACTGGTTTCCACTTGGACATTGAACCATTGACTGCAACCCTTTGAGTGCAGCCATCTAGCCAGTTCCTTATCCATGAAGTGGTCCATCCATCAAATCCATGTCTCTCCAATTTAGAGACCAGGATGTCTCTAAATCTAAATCGGGAACTTCACCAGACTGCCACGACTTCTCAAATATGATGGACAGTGGCTTAACAACTTCGTCCATCAGTTCCCTCAGGACCTGCAGATGTATCTCATCAGGTCCCATGGATTTGTGCACCTTCAGGTTCCTTAGATGGTTTCAAACCTGGCCTTTTCCTACAGTGGGCGGATCTTCATTCTCACAGTCCCTGCCTTCGCTGTCTGCGACTTGGGTGGTGTGGCTACAGCACTTGCCAGTGAAGACCAAGGCAAAAAAGTCATTGAGTACCTCAGCCTTGTCCATATCCCAGATGAATAAATCTCCTGTTTCCTTCTGGAGAGGACCCACATTTTCCCTAGTCTTACCAATAGAAGGCTTTCCTGTTGTCCTTGACATCCCTGGCCAGATTTAACTCTATCTGAGCTTTCCTAATCTGATCCATGGCTGCTCAGACAATTTCTCTGTATTCCATCCAGTCAACCTGTCCTTGCTTCCACTCTCTGTAGGCTTCCTTTTTCTGTTTGAGATTGTCCAGGAGCTCCTTGTTCATCCATGCAGGCCTCCTGGCTTTTTTGCCTGACTTCCTCTTTGTTGGGATGCATTGCTCCTGAGCTTGGAGGAGGTGATCCTTGAATACTAACCAGCTTTCTTGGGCCCCTCTTCCCTCCAGGGCTTTATCCCATGGTACTGCACCAAGCAGATCCCTCAAGAGGCCAAAGTCTGCTCTCCTGAAGTCCAGGGTAGCAAACTTGCTGTGCGCCCTCCTCGCCGCCCTAAGGATCTACCATCTCATGGTCACTGCAGCCAAGGCTGCCCTTGAGCTTGACATTCCCCACCAGCCCCTCCTTGTTGGTGAGAACAAGGTCTAGCATGGCAACTCTCCTTGTTGGCTCCTCTGTCACTTGAAGTGTTATCATCAATGCATTTCAGGAACTTCCTGGATTGCTTTATGCCCTGCTGTGTTGTCCCTCCAACAGCTATCGGGGTGGTTGAAGTCCCCCATGAGGACCAGGGCTTGTGAACATGAGGCTGCTCCTGTCTGCCTATAGAGGGCCTCATCTGCTCGGTCTTCCTGGTTGGGTGGCCTGTAGCAGACTCCCACTGTAACATCACCTGTCCCTGCCCTTCCTTTAATCCTGGCCCATAAGCTCTCAGTCAGCTCCTCATCCATCCCCAAGAGAAGCTCCATGCATTCAAGCTGGTCCTTGACATAGAGGGCAACACCCCCTCCTCATCTCCCCTGCCTGTCTTTCCCAAAGATCCTTCATCTTTCCATTCCAAAACTCCAGTCATAGGAGCAACCCCACCGTGTCTCCGTGATGCCAATAAGATCATAGCCCTGCAGGCATGCACACGTCTCTAACTCCTCCCATTTATTTCCCATGCTACGTGCATTTGTATAGAGGCATTTAAGTTGGGCCCCCGATGAAGCTGACTTACTTGCTCGAGTATCTGGAATTCCTTTGTGCTGCACTCCAAGTGCTCTCCTGCTGACCTGCAATCCTTCTCCAGGATCTGGGCATCTATTGCTGGCACTGGCATCAAACTGGTAGGAGTGGGATGGATTGAGGTTCCCCTCCCCTGACACAGCTTTGAACCATTCCCATGCATCCTATCACTGGATACCAGGGAGAAGAGATCAGCACCTCCCTCTCCACTTCCCCTCCTCAGGAAGCTGTAGAGAGCAATGAGGTTGCCCCTCAGTCTCCTTTTCTCCAAACTAGACAAACCCAGAGTCCTTAGACGCTCCTCATAGGACATGCCTTCCAGCCCTTTCACCAGCTTTGTTGCCCTCCTCTGGATGCATTCAAGTACCTTAACATCCTTCTTAAATTGTGTGGCCCAGAACTGCATGCAGTACTCAAGGTGAGGCTGCACCGATGCTGAATACAATGGGATAATTGCCTCTTTTGAGCAGCTGGTTATGCTGTGTTTAAATGCACCTCAGGATGCGGTTTGCCCTCTTGGCTGCCAGGGCTGACTCATATTGAGCCTAATGTCAACCAGCACCCCAAGATCCCTTTCTACAGGGCTACTCTCCAG
Source organism: Larus michahellis (assembly GCF_964199755.1). Taxonomy (NCBI): domain Eukaryota; kingdom Metazoa; phylum Chordata; class Aves; order Charadriiformes; family Laridae; genus Larus; species Larus michahellis. The sequence goes on along the minus strand of NC_133929.1, from coordinate 24,369,541 downwards.
CCACACCTCTCCTAAATTATACTTGTGCCTGGCATTACTCCATCCCAGGTGCAGAATCCAGCATTTGGACTTGTTAAATTTCATCCCATTAATCATAGCCCAATGCTCCAATCTTTTTAGATCCCTCTGCAAGGCCTCTTGTCCCTCAAGAGAGTCAACAGCACCTCCCAGTTTGGTATGCTCAGCAAACTTGCTAATGGTGCATTCAACTCTTGCATCCAGATGGTTGGTAAATATAATGGACAGGACTGGCCATAGAATTGAACCCTGAGGAACACCACTAGTGACCAGTTGCAGCCAGATGTAGCAACCCTTTGAGCTCTGCCCTTCAGCCAGTTCTTCTCCCAGTATTGGGTCTGGCTGAGATGGAGTTAATTTTCCCCATAGCAGCCCTCATAGTGCTGTGCTTTGTACTGGTACCTAGAAAGGTGTTGGTAACACACCAGTGTTTTGGCTACTGCTGAGCAGTGCTCCCACAGCATCAAGGCTGTCTCTCCAACATTCTCCCCCTCACCAGTAGGCTGGGAGTGAGCAAGATCTTGGGAGGGGACATAGCCAGGACAGCTGACCCAAAATGACCGAAGGGACATTCAATACCATATGACATCTGCTCAACAATAAAAGCTAAGAGAAAGGAGGAGGAATGGGGGGCATTCGTTATTTATGATGTTTGTCTTCTGGAGCAACCGCTATGCATACATAAGCCCTGCTTCCCAGGAAGTGGCTGGATATCACCTGCTGATGGGAAGTAGAGAATAAATCTTTTGTTTTCCTTTGCTTCCACATGTGGCTTTGCTTTTGCTTTATTAAACTGCCTTTATCTTGACCTAGAAGGCTTTTTTCCATCTTATTTTCTATCCCCCCCCACCCCTCCACCCATCCTGTTGAGGAAGGGAGAGATAGAGCAGTTTGGTGGGCACCTGGCATCCAGCCAAGGTCAACCCACCACAGTCCTTTTTGGTGCCTAATGTGGGGCTTGAGACAACGACAGTTTTATATTAAGTGTGCTGTAGCTATAGTAGTTATTAAGTGGCAAGCTCCTGTTTGGGTCACGGAGTTTGTTGGCTGCACTGCTTATCTCATTTTGCTGAGCTTGGGAAAGATGTTAATACAAATGATGGGTATATGCTTTGCCCCGGCATTCATAGCCTTACTGTGGTGGGGGAGCTATTTTGTGGGGAGGATGAAGGAACTTGGGAACATGCTAGTACAAACAATGGCTATCTGCTTTGTCCTGGAATTGATGGCCTTGCTATGCTGCGGGAGCTATCTTTTGGAGAGAACGAAGGAATACATCTCCCTCTTCCTACTCGGGAGTGATGTGGATGGTTTTATTATGCAGGCTCCCGAGGTCCCTGTTCACCCTTATGTGAGTTGTTTAATACTACTAATTAATGCTGTTGGCATATTGTGGGTTTTGTGGAATCTGGTCTTGTCCTGGTGTAAGAGAAGACAACTGTTGGGTGAGGTGATACTGAAATGTGCCCTGAGGCAGCTGGTCCCTGGGTGGCAGGGTGTGTGGAAAGATTTGGGCAGGTTCCTAGGACAGTTATCACCTCCCAAAGCCTGGGATTTTACACCTGAACAGGCAAGCGACCCTGGCAAACTGATGTGTCACCTGATAGAAGGGTGCCCTGCCTACCCTAATGAAAACCAGCAGCTTCTAGCACTGTACTAGGGCCTGGTCTGTGCCTATCAAGCCACAGTTCAGTACTCTCAGAGGACTGTGGTTGAGGCAGGGACCCAAACTGCATCTGAGGGCACCGTGGTTGAGATAGGGACCCAAACAACAACAACTACAGTAATTGCCCCAGTAGTGAAAAAGAAACATTGGACAAGGAGAACAACAGGTCCATATCATCGGTTAGTAAGGGAGGAGGAAGAGGAGGAAAGGTTTGATCAAGCAGCTAGTCCTTCAACAAAGATGTTGGAGGAAGAAGTGAGAGAATTCAGACAGGAAGCGGAAACTACCTGGTCCCTGACCTCATCAGAACTTCGAGACATGCGGAAAGATTACAGCCATCAGCCAGGTGAGTGGATTGCTGCCTGGCTGCTCCAATGCTGGGATAATGGGGCCAACAGTCAGCAACTGGAAGGTAAGGAAGCCCAACAGCTGGGATCCCTTGCTAGAAATTGGGGAATTGAGAGAGGAATTGGAAAAGAGGCAGCAATTTGCAGTCTCTGCAGACAGCTCCTCTCAAGCGTGAGGGCAAGATATCCATTCAAGGAAGATCTTGTCAACTCCCCAGGAAAGTGGACTACCGCAGATGAAGGCATCCAGTACCTGAGAGAATTAGCAGTGCTGAAAGTCATCTACAGTGATCTAGATAATGATGAGGTCTCCGGAGATCCAGATGATGTCCTGCGCACATGGAGGAAGGTGATTCAAAGTGCCTCAGCATCATATTCTAACAGCTTGGCAATGATGTATTGCCCGGATATGGATACACCAACTGTGGGGAGAGCATCTTCTTGGCTCAAAAACTTCGAAGAAAATCTCTGTACCTCCTCATCCCTACGGGCCAGCGCCTTGGCTGTCAGGGGCACCCCAAGGAGTCAGTCCTCTCCTGCCCCAGTCAGAGGGAAAGGGAGCCCCAGGTGCATGCTGTGTGGCACACTGGTTCTTCCTGCGTGACCAGGTGGAGGACATGAAGAAGTGGGATGGTGAGCCCACCATTAAGCTGGAAGCCTATGTACACAAACTGAGGGGGGAAGACAGCTGTTAAGAAAGGGCCACCCAAGAAGGCTATCAGCATAGTTGCTGTAGAGACACAAGAAGGCAATCAGTGATCTCACAGACACAGAACAACTGAAATCACCTCCCTTGATCCTGCTGAGGGGACTTCTGGTTTGGCATTGCAAGGCTCAGACAGTGAATACCCTGACAAGGAACAGGAATAGAGGGTCCCTGCCTTCGGCCAGGAGGAGGAAAGGGATGACCAGGTATACTGGACTGTGTGGATTCGATGGCCTGGCACATCAGACCCACAGAAGTACAAGGCTTTGGTAGACACTGGTGCAGAGTGTATGGTGGTACCATCAGGGTATAGGAGCATAGAACCCATCTGGATCTCTGGAGTGACAGGGGAATGCCAAGAATTGTCTGTATTGGAGGCTGAGGTGAGCTTAACAGGGGACAAGTGGGAAAAGCACTCCATTGTGACTGGCCCAGAGGCCCCTTGTATCCTCAGGAAAGGGTACTTCAAGAACCCAAACATGTACCAATGGGCTTTTGGTATAGCCACTGTGAACACAGAGAAGACCATACAGCTATCTACCCTGCCTGGCTTCTCGTAAGATCCCTTTGTCGTGGGATTGTTGCGAGTTGAAGAACAGCAGGTGCCAATTGCTACCAGGATGGTGCACCGACAGCAATATCGCACCAATTGAGACTCCCTGGCACCCATCCATGAGCTGATTCATCAACTGGAGAGCCAAGGAGTGATCAGCAAGACTCACTCACCTTTTAATAGTTCCATATGGCTAGTGCAAAAATCTAACGGAGAGTGGAGATTAACAATAGACTATCGTGGCCTGAATGAAGTGACGCCACCACTGAGTGCTGCTATACCAGACATGCTAGAACTGCAATATGAACTGGAGTTGAAGGCAGCCAAGTGGTATGCTACAACTGACATTGCCAATGCTTTTCTTTCAATTCCTTTGGCAGCAGAGTGCAGGCCACAGTTTTCTTTCACATGGAGGGGTGTCCAATACACCTGTCATTGACTGCCCCAGGGGTGGAAGCACAGTCCTACCATTTGTCATGAATTGATACAGACTGCACTAGAACAAGGTGAAGCTCCTGAACACCTGCAGTATATTGATGACATTGTTGTGTGGGGCAACACAGCAGAAGAAGTTTTTGAGAAAGGGAATAAAATAGTTCAAATACTTCTGAAAGACGTTTTTTCCATAAAACAAAGTAAGGTCAAGGGACCTGTGCAGGAGATCCAGTTTTTAGGAATAAAATGGCAGGATGCATGCTGAGAGTCCCCAATTGATGTGATCAACAAAAGAGCAGATATGTCTCCACCGACTAGCAAAAAGGAAACACAAGCCTTCTTAGGCATTGGGGGTTTTTGGAGGATGCATATCCCAGATTACAGTCTAATTGTGAGCCCTCTATATCAAGTGACCCGTAAGAAGAACTATTTTAAATGGGGCCCTGAGCAATGACTAGCCTTTGAACAAATTAAACAGGAAATAGTCCATGCAGCAAGGTCAAGGGACCTGCACAGGAGATTCAGTTCTTGAGAATAAAATAGCAGGATGAACGCCATCATGTGACTATGGATGTGATCAACAAGATAGCAACTATGTCTCCACTAGCTAACAAGAAGGAAACACAAGCTTTCCTAGCCCTTGTGGGGTTCTGGATAATGCATATTCCAGGTTATAGTCAGTTTGTGAGCCCTCTCGCAAGTAAACCAAAAGAACTATTTTGAATGGGGCCTTGATCAACAACAAGCCTTTGAGCATATTAAACAGGAAATAGCTTGTGTGGTAGCTCTTGGGCCTGTCTGGACAGGACCAGCTGTGTAAAATGTACTCTACACTGCAGTTGGTGAGCATGGTCTCACCTGGAGCCTCTGGCAGAAAACATCAGGAGAAACCCAAAGTCAACCATTAGGGTTTTGGAGACAGGGGTATCGAGGATCAGAAGCCCACTACACCCCAACTGAAAAAGAGATACTAGCAGCATATGAGGGGGTTTGAGCCACTTTAGAAGTTGTTGGTTGTCCTGGTTTGAACCACACAGGACTAATTTCTCTTCTAATGCTGGGGAAAACTCCACTTTTAGAAGACTCTAGTGTCTGAATTTGTGAAAATATTTACTTCAGAGCTAGCTAGGCTATGTTGGATTCAAGGTCTCAGTGTTTTCGAGCCTTGCCAGGTGCAGGGATGAGCGAGACCTGGGCACTTGACCCAGGCTGGCCAACAGGATTATTTCATACCATGAACGTCACATTCAATATAAATTAGAAAGTTTGCTGCATAGTTCACTCTCTCCCTTGATGGTGGCAGTCCAGAGAACTTCTTGCCCTGGTGCTGGACCCCTGAGGCCTTCCCTTCCTCTTGAAGCCATAGCGCTCGCAGTGTCTGACATTTGCTGTCCACTGCTGGGAGTGCACAGCTTCCTACTGATAGAATTGGCTGAGTATAATTCTTGTATATCTTATATTAGTATCAGGATTAATACTGGTTCTTTATTATTATTGTTAATTATTTGGTCTTATCCTATTAATTCTATTTATATTTCAATCCTTATGTTTCCTTGTTTTCCCGATTCCCCTTTCCAGGTGGGGAGGGGTCATCGGGTGATAGAATAATTGTCTAAATGACAATAAATTGTTATGGGTTTTTCAAACCATAACATTGGTACAGAAGCATATCTCCTCTTGGCACCACGACTGCCCGTGCTACACTGGATGTTCAAAGGAAACATCCCCTCTACACATCACACAACCAGCACTACATGGAGTAAGTGGGTAGCGTTGATCATGCAACGAGCTTGAATGGGGAAACCCAACCGCCCAGGAATCCTGGAAGAGGTCATGGACTGGCCAGAAGGCAGAGATTTTGGAGCATTGCCTGAGGAGGTGGCTCGTGACAAAGAGGCACCACCATATAATGACTTATCAGAAGATGACAAGAGTTAATGCTTTGTTTACTGATGGATCCTGTTGTGTGGTAGGAAACCGTTGGAAGTGGAAAGCTGCTTTGTGGAGTCCCACACGCCAAGTCATTGAGGTCACTGAAGGAGAAGGTGAGTCAAGTCAGTTTACAGAAGGGAAGGCCATCCAACTAGCCCTAGAGATTGCTGAACAAGAAAAGTGACCAGTACTCTATCTCTATACTGACTCCTGGATGGTGGCTAATTCCCTATGGAGGTGGCTACAGCAGTGGAAGACGACCAATTGGCAGTGCAGAGGTAAACCCATCTGGGCTGCTGCGTTGTGGCACATTGCTGCCTGGGTAGAAAACATTGCTCTAAAGGTATGTCATGTAGATACTCACATGCCCAAAAGCCATGCCACTGAAGAACATCGAAACAATGAGCATGTAGACAAGGCTGTCAAAATTGAAGTGGCTCAAGTGGACCTGGACTGGGAGTGTAAGGGTGAGCTATTTGTAGCTCGATGGTCCCACAAAACATCGGGACATCTAGGGAGAGATGCAACATATAGATGGGCTCGTGATTGAGGGGTGGACCTGACCATGGAAGCCATCACACAGGTCACGCATGAATGTGAAACATGTGCTGCAATCAAGTGAGGGACATGAGTAAAATCTCCCTGGAATAGAGGGCAGTGGCTGGGTTTTCGATATGGCAAGGCCTGGCAAATTGACTATATTGGACCACTGCCACGAACACGCCAAGCCAAGTGCTACATACTCACCATGGTGGAAGCAACTACTGGTTGACTAGAAACATACCCTGTAAACCATGCCACTGCCCGAAACACCATCTTAGGCCTTGAAAGGCAAATTTTGTGGCGACGTTGTACCCCAGAAAGAACTGAATCAGACAATGGGACTCATTTCCAAAATAACCTCATAAACTCCTGGGCAAAGAAACATAGAATTATAGAATCATAGAATTGTTGAGGTTGGAAGGGACCTTTAAGATCATCGAGTCCAACCTTTAGCCTACCCTGACAAGAGACACTTCTAAACCATGTCCCTCAGTGCCCCATCTACCCTTTTTTTAAACACCTCCAGAGATGGTGAATCCACCACCTCCCTGGGCAGCCTATTCCAATGTTTAATAACCCTTTCAGTGAAGAAATGTTTCCTAATATCTAATCTAAACCTCCCCTGACGTAACTTGAACCCGTTTCCCCTCGTCCTATCACTTGTCACCAGGGAGAAGAGGTCAGCCCCCATCTCTCTACAACCTCCTTTCAGGTAGTTGTAGAGGGTGATAAGGTCTCCCCTCAGCCTCCTCTTCTCCAAGCTAAACAACCCCAGCTCCCTCAGTCGTTCTTCATAAGGTTTGTCCTCCAGACCCCTCACCAGCTTTGTAGCCCTTCTCTGGACACGCTCAAAGACCTCAATGTCCCTCTTGTAGCGAGGGGCACAAAACTGAACGCAGTACTCGAGGTGGGGCCTCACCAGTGCCGAGTACAGGGGGATGATCACTTCCCTAGTCCGGCTCACCACACTATTCCTGATACAGGCTAGGATGCTGTTGGCCTTCTTGGCCACCTGGGCACACTGCTGGCCAGGCATTGACTGCTGGCCAAACATGGCATTGACTGGGTGTATCACATCCCCTATCACCCACAAGCCTCTGGAAAGATTGAGAGATATAACAGACTGTTAAAAACTATGTTGAAAGTGTTGGGCAATGGGGCATGGAAGCACTGTGATAAAATTTAGTAGAAGCCACTTAGCTGGTTAACACCAGAGGATCTGCTAACCATCCTGGTCCTGCCCAAACAAAATCCCTACATACTGTGGGAGGAGATAAGGTACCCATAATGCACATAGGGAAGTGGATGGGGAAGGCAGTGTGGATTGCTCTTCCCATGCGAAAAGGCAAACCCATTCGTGGGATTGTCTTCGCTCAAGGACCTGAGTGTACTTGGTGAGTAACGCAGAAGGATGAGGAGACCCAGTGTGTGCCTCAAGATTTAACCTTGGAGGAAAAATAATCTGTGATGTGAGTTGTATGTTAGAGGAAGCAACGTAGTAGGAATGACCTGAAATAACAGACTGAGTTGCACAATGAACCAGACAAGTGCAACGATTACCCAAACCAAACTGGTGCTGCTGCCCAACAGTCGAGCATACTGCTTCTCCTGTCCTGAACACCCATCTTGACAGATGGCGCCCAAGTCATAGCCTGTTCTTGTGAACATCTAGAGGACTGGAAGAAGCCCATGGAATGGGAGAGTAATATCTGTTAAAGGACAGGGGATAGTAGTTAATGAGAATGTATAAATCTGTACTTTGGGTATAAAGATAGTTTAAGTACGTAGCTTAAGTTGTAAGTGTTGGTAAAAAGGGATTTCACTAACGAGAATTAAATACGATGGAATGGTTAGAAAATATATATATATATATATATATGTCTTAAAATATGTGTGACCTGACCATGATGCAAATAGTATGGACAAGGAGTAGAGATTGTATTGGGTCTGGCTGAGATGGAGATAATTTTCCGCATAGCAGCCCTCATAGTGCTGTGCTTTGTACTGGTACCTAGAAAGGTGTTGGTAACACACCAGTGTTTTGGCTACTGCTGAGCAGTGCTCCCACAGCATCAAGGCTGTCTCTCCAACATTCTCCCCCTCACCAGTAGGCTGGGAGTGGGCAAGATCTTGGGAGGGGACACAGCCAGGAAAATAAAAAAGGAAATAGTGAAATATATACAACATACAAAAATATAAAAAATATTAAAGAAAACCCTCGAGTCTCCCTATGTGCTTTCTGCCAGAGGCTCCAGGTTAGAGGCTCCATAACAGACTTATGTCATTTAAGTGCAAGTGTTTTTCTTGAAAGCACCCGAGACTGAACAACAATTGGTGTGATATATGTGTTTTCCAGCAACCAGGTGCGAGTCCCTTGAGCGTACTTACAATCCTCCTCGCCGATCTTCCATTGCTTTCCCATATTCCACACCCTCGATCAAGAGACTGCTTCTGCTGGGGTTCATTTAGTCTCGCAGGGCATAACACAGAGTAATTTACAAAGGCATGCAATAAACATATATATATAGAAAAAGGAAAAAAGAAAACAACAAAAAACCATATCTCTACAGTACTGCTTTGAATCAGGTGTCCCATTTCTCTTTTTCTGCCGCTTTCTCGTAGCGCGTACAGCATACTTTTGTGCTAACACAGCATATTTCCTTTGTAATTGTTCCTGCCGTTTTTGGTTTTTTTGTTCGGTTGGTTTTTTTTTCCCCCATCACTTGCGGCTGACATAAAAGTCTGTCTTTGCAACAAGAGCTCACCCTTAAGTTTCTCATTTTCCTACAGAGCATCCTATATATTTTGGCTCAACTCCTTTTCCCAATCAACCATGATCTTATAGGCAAACAGCCACCAATCAGCCATACACCCTGCATGGGCGAGCTGTTCCCGAGAGTGTAAGCGTGTCGGTTGGTGAAAACCCCCCCAGGATTTCAGGACTTCCATCGGTTCTACGGCCCCCCAGGGTTCTGGCCCCACACGAGTGCACGTTTCCCACTTAACCCACAGGGTACACCATGGCTCCACGGTCCACCCTGGTCTATCTACCTGGGGCGCGCTCACCTCCTCCTTGTCCTTACGCCTAAACATTGTGTATATACAGACTCTTCGCTTGACGGAGTGTCAGCCCTAGTCGCGTACGAGAACAGTACCACACCGGGCAGAACGCCTGCTCAAGTGGAGTCACCTAACGACACTGCACACAACAAAAAGCAAACAGTAGCACACATGCTGATCAGCAGGTATAAGCTGGCGCCCACACACACTTACACAGCAGACATACAAAACACCACTTCTACCTCGGGGAGACAATGCTCCGACCATGGGCAGTTCCAACCCCCCATACAGGGACAGCACGATCTTGGTGCAGCCATGCACCCCACTAACCAAGCCCCACCCACTATTCACTGGTGTGGGGACAGCATGATCTTGGTGCGGCTGTGCACTCCACTGAGCAAGCCCCATCCATATCTCTACTGTAATGTTTTTGCAACACAGACTGTGAGATTTTTGTTTAAAGCATAGTGTGACTTTGTTTTCTGGACCCGTGGCCCTTCCCACTGTATTCCTTTTTAAAGTGGGAAATGTTAGCTTTAGGCTTTTTTTTTTTTTTTAACATTGCATAGTCATTTGCTGTCATGCAGTTTGCTATTTCCATATTACCACAGCTAAAGAAACATAATTATCTCACAAAAATGATGTTAAATAATGACTTCTTTGACAATACAAGTAGTATTCGAAGATTAAGATAAGATATCAGTATTTCACCTGTCAGCATAAACCAATCATCATATACAGTTTAAAATGCAGCTCTTTAACCTGTATTGTATGACATTCTTTAATTCTATTTTTTCTTCCATTCTATCCATTATAATGTACGTGTACAGCGAGGAATATAGTTTTCAGTCCTACTTAGTTAAAATACTTTACATTTGAAGTTAAAAGTATGTAACTGGTTTGTATTATTGGAATCCCGTCCTTGTCGCCAATTATGTAATGGGTTCTTTTTTGGAGAGATTCCAACATACAAAGCAGAGCTCACACAAGGAAAAAAAAAGGTTAACTCTGCTTTATTGTGAAGCCTTGCTACAGAGAAAAAAAAAAAAAAAAAGCAGTGAATTCAGCTTTATTGCGAAGCCTTGCAAAGCGGTTCCCAGATGTCCCAAAAGTTACTTCAGAGAGTCTTACCAACCCCATAGACCGTAGTAGCACCGCTGAGCAGCAGGATAACGAGAAGCCACATCAGTATGGCACAGGGAGGCAGGCACAGCGCTTGCTAAGCAGTTCCCAAATGTCCCAAAAGTTACTTGAGAGAGTCTTACCAACCCACAGACTGTAGTAGCACTGCCGAGCAGCAGGATAACAAGGAGCCACATCAGTATGGCAGAGGGAGGCAGGCACAGCGTTTTCCAGGGCGTCCCCTGTATCTTCAAAGTGTGCTCATGTCTCTCTCCCTCTCCAGCGTCCTTATATCCTGCCCCAGACTGAGTGGAAAAGTACAGGCTAGAGTCGCTGCACACGTGGCCAGCGCATGCGGCGAGCCTTACCAGACTCATGGATCCAGCTTTGCTAACAGCGGCTGTCTGATATGCGACCACATTGTTGTACTCCCTTCTTGTTATCTTCTTCTTCGAAGGTCAGGTTCTCATGGATACGCACATAGTTTTTGCAGCAACAGTACTGAGGTCCTTTTTCTCAGCACGTATACTGGGTTTGGTTCAACTAGTAATTTTCCGTCGTGTCTCACTCTGACCATCCTCTATTATCCCTTACACACATGCTCAGATCACTAATACTTCTTATCTATCAAATACATACACACATATATATACACACAGATCAGTCAGTCACTTATGACTTTATACACGAAAGTTCTTTAAGTTCATAACTACAGAATTTCATCTATCATAGCAGACTCGGGATTGTGTATTCTCACCCAGGGTCAAATTTCCTTGAGGCACACATTGACTTTCTCCATTCTTCAGCATCACCCACCAAGTACATCCAGGAAATTGAGCAAAAACAGTCCCACAAATGGGTTTGCCTTTGCCTGAGGCAGGAAAAACCCAAACGGTTTTCCCCAGCATGTTCCTCTCATGCACCACAGGGACTTTATCCCCTTCTACAGTATGCAAAAGGTCTGGTTGAGCAGGACCAGCTCGATTGATGGATCCCCTGGTGTTAACTAACCAGGTAGCTTGTGCTAAATGCTTGTCCCAATTTTTAAAGGTTCCACCCCCCATTGATTTCAGGGTGGTTTTTAATAGTCCATCGTATCGCTCAATTTTCCCAGAAGCCGGTGCATCATAGGGGATATGATATACCCACTCAGTGCCATGTTCTTTTGCCCAATTACTTATAAGACTGGTTTTGAAATGAGTCCCATTGTCTGACTCAATTCTTTCTGGAGTACCACGTTGCTATAACACTTGCCTTTCAAGGCCCAGGATGGTATTCTGGACAGTGGCATGGGGTACGGCATAGGTTTCCAACCATCCGGTGCTTCCTTCCACCATTGTCAGCACGTAACGCTTACCCTGGCGCGTTTGAGGGAGTGTGATGCAGTCAATTTGCCAGGCCTCCCCATACTTATATTTCAGCCATCGTCCCCCATACCACAAAGATTTTAACCATTTAGCTTGCTTGATTTCGGCGCACGTTTCACAGTTGTGGATAACCTGCGCAATAGCATCCATGGTTAAATCCACCCCTCGGTCACGGGCCCATTTATATGTTGCATCCCTTCCTTGATGACCTGAAGTGTCATGGGCCCACCGAGCTAAGAATACTTCACCTTTATGTTCCCAGTCCAAATCCGTCTGGAAAATCTTAGCAGCCTGGTCCACTTGCTGATTGTTTTGATGTTCCTCAGTGGCCCAACTCATGGGTATGTGGGCATCTACATGGCATACCTTCACGACTAGTTTCCCTAGCAGGTCAGCAATATCTTGCCACAATTCAGCAGCCCAGATGGGTTTACCTTTGCGCTGCCAGTTGCTCTGCTTCCACTGCTTTAACCATCCCCACAGAGCATTGGCCACCATCCATGAGTCAGTACAGAGACAGAGCATTGGCCACTTTTCTCATTCAGCAATGCCTAGGGCCAGCTGGATGGCTTTTACCTCTGCAAGTTGACTCAATTCACCTTGTCCTTCAGCAGCTTCTGTGACTTGCCATGTAGGACTCTATACAGCAGCTTTCCACCTTTGAGGTTTTCCTACACTATGACAAGATCCATCAGTGAACAGAGCATACTGTTTCTCATTATCTGAGAGTTCATTATATGGTGGGGCCTCCTCAGCACGAGTCACCACCTTCTCTGGTGGTATTCCAAAATCTTTGCCTTCGGGCCAGTTTATGATCACATCTACGATTTCTGGACAATTTGGGTTTCCTATTCGAGCTCGCTGAGTGATTAAGGCAACCCACTTACTCCAGGTAGCATCGGTGGCACGATGAGTAGAGGGAACTTTACCCTTGAACATCCACAGCCCAGCACTGGTAATTGGGGCACCAGGAGGAGCTGTGCTTCCGTACCAATTACCTCTGAAGCAGCTCTAACTCCTTCATGTGCTGCCAAGATGTCTTTCTCAGTTGGGGTATAGTTGGCCTCGGAGCCTTTGTATCCTCGACTCCAGAATCCTAGGGGTCGACCTCAAGTCTCCCCTGGTGCTTTCTGCCAGAGACTCCAGGTAGGGCCATTGTCCCCGGCTATGGCATAGAGCGCATTTTTAATGTCCCATCCTGTTCGGACTGGTCCAAGGGCTACTGCACGCACGATCTCTTGTTTAATTTGTTCAAAGGCCTATCATTGCTCAGGACCCCACGTAAAATCATTTTTCTTCTTTCAAGTCACTTCATAGAGAGGTTTCACAATCTGACTGTAACCTGGAATGTGCAGTCTCCAGAAACCTACAACACCTAAGGCGGCTTGTGTTTCCTTTTTGTTAGCAGGTGGGGACATAGCTGTTATTTTGTTAATCACATCCATTGGGATCTGGTGACACCCATCTTCCCACTTAATCCCCAAGAACTGGATGTCTCATGAAGGTTCTTTGACCTTACCTCTTTTTATGGCAAAACCTGCTTTCAGAAGAATCTTGATTATTGTCTTACCTTTCTTGAAAACTTCTTGTGCTCTATTACCCCACACAACGATGTCATCAATGTACTGCAGGTGTTCTGGAGCTCCAGTCTTCTCCAGTGCAGCCTGGATCAGTCCATGGCAAATAGTAGGGCTGTGTTTCCACCCCTAGGACAGTCGATTCCAGGTGTACTGGACACCCCTCCAGGTGAAAGCAAACTGTGGCCTGCACTCTGCTGCTAAAGGAATAGAGAAGAATGCATTAGCAATGTCAATTGTAGCACACCACTTGGCTGCCTTGGACTCCAGTTCATACTGCAGTTCTAGCGTGTCTGGCGCAGCAGCACTCAGTGGGGGTGTGACTTCATTCAGGCCACGATAGTCTACTGTTAGCTGCCAGTCTCCATCAGACTTTTGCACTGTCCATATCGGGCTGTTAAAGGGTGAGTGATCACTCCTTGGGTCTTTAGCCAACAAATCAGGTTCTGGATGGGAACCAGGGAGTCTCGGTTCGGGCGATACGGTCATCAATGCACCATGGAAGTAGCAAAGGACACCTGCTGTTCTTTAACCCTCAGCAGTCCCACCACAGAAGGATCATCTGAAAGGCCAGGTAAGGTAGGCAGCTGTGTAATGTCCTCAGTCTCTACGGGTGCTATACCAAAAGCCCTCCTACACCCTTTCGGGTCTTTGAAATACCCTCTCTTGAGGTAGTAGTCTATGCTAAGGACGCATGGAGCATCTGGGCCAGCCACAATGGGGTGCTTCTCCCATTTATTCCCATTCAGGCTCACTTCAACCTCCAGTACAGTCAGTTCTTGAGACCCTCCTGTCACACCAGAAATAGTGACAGATTCTGCCCCTTTATGATTCAATGGCAATAGGGTACACTGTGCACCAGTGTCCACTGGGGCTTTATACTTTTGTGGCTCTAACATGCCAGGCCATCGAATCCACACAGTCCAATAAACTCGGTTATCCCTCTCCGCCTCCTGGCTGGAGGCAGGGCACCTCTAGCGTTGAGGACAACATCTAGAATTAGCAAACGAGTTCCTATCTGGACCAGAGAACTGCTTACCACGGACTGGAGCAGCCGCCCTCCTGCAAAAATTCTTTCTTCCATCTGCTTTGCCTTGCAACTCAAGCACTCGTGCCTGTAGGACCAGGGTAGGTTTTTTTTATCCCATTTACTCATGTCCTCTCCATAGTTGCAGAGGCAAAGCCACAGGAAGTGCTGGAGCGGGTCCTATTTCTCTTGAATCGGTTTTGTAGGAGGGTGTTTTTTCTTAATGACTGAGACATGGGTCTGTTGAGGGGAAGAGTAGGATCCTTTCTCCATCCCAGACAGTTTTTCCAACAGTTTGTCATTTTTCTTAGCTATTGCCTCATTTTGCTCAGCTATTGTCTTGGTCATTTTCTCAGGGTTTTTTTTTTTTTTTTTTTTTTTTTTACAGCTGCCACAGTGAGGGGACGATAGAGACTGTCTTCATACTGGTGTACCCTGATAGCCGCTTCATTTACAGTTGGTGCATCAACATTGGATCCTCCCCAAACCATTGCTGACAATGTGTGGGAATACATCGATGGTGCTCTCTGCACAAACTTTGTTAGCAAAGATTGTTTGCATGGCATTTCATCAGGGTCTACATTCACTTGCCATTTACCATAAATCACCTCTTGCACAGCCAGTTCCCTCAGGTACTCAATACCTTTTTTCCATGCTGGTCCACTTACTGGGATGGGATTTGTTATCATCCTTAAAGGGATACCTGCCCTTTACAGCTGATAGCATTTGCCTCCGGAGACTGAGAGTATTTGTCTTCTTCCCAATTGCTTTATCAATACCTCCATCTCTGGCCATGTTTCCCAACTGCCTAGCTTCTCTACCATCTAAGTTTATGCAATCAGCCCCATTGTCCCAGCATTGGAGCAACCAGGAGATAAGTGTCTCCCCTTCACAATGACTAAAGTCCTTCCTCATGTTTCTCAAATCCTTCATAGAGAACGATTTAACAATTTTCTCTACATCTGAGTCCTCCTCCTGCATTGATGCTGCCCGAGAAGGACCCTCTCCTGGATCTGCTTTAGTAGGACCCTTTCCTTTATCTTCAGCAGAAGAACTCTCTCCCATGCTGTCTGGCTTGAGCTGGTTTTTGTTGTACAGGATAGGGGAACAAGCTGATCTCCTTTTCTGCTTTGATGCTGCCCGAGAAGGGTCCTCTCCTGGATCCTCAGCAGAAGAGGCAGGGGAAGGAGCTGATTTCCTTTTCTGTTTCCTGGTCACTGGGGCAACTTGTACCAGTTGTGTTGGAGTTTGAGTAGCAGCAGTACTCATTGTTGAAGCAGCTGGAGTAGTGACAGTAGGAGCTGGTGCTGATGGGGAGGTAGCTTGGGGAGTGGTTTATGTCTGTGCCAGCTGTGAATTGGCTTGTGGGATATGAGTAGCAGAAACACATGTCGCACAATACCCACTCCTGCAGCGATGTTTAACACAAAACCACCCCTACAACACATTCAGGAGCACCAGCAACAAAATCGCAATCTTTTCAAAGTAACATTCATTTTCTAAGCAGCCCAAAAGGTTTCCATCCCCTAGCTCTTTGACATAAGCATTGAAGGGCAAGATAAACCTTTCCCAGGTGAAACCAAAAGTGTAATTAGTAATAGAATCCATCATGTGATGCCCAAAACATGCAGGCATAGCCATTATCCAAGTAACCATATTATACATCTGAACGCCAATCCAGACAAAAATAGCATGTTTAAACCACCGCATACAAATCCAAAGAGCAAGTAAACCATGCAACATATTCAGCAAGTCCAGCAGCATTGCATCTATTAACTTCAAACAATGCTCTCTAAAGGCACAATATAACATTTCGCTTAGGAACGACATTCCCTGAGCAAACTGGAAGCTTGTGCCCCTAGTTGGGCACCAATAAACCTGTCATGGTTTGGGCTGAGTTGGCCAATGACAACATGACAGATGCTCTCCCCCATCTCTCGCTCCAAGGAGAGGAAGAAGAGAGATAGATTTGTGAGTTTAGGAAAAAACCTAAACTACTTAAATGAAATATTAATGATAATAAAAATGGAAAAAATGAAATATATACAATATATAAAAATATATACAAAACCATATCAAGCTCCCAGGGAGATGTCACTGGCAGGCACTGAGAAAGTGCCAGACCAGACTCAGTGACAAATGGGAACTGGAACACACTGGCCAGGATCAAAAGGCAGAGGAGCTGACAGAGTCCTCCTCAGACATCAGTCATTGAAGAAAAGTCAACCTGATCCCTCAGCTTTTATACTGAGCATGGCAGATGGGATGGAATACCTGATTGGTCAGTTTCGGTCACCTGACCTGTCCACTCCTTCCCAGAGGTGTGACCCCTCCACAGGGTAAAAAAAACAAGTCAGCTGACTATGGTTGCCACAGCAACGAGGATAAGCAAGAGCCTCTCCCACTGAACAGTCGGCTCTGCTTCACCCCAAACCAGGACACAACCCCATACAACGCTACAGGCTTCGGGAAGAGTGGCTGGAAAGCTGCCTGGTGGAAAAGGACCTGGGGGTGTTGGTCAACAGCTGGCTGAATATGAGCCAGCAGTGTGCCCAGGTGGCCAAGAAGGCCAATAGCATCCTGGAGTGTATTAGAAATTGTGTGACCAGCAGGACTAGGGAAGTGATTGTTCCCCTGTACTCTGCACTGGTGAGGCTGCACCTTGAGTGCTGTGTTCCATTTTGGGCCCCTCACTACAAGACAGACATTGAGGTGCTGGAGCGGGTCCAGAGAAGGGCAACAAAGCTGGTGAGGGGGTCTAGAGCATGAGTCCTATGAGGAGCGCCTGAGGGAACTGGGGTTGTTTAGCCTGGAGAAAAGGAGGCTCAGGGGAGACCTTATCGCTCTCTACAACTACCTGAAAGGAGGTTGTAGCAAAGTGGGTGTCAGTCTCTTCTCCCAGGTGACAGGACAAGAGGAAACGGCCTCAAGTTGCGCCAGGGGAGGTTTAGACTGGATATTAGGAAAAAATTCTTCACCTAAAAGGTTATCAAGCATTGGAACAGGCTGCCCAGGGAAGTGTTTTGAGTCACCATCCCTGGAGGTATTTAAAAGACTTGTAGATGTAGTGCTTAGGGACATGGTTTAGTGGTGGACTTGGCAGTGTTAGGTTAACAGTTGGACTTGATCATCCTAAAGGTCTTTTCCGACCAAAACGATTCTGATTCTATCTAGGGCATATTGCAAAGTTGTCCCACAATATCAATCAATTGTGAAGGAAATTAGAGACATGCAGCTGTTTCCATTGAAAGCTTCTTTACGTCCTAAAATGAATCTGACTGAAATCCCAGATGTTTTCAGAGGCCTCTCTGCAAGACAGGTTTCTAAAGATTTGGGCATTGAAAGCTACTTGATAGATTGGATGTGTGGTGGGTTCAACTTGGCTGGCTGCCAGGTACCCACCCAGCCGCTATCTCCCTCCCTCTCCTCAACAGAACAGGGGGAGAAAATACAATGAGAAAGTTCATGAGTCAAGGTAAGGACAGGGAGATCGCTCACCTATTATCATCACGGGCTAACCAGACTTGACTTGGGGAAATGTATTTTACTGCCAATTAATAACAGAGTAGGATAGTGACAAATAAAAACAAAACTAAACACACCTTCCCCCATCCCTCCCTTCTTCCCAGGCTCAACTTCACTCCCAACTTCTCCGTCTCCTCCCCCCACTTCAAGTGGCGCAAGGGGATGGGGAATGAGGGTTGTGGTCAGATCATAACACTTTGTCTCTGCTGCTCCTTCTTCCTCATGCTGTTCACCTCCTCCAGCATGGGGTCTCTCCCACGGGGACACAGTTCTTCATGAACTGCTCCAATGTCGGTCCTTCCCATGGGCTGCAGTTCTTCAAGAACTGCTCCAGCATGGGTCCTTTTCCAAGGGATACAGTCCTTCAGGAACAGACTGCTCCAGCGTGGGTCCCCCACGGACCACAGATCCTGCCAGAAAACCTGCTCCTGTGTGCGTTCCTTTCCACAGGCCGCAGTTCCTGCCAGGAGCCTGCCTCCAGTGTGCCCTCTCCACGGGCTGCAGCTTCTTTCAGGGCATATCTACCTGCTATGACAGAATCTAATGTGTCTGACATTTGAACTAATGGCTATCTTCCCTTCCAGTTTTCCATTGAAATGGTCTTTTTTCTTAGTTCCTAGAGTATTAGCAAGATTAATGGAACAGAGTTCTCTGTGTATAGTATTTCATAGGGACAGGGCACCTTGGTTCTTATCCAGAATAAGTAGTCTTTGATGTCCATCTTAAAACAGCATACTTGTTTGTATTCTTTCCAGTGCTGTGTTCTACCACGTGATAGTAAAATCTTTAAGTGTACTTGGGGCTTTCAGTTAAGCTTTAAACGAACTCCAGGTCACTCAGAACAAGGAGTATTAATTTATAGCAACTGGAGTTCTTTATGATCTGTGATCCTTTCCCACTGTTGTGGACTCTAAGGCGACAGGTTTTTTTTATTTTTTTATCAATGATAATGACAGCTTAAGCAGTAAACTGATCTTTGTTTAAAATAACCCTGGGGAAAAAAGGGAGAGGGATATTTTAATTTGAGATGAGTTCGCTGATCTGGTTATGAAACACTACACACGCAGTGTTACCATCACAATTGAGGGGGTGAAGATTCGTGCTGCTGAGAAAATGATCTGTAGAGACACGGTCAGATAACATCTGGCTTCATTATTAGTGCAACGATTAATAATCAGAACTGCCCTATTCATTATGCTGTTTGAGGGGACATGTAAGAACACTTAGGGCATCAGGATAGACCCTGAATAGCCAAAAGAATCAGAATTTGAGGGTGGGGGACACAGGACAGTGCATCTGGAATCACTAATTTCTGAAAGGAAAACCAACCACTTGTTTTCCTATGCTTTGTGTTTAAATTTGTTTGGCATGTTTAGTAAGTTTCTGTGTTTCTAAACATATATTTAACAAATATTTCTTTTCTAGTAGATTTTATTGTTTGCATTAAAACAGACTTTCAAAGAACTCATGGAATTTGAAAATCTCAATATTAAAACAATTTGGAAAGAAAACTAATATTTTTCAGAGACCTGAAATGGGAACACTTCCACCCAGGAATCTAATACATTGGGCACAATACATGCTGCTCGTGGGCAAGAGTGTTGGATGAGGACCAAGTGATTTATTAACTGTGTGTGAATTTGGCAAATTCACTAGATGTTTAGCTTGGCCAAAATGATCTTCTGAAGGGAAAAAAAATAATAATGGATTCAGTTACCAGAATAAATGATTAAATTGTCTGCATGTTTCTCTCTTGCTCATCTCCCCTCTAGTTCCAAAGTGTTTAAAGGGGGGGGGGGGGCGGGGTGTGTGGGGGTGTGTTTAGGTTACCAGTTTAGAATATAATTCCTATTAAATGTATCCTGCTTTCTCTCTGGCTAGTTCCAGGTGGATTTGGTTTTACTGAATTACTGAAGCACGTACCTAAAAAATTTTAATAGTATTTTCTGTATAAACAGCTAACATTTAACAGCTAAAAATTTGCCGTCTCAAACAATAATATTTTTTTTTTCTATGCAGACAATTCTGTTTAATTTTCCTATTTTATGTATTGCTTGGTTGAAAGAGAATTGTACCTGTTTTGTCTCTGGTGTTGAGCAAAAGCTACTGTTTGACATATCGGTAGCTTTGAGAGTAATTTTCAGGAATTTGTTACCTTTTCAAGGTTTTGTCATTTTATGGCCTACCAATGGAAGTGAAATTTTTAATTATAATTGTAATTATGTAATCTAAGTAGAGTAGCATATATTTTGTTGCCCTTCTTACTGGGAATAACATTGACATATTTATCCAAAAAATATTTCCAAAAGAAGAAACCACTTTTCTGTGACCCTGCACTCATTCAGCTATACTTATTGTTGGGTGCTTCAAAAAAAACCTCACAAAACCCCACAAAAAACAAACCACCACCACCCCCCACACACACATTGGGCAAGTCTTTTGAAATACTGATCTTGTAGAAAATTTCTCAAATTGAAAACCTTTTTTCCTCATAAAAGCATTATAATGTTCAAAAAACCACAACTTCATTTGCCTTGCTGCAAATGAAATAACTGTATTAGGGGAAGCTGTTGTCAGGAAAATCCCATTCCTGAACTATTGTATCAATTAGTCTTTACAATATGAAATTGTATGAACTTTCTTAAGATATATAGTTTACGCTGTATACTGCATAGTTGTGGTTAAGTCTGCATGACTAAAGGACCTTAGCTTGTTAGGGGCTGTTGTCACCCTCCTTGCACCCTAAAGAAGAAAGGTGTCGTGGTTTTGGCTGGATTGGCCAATCAGAATGACAGATGGCCCTCCCCCCCCTCTCTCCTCAGAGAGGAGAGGAAGAGATAAGGAGATTTACGAGTTTAGAAAAAAAATTAAACTACTTTAATTAAAATAACAATAAATAAGGAAATAAGAAATAATAATAAAATAATAATAATAAAAAAGTATACAATATATACAAAACCGTATCCAGCTCCCAGGATGACGATCGCGTCACCAGCAGACACAGGGAAAGTCCCAGACTGGAGTCAGTGACAGACAGGAGCTGAATTCCGGAACTAGAGTCAGGAGTGCTCGGATCGGGATCAAAGGCAGATGAACAGACAGGGTCCTCCTCAGACGTCGGCCATTGAAGAAAGAGAGCGAGCCAGAGCCCCCTTGCCCCTTTGATCCCTCAGCTTTTATACTGAGCGTGATGCATATGGGATGGAATAGCCTGTTGGTCAGTTTTGGGTCACCTGTCCTGTCTGCTCCTCCCTGCGGGTGGGACCCCTCTATGCTTCTCTGCTTCCGACCCTCTAACGGGGCAAACAGCGAAGTGAGCTGACCTTGGTTGTTATAGCAATAAGTCTAAGCAAGAGCCTCTGTGCATACCATTCCTTGGTATAATCAGGTCTTATCACTCTGAGAGTGAACAGTTTCTGAACAATATGCTGTTAATTTCAGAGTTTAGTCAGTTAGAAGAGGCCCAGCTAAAAAGTAAAATTACAAATCAGAAAATTGGTTCTGTTTTACCTCAAACCAGGACAAAAGGATACCCTGAACTACTGAGATAGAGGGGCTAGGATGCTGGCATTAATAGGGGCAGTATCAAAAGCCTTACTAAAATCCAGAAAAACTACGTCCGCCGCCTTCCCTTCATCCACTAGGTGGGTGACCTTATCGTAGAAGGATATTAAGTTAGTTAAACAGGACTTTTCCTTTGTGAACCCGTTGGCTGTACCTGATGACTGCATTGTCCTTTAAATGCCTTTTAACAGTACCCAGTATAATATTCTCCATAACTTTTCCAGGTACTGAGGTTAGACTAACAGGTCTGTAGTTTCCTGGGTCTTCTCTCACGCCCTTTTTGTAGATTGGAATAACATTGGCTAGCTTCCAGTCAGCAGGGACCTCCCCAGACTCCCAAGACCGTTGGTAGATGATCGAGAGGGTTCCTGCTGTAACATCCGCTAGCTCCTTCAGTACTCTGGGATGAATTCCATCAGGCCCCATGGACTTATGAACATTCAGCTGATACAGCTGGTCCCTTACAATTTCATTGTCCACAAATGGAAAGTCACTGTTCCCGCAGTCATAGTCCTCTGACTCAGAGGACCAGGAAGACCAAGGACTATCAATATTATTAAAGACTGAGGCAAAAAAACCCACATTGAATGCCTCTGCTTTTCCTTCATCCCTATTAGTCAGGTGACTATGTTCAAGAAGTATTGGTCCAATGTTTTTTTTTAGACCTCCTCTTGCTATTGACGTACTTAAAAAAGCCTTTCTTGTTGTCTGACACAACACTGGCCAGTTTTAACTCTAATTGAACTTTGGCCTTTTGTGTCTTCTCCCTGCATACATGAACCACAGCTCTGTACTCTTCCTGCAAAGCCTGACCTCGCTTCCAGAGATCGCACAATTTTTTTTTTTCCTCTTGAGCTCCACAAGGAATTCCCTGTTCACCCAAGCTGGTCTTCTGCCCTGCTTGCTTGACTTTCGACACAATGGGATTGCCTGCTCCCATGCTTCTAAATATGGTTCTTAAAGACTGACCAGCACTCATGGACTCCTAAGCCCTCAAAAGCAGATTCCATGGGGACACTGCTAACTAGCTCCCTGAATAGCTTAAAGTTTGCTCTCTTGAAATCCAGGGTAGCAACTCTGCTGTCCTTTTTTCTCATTACACTGAAAATTTTAAACTCGGCCATTTTGTGATCACTGTGGCCAAGACAGCCACCTACCATAATATCTCCCACGAGTCCTTCTCTATTCGCAAACAACAAGTCTAGGAGGGCATCTTTCCTAGTTGGCTCACTGAGTACTCGTGACAAGAAGTTATCTTCCACAAACTTCAGGAATTTCCCAGACCTGCTCATCTCAGCAGTATAGTATTCCTGGTTGATGTCTGGGAAGTTGAAATCTCCCATAAGGACAATGGCTACTGATCCAGAGATTTCTCTTAATTGCCTATAGAATAACTCATCGGTGCTGTCATCCCGACTGGGCGATTGATAGTAGACACCCACTACAACATCTCCCTTGTTTTCCATTCCCCTCTCGACCGCATCATCCCTAACTGTAAGGGCTGTACAATCAAACCTCTCCCTTACATATAGTGTGACATCTCCATCTCGCCTGCCCTGCCTATCATAGAATCATAGGGTTGGAAGGGACCTCTGGAGATCATCTAGTCCAACCCCCTGCCAGAGCAGGGTCACCTAGAGCAGGTTGGACAGGAATGCATCCAGGCGGGTTTTGAATGTCTCCAGAGATGGAGACTCCACCACCTCTCTGGGCAGCCTGTTCTAGTGCTCTGCCACCCTCAAAGGAAAGAAGGTCCTCCTCATGTTTAGGTGGAACTTCCTATGCTCAAGTTTGTGCCCATTACCCCTTGTCCCGTCCCCGGGCACCACTGAAAAGAGCCTGGCCCCATCCTCCCTTTAAGTATTTATAAGTGTTGATAAGATCCCCCCCTCAGCCGTCTTTTCTCCAGACTGAAGAGACCCAAATCCCTCAGCCTTTCTTCATTAAGAGAGGTGTTCCAGTCCCCTAATCATCTTGGTAGCCCTTTGCTGCACCCTCTCCAGCAGTTCCCTGTCCCTCTTGAACCGGGGAGCCCAGAACTGGACACAGTACTCCAGGTGCAGCCTCAACAAGGCAGAGTAGAGGGGGGAGGATGACCTCCCTCGACCTGCTGGCCACACTCTTCTCGATGCACCCCAGGATAACATTGGCCTTCTTGGCCACAAGGGCACATTGCTGGCTCATGGTCATCCTGTTGTCCACCAGGACTCCCAGGTCTCTTTCCACAGAGCTGCTCTCCAGCAGGTCAGCCCCCAACCTGTACTGGTGCATGGGGTTATTCCTCCCCAGGTGCAGCACCCTACACTTGCCCCTGTTGAATTTCATAAGGTTCCTCTCTGCCCAGATCTCCAGCCTGTCCAGGTCTCTCTGTATGGCGGCACAGCCTTCCGGTGTGTCAGCCACCCCTCCCAGCTTTGTGTCATCGGCAAACTTGCTGAGGGTGCACTCTATCCCCTCATCCAGGTCGTTGATGAATATATCGAAGAGGACTGGACCCAGTACTGACCCCTGGGGAACACCACTCGTCACTGACCTCCAACTAGACTCTGTGCCCCTAATCACGACCCTCTGAGCTCTGTCTTTCAACCAGTTATCTATCCACCTTACTGTCCATTCATCTAGCCCACTCTTCCTAAGCTTCCCTATGAGGATGCTGTGGGAGACAGTGTCAAATGCCTTGCTGAAGTCAAGGTAGACCACATCTACCACCCTCCCCTCATCTATCCATCCAGTCATGACATCATAGAAGGCTATCAGATTAGTCAGACATGATTTCCCCTTGGTGAATCCATGTTGAGTACTTCTGATAGCTTTCTTTTCCTCCACATGCCTTGAGATGACGCCCAGAACGAGCTGTTCCATCGCCTTTCCAGGGATGGAGGTGAGGCTGACCGGCCCGTAGCTCCCCGGGTCCTCCTTCTTGCCCTTCTTGAAGACTGGAGTGACATTGGCTTTCCTCCAGTCCTCAGGCACCTCGCCTGTTCTCCAGGACCTTTCAAAGATGATGGAGAGTGGCCCAGCAATGACTTCCCCCAGCTCCCTCAGCACTCTCGGGTGCATCCCATCGGGGCCCATGGACTTGTGGATATCTAATTGACCTAAATGATCCCTCACTCGATCCTCCTCAACCCAGGGGAAGTCGTCTTCTTTCCCCCAGGCCTGGGACTCCTGAGGGCTGGGCCGAGCAGTAAAGACCGAAGCAGAGAAGGCATTCAGTAACTCCGCCTTCTCCGCATCCTCCGTCACCGTGGCTCCTGTCTCATTCAACAGTGGGCCCACAACTTCTCTGGTCTTCCTTTTGGTTCCAATATACTCGTAGAAGCCCTTCCTGTTGAGCTTGACATCCCTGGCCAGGTTTAATTCCAAGGCGGCCTTGGCTTTCCTTGTTTCATCCCTGCACGCTCTGGTGGCATCCTCCTGAACAGCCTGTAGCCCTCCATCCCAGCACTCCAATTGTGGGACTCATTTCACCAAGTCTCGCTAATGCCAATGATATCTTAGTTCTCGGAACTAACCAATGCTTCCAGTTCATCCTGTTTGTTTATCCTACTGCATGGATTGGTGTACACGCATTTCAGATATGCTCCTGAGCCCTCCGTGTCCCCAGGAGCAGCACAAGTGTTCCCACTAGCATTGCTACCCTCAGGCAATACCATTCCAACCCTTGGCTTACCTTTGGCAATCCTGTTGGTATCCCCTTCCCCCACCGATTCTAGTTTAATACCCTCTTGATCAGTCCCGTCAGGTTACGCCCAAAGACGTGTTTTCCTCATCGGGACAGGGGGATCCCGTGAGGCCCCAGCATTCCTTGTGCCTCAAATACTCTTCCATGGTTATAAACACCAAAGTTTTGGTGGAGGCACCAGGTATTGATATTTTGGGCTTGTCTGTTTTTTCCAAGGTCTCTGTTGCTGAGAGGATCGAGGAAAACACTACTTGTGCTCCTGAATTTTTTAGCATTCTTCCCAAGGTCCTGAAATCTCTTTTGATTGACCTTAGACTGTTTGTTGCAACATCATTAGTACCCACATAAAAGAGCAGGAGTAGATAGTAGTCTGAAGGTTGTACTAAGCTCTTCAGTTGTCTGGTGGCATCCCTAATTCTGGCCCCAGGGAGGCAGCAAACTTCCCTGAAAAGAGGGGCCGGTGTGCAAATGGATGCCTCTGTTCCACACAGGACGGAGTTGCCGATGACCATAACTCACCGTTATTTCTTCTCGGCCCTGGTCTTAATGCGGGTCTTGTTGTGATGCATTGGTCTATCTGACCTTGGCAAGAATGCTTGCTTAGGCTCCTCCTGTCTCATTACGCGCCTCATCTACCATACCCAGGGCCTCATACCTATTCTGTAAGGTTATCTTAGAGGGTAAGGAGGGGTTTTTCTCTTACAGGTCCACGCAGTAACATTCTCCCACCCCTCCCCACCCCTCGTAACCCTGCCTGCCTCCTGGCAACAAACAGATCCTGGACCTGACTCCGTAGTGAGTTGGCTTGCACACATCAGAAATAGCAGAGCACAGCTCCATTGGTCAATCTCCTTCTCAGACTCTCCTCCTGCAGCTTGGCCACCAGGCAGAGCAGTTCATCTACCCGGTCACACATCCCACAGGCTTGTTTGCCATCGTCCTCCACCTCCAGGAATATCCCTGCACACACCCCACAGCCAGAAACCTGTGTGGTCACTTGCTTTGACAGAAGCTCTGTCTGTGTGGCTGCATTGGTTCTACCAGGTGCTAGAAGCTCAGGAGACAGGACAGAACGGCTATGTAGTCACCATACTGCCACGCACCTGCCCACTGGGAAATATACATGCTCACCCATTGCAATCAGCTGGGCCTGTTTAAATCTCCTGTGCTGCCAGGTGCAGGCCCTGCCCCTTGCTGGCTCATCCAATCAGTGGGTCCAGAAGCAGAAGCCACTTGGCTGGTTAACACTAGAAGATCTGCTCACCAACCTGGGCCCACCCAAACAAAACCCCTACATACTGTAGAAAGAGATAGTGTTCATAGGGAACTTGTTTGGAAAGACAGTGTCAGTTATTCCTTCCTCATGAAAAGGTAAACCTGTTCATAGGGTTGCTTTCATACAAGGACCTGGGTGTATTTGGTGGGTAATACATCAAGATGGGGAAATCTGGTGTGTACCTTCAAGGAGACTTAACCTTGGGGGAAATAAGCCATGATGTGAGTTACTTTTTATCTTAGCAGCCCATATGGTGCTGTGTTTTAGATCTGTGACCAAAACAGTGTTGATAACACACCGGTGTTTCAGCTATTCTTGAACAGTGCTTGTGTAGTATTAAGGCCGCCTCTTTTTCACTCTAACCCTCTCCAGTGAGTAAGCTGGGGGGGTGGGCAAGAGATTGAGAAGGGACACAGCCAGAACAGCTGACCTCGATGACCAAAGAGATATTCCATGCCATATTACATCATGCTCAGCAATAAACCTTGGGGGTGGGTAGGGGTAGTCTTTCCACAGTAGCTCTTGCTGGGAGACTGGCTGGGCATCAGTCTGCTTGTGGGAGGTGGTAAGTGATTGCCTTTTGCCTTTTTTCCTTTTTTTTTTTCTTCCCCTCTTCACTTAAATTGGCTTTATCTTGACCCACAAGTTTTTCTCATTTCTGCTCTTCCAATTCTCTTCTCCATCCCGCTGCGTGTGTGGGAGACAGCAAGTGGCTGGTGGGTGATTAGTTACTGGCCAGCATGAACCCACACCACAAAGCAAGTTTTCTGAAACCTTTAGTGCTCTGCTGTTTTAGCCAATTTTTAAAGCTCTTGGAATAAATTCCTACAAGAATGATCTTTATTTTTGAGAGAGATTTTAAGAAAGTCTACACCTAATGACATAATTTTTATTCTGGCATGAAGGAAAAATACATTCTATGTGAACATGATTTCAAGTCTTGAAATTAGAATTTATTTTTTAAGATTTTACTGTACTGGGTCTGGCTGGGATGAAGTTAACTTTCTTTATAGCAGCCCCTATGGTGCTGTGCTTTGTATTTGTGGCTAAACACACCAATGTTTTGGCTACTATTGAACAGTGCTTGCACAGCATCAAGGATTTCTCTCTCTTCCCTCCCCCAATAGCATGTAGGCTGAGGGTGGACAAGAGACTGGGAGGGAACACATCCAGGACAGCTGACCCCAACTGAACAAAGGGATATTCCATGCCATGAGACATTTTGCTCGGCAATTAAAGTTCATGGAAAGAAGGAGAAAAGGGGAGACATTCGTGTTTATGGCATTTGTCTTCCCAAGCAACCATTACACGTGCTAAGGTCTTGCTTTTCAGGAAGTGGCTGGACATCTGCCTACTGATGGGAAGTAGTGAATGAATTCTTCTTTTTGCTTTGCTTGCACATGCAGCTTTTGCTTTCCCTATTAAACTGTCATTGTTTTGATCTTTTCAACTTCCTTCTATTTTGTCCCATCCCATGGGAGAGGGGAATGAATGAGAGGCTAGGTGGGTGTTTGGGTGCTGGCTTAGGTCAACTCACCACATTTACAAAAATGAAATTTTACTTCTGCTTATAAGTATTGGACTGCAATATTTAAATAGTCAAAATAAAATGTGATTAACTACGTCTTTTTCTTTTTTCAAACAAGAACTACCATGTGAAGTTTAAATGGATAAGCTAAAATAAATTGCTAACACTACTAATGCATCTTTTTTAATAACTGTTGGGCATGTGGTTGTATACAAACTTCATAAAGGATAATGCATAAATAGTAAGTTGCTGTGAGCTAACTAATGTACACAGTGTTTCAGAAGAAGGTTAAAGGAAGCAAGTCCCAGTGATGAGAGAGGGAGAAGGCTATTATTTTAATATTAATTTAAGGTCCAGGAGAAAAGGCAGCTAGTACATGAATTCCTTGGCCAGCGGCAGGTTATCAGCTCTCTCACAGAATAAGTATTTGGGGACTATTAATACAGAGTTGTCTGAAATGCCAGTCTTTATATAGCTCAACTTTTCTCTTCTTCCAACTTACATTTGGCATTATATTCTGTATCACAATCACGGAGGAACAAAAATATAGAGCAAAATGAAAGTTGAAAAGCTAGCAAGTTCACTACACCTGCCAAATAAGAAAAGTTCAGTTTTCACATTTGAACGTTACAGTGGAATAATCTGGAATTCGCTTTTATGTATTTATACAACCATTAACTTCTACACGGTTTTGGCACCTGTCCTTAGTATAATAAAACCAATGCAGATTAGTTATTTCCTATTTTATTATCTTTACATAATCCTAATAGACACTAATTTCCATAAGTAGGGCTAACCAGACATACACAGACAATTCTGAGTCTTTTCTGCCTTCATTTGGAGCTGGTTGCACACAAGTAGCACATCTATATTAGTGCAGGGCAGCACCATAGCTGATAAACCTCTATAACACAGCCATATGACTTCCAGACCAGAGCCAGTTATCCAAGCAGCTTAAAACAAGGAAGAGTGAACTTTGGTCTGTCTGAGTACGTCAATATAGATCCTTACATGGCCTTAATGTACATACCTCATAGAGTGAGCTCTACAATTAGAGGATGCATATTTTGCTAAAAACTCTAACCATAAGAATTTTCTGAAAAGTTCTACTAAATTACTTGCTTTAGAAAAAGCTGTTTTAAATTTTAATTACAAACAGAATACATTAGAAATATTTCATATGTAGAATTTTGTGTTGAGGTAAATTTGATGCAGAAAATGAAGCCTAAAGAGACTATTTTCATTAAAAGTTGGCTATTAATAACAAAACTGGCTATTTAACATTGTGGTGGGTTGACCTTGGCTGGATGCCAGGTGCCCACCAAGCTGCTCTATCGCTCCCCTCCTCAGCAGGACAGAGGGGGGGAAAATAAGATGGGAAAAAACTTGTGGGTCAAGATAAAGACAGTTTAATAAAGCAAAAGCGAAGGCCACGCATGCAAGCAAAGGAAAACAAAAGATTTTACTCTCTACTCATCCAATCAGTGGGTCAAGGGTCAGTTTCTTGGGGAAAGCCTGCTGTTCACTTGTAGTCTCTCCTTGTCCTTGTGTGTCCCTTGCCGCTGCTTGCTGCTGCTGGTCCTCGCACTGCTCCAGCGTCCTTTGCAATCTGAGAAGTTTCCCCTTCAGGTCCAAAATTGAGTAAAATCTCTGGCTGAATGGGAAAATCAGGGGCATTCCACATTCAGCTCTACTTGCCTATCCTACTGCTTTTACTCTGGTTTCTGCTCCAGCTACTGCTACTGCTTCTGGTTTGTAAGTACCTCTCCAACAAAAATTATAGGGCCAGGACTGGAACCTAGCCAGTTTCCTGTGGGAACAGTCCACGTGCCATTTGCACCTGCTCATTTGGTTTCTGGGCAACAGCAAGTGCCCAGACTGGCATGATCTGCAAAAGGTGATACAAAGTATATGTGGCATCTTTCGCATTTATAAGCCTACGTGGGCTGACATGCAGCAACTCTTTGAGACTGTCTTTACTCCTGATGGAAAAAATTAAAATCTGTGAAACAAATCACAGATGGCCTGGGGAAGCACAGGGCAGAACCCCCATGGCCAGCCAGTGACCCAGGTCGGTCTCCCAAAGTTACCAGCCGATAGAACTGACAGGAATGAAGACTGTAAACTGAGCTAAGGTCCGAGAATGCCATCAAGGAAATGCTAAACATCCTTCCGAATATTTTCCCAATTGGTTAAACAAGTGAGAATGCTTGGAGGGGTCAACTCTGAGAAGGAGGAAAATCAATCTTTAATGGTATCTTTCTTTGTATATCTGTCAGCCCCAGATATTAAGAATTTTATGGATGTATTTATGGATGTATTTAATGTACCTGGATGGCAGGGCAAAGGATTGGATTAAATAGTCAGCATTGCCATGTTTGTGTGTAATGGAAGAGGTGAGAGACAGGTGAAGAAAAAAAGAAAAGAACATGAACAGAAAGCTAGTCTATTGGCAGCAACGTCGAATAGCAATCTTAGACTAAGGGAACGGGGATGTGGATGTCTTCAAGGGAGGAGCAAAGGAGGGAAATTTTAAGAGCAGTGGGCCTCAAGGAACAGGAGACTGTTGTAATTGTTGTGGACAACAAGGTAATTGGAAATGGGAATGCCCAGTACGACCAAAGAGCTTCCCAAAAGAACCTCTCAATCCTATGGTGCAAAACTAGCCCAGACAGTGCCGAAGAATTGGTTCGTGACAGGAATTTATGCTGCAGCCTAATAGGTAACCGTGTCTTGCATGCGCTACCTTTAGCCTTAATGAATATTTAACAAAGATCTCAACAAACAACAAAACTGTCTCCCTATGAAATACTACTTGAAAGACTGATACAGCTCCCCGGAACTGATGCAAATTACAATTTTGCCAAAATATCTCATTTTCAAAGATTATTCCTTGATACATGCTTTCTGGTCAAGGAGACTTAACAGTAACTGGAATTTACTCTAAACTTAAAAGCACAAACTTAAACAACAGCACGACAAACAAAGCAGTTGCAATTACATGTTTGTTCAAAGCTAAAATTGCAATAAATTGCAACCAAATGATCAAGAATTACTTTATTTTCAAGACTGCCTACTACTCCCACCTACTCACAAGCTTTCTTTTAAACAGGCAGAGAAAGGTCCTTTTAGTTGAGTAGGTATCTTCTATGTTTTGATTCTTATTTTTTTATTGAAAAGGCTAGATAAGTGTTCTAACGTATCCACTGGGCTTACATACAGTTTAAAGATATAAACCATCAATAACTTAATGAAAGCACAGGAAAACCCTTTCCCATTCCTTCTACTAATGAAAGAAAAACTATACCTGTGCTCGCTTCTCCATGTCCTGACAAGTACCTAGTTGTTCTTCCATTGCTGCTCTGATTTGCCTTGCCTCGTACTCTAACTGCCTTCTGGTCATATCTGTTTCCAAGGAGAACTGAAATTGAAGTACAAAGAAGACAATTTAAATAAGGTCGATGTAAACTATTTATTTCTCTGAACAAAAGCAAAACAATTACATTTCCACACTAAACTTCATAAACAAAGCATGAAAATAGACACTTAAAATATTACTACACTGTTTAAAACAAGAACACGCGATATTGGTAAACCAACAGGCTACCTGCAAGTCTTGTCAAATAACTAAAAGCAATATATAAACATTGAGACAATATAATTCATTAACATTTTTTAACTAACCTGTTGTTTTAAACATAGCTGTTGAATTCATAACCTACAACATCGCTTAAGGAAGGGTACTGCAACCAATATATTTTTCAAGGCATCAGCAAAGCTAGTTTATAATTTTTATGTTTATTTTAAAAAAACAGATCTTTGCAACTAAGGGAAAATACTAAAAATTAGCAAGAAACTTGATTTAAGTTCAACTCCCTCAAGCTTTATTTTAAAAGACTGTAGCAATATAGAAAAGTCTAGGCTGACAGGGACTCCTGGAGATCACCTGGTCCCACCTTCTGTTGAAAGCAGGGCCTTAGATTAGGTTATCCAGGCCCAAGTCAAGGTAAGTTTTGAATATTTCCAGCAAGGCAGATTCCACCACTCCATCATATGTACACAGGTGAGTTATTCAAGAATGTGGAAAACAGTAACAGGTCCAGTAAACATGTTTGCTCAAAAAGTGAATTAGTTGATACCATCTTTTGATACACATGATTACCTTTCACTCTGTTCTTCCTAGATGAATATAAATTTATTTAATTTCTTGTCAGGTCAGTGGTTTCAAATATATAGCTATACGGGAGTGGCAAGTAAAATGAAATGAATGCCGTGGAAGATTAGAAGATTCATCATTTAAATATCAGTGAGAACCATCTTTCTGGAAGAGGATAACTCTTTCAAAAGACAAAGCATTTTCAAAAAAGGGAGGCGATGAGCAAATATGGCAGCTGTACTTAATTTTATGAAGACTTTTCTCTAGTCTGCTCTCCAGCAAAATGATACTAGTAACTAAATAGACTACAAACCAAAAAAACCAATGACTGCATGAATGTATGAAAAGCAAAACTAGAAGGCATAGTCATTCTTCAATATTAGGAACAATTATACACAAGTATAATAAGACTGATAAAATTTTAAATTTTTCAGGAAGAAGTTTTACAAAGCACCTAACTACTTGTGGTGGGTTGACCCTGACTAGTTGCCAGGTGCCCACCAATCCGCTCTATCACTCCCCCTTCTCAACCGGACAGGAGAAGAAAATATGATGAAAAGCTCATGGGTCGAAATAAGGACAGGGAGATTATTTACCAATTACCGTCACAGGCAAAAAAGACTCAACTTGGGGAAGATCAATTTAATTTATTGCCAATTAATAACAGAGTAGGATAGTGAGAAAATAAGAACAAATCTAAAACCACCTTCCGCCCACCCACCTCTGATAGAATGTGGCACTAAGTTCCACCTGTTTGTAAGAGCTTTTTTCCCATGGTTAGGGATCATTGAACTAGAAAGAGCTATTGTAAACATATCAGCAAAAGTAGAAAAAGCTCTTAATGTAACCACATTTAGTATAGTAGCCTTACAGGAAGAGATTAAATCATTATCTCAAATGGTAATACAGAATTGATTAGCCTTGGACTACCTATTAGCATCATGGGACAGAATATGAGCACTATTGAATAATAGCTGCTGGTTTTATGTAAATCAACACCAGAAAAAATTAAACTGATATAAACAAGATAAAGACTCATTTAAAATTTACATGAAGTAAGATAGGGATCTCCTGTACATCTGTTTGGATGGTTAACCTCTTGACTCCCAGACTTAGGTATAGGACTGTGAACTAAAAGGATTTTGGTTGTTGTATTCACCGTCTTATTTTGCTTTGTAATTATATATGTGTGTTTGCAGTGTTGTATTACCTTATGCACTTGACTTACTACTAAAATAATGAATAGTATAGTGTGACTCTGACAGTCGAAAGAAAAGGAGGGACTGTGAGGAAAAATCTCATTCCCAAACTATTGTGCCAATTAGTCTTTATAGTATGAAATTGTATGAACTGTCTTAAGATATATAGTTTACATTGTATACTGTGTAGTTGTGGTTAAGTCAGCATGACTAAAGGACCCCAGCTCATTGCAAGGAGGAGGATGACAGTGCCCACCCTGAAGAATAAAGGATACCCCTGGACTACCGAGATAACGCCAGCATCCTAGCTCCTCCAACACCTCTGTGAAGCCCTCCTATTATCTGGCGTCATAGATAAGTAACTGTAGCAAGACTGACTCCAGGGATGTCTAGATCAAGAAAGAAGCATGTGGATGATGATGCCATAGAATTAGAGTTGCTTTGCAAAACATTAGTATGTGTGTGTTAAGTAGTGATTGGTCAAATCATGTTGTACCTGAACGCTTGAAAGGTATAAGAACCATGTTTAAAACTGCATTCAGGGTGCCACAATTTGAATGGGGCACCTCAGGCACATGAATAAAGAATTAATCTTGTAATTCTATACTTTGCGTCCTAGCCTCTCCGCTCGGTCGTCACGGGCCAGTTGTGAAATTTTCATGACACTGTGCAGAATGCCTGCATGTACAGAAATCAGGCAGCCAGGGTATGTGTTAGAGGTTTGGGAAGTTGGGAGGCAAAAACAGTGACTCTTTCACAGACTTTCCCTGAGCAGAATCTATTAGCATTTTGTTCAGTCTGACTAATGTGTCCCAACAACAGGGTTACAGCCCTTGACTTAGGGAGTTCCTGCCCAGACCCATCCTTGTGACTGAGGAATTCCAGTTATCCTGTAATTCTGCTATAGTTACCTGCAACAGTAGGGTAGTTGTTCGGTTCTTTTCACTGATTTTTGATTGTAAACCAATCTGGTATAACAGCTGTCCAAGTAAATTACTTACTGTGTGGTCTTGACATTCTTTATTTAAAAAACAAAACAACAAAACAAAACAACTCCACAGTTCTATTTCAACATAGCTGTTGAATCAAATCTCAAAAGTTCTGTTACTCTATTTGTGTTTAAAAACATTCAGCACTCTCAGGTTTGTGTAGTTTTTCAGTCTTTTGCAGATAAATTGAGGGAGAACAGCTGGAGAACTGAATTGTTAGTATAACACTATGGTTTTCCTTAACCTCTTTCATAGGTAATGTAGCTGTCATTAAGAATGTGATTCAATAGAATAGGCAATGCCAGTTACTTCTTTATACATCTGAATTTTTACAAGAATTCTATTTTTTTCTTTTCCAAGATGTATTGAATCCTGTCAGTATTATTCTGAGTTCTGTCCATGTGTCCTTGAAGAAAAATTAGAGGTATTAGTTTAGCAGTAACTAATATAAACTAGATCCTGGAAATTTTAATTTTCCATTTGAACAATGTTCAGGTTACTTGCTTTGGGTATGGAATATTAATCTTAAGTCATTTAAAACTAATTTGAAATATTTTAAAAGCAGAAACTAAGATACTTTAAAATATGCATTTTAAAATTCTTTATCCTACATGAAATTCTTTCATGTGAAAGCTTGATTATCTTCTTTCCAAATCATGATTGAGATGCATTAAGAAAGTAGTCAAGGGGAATTTTTATTTTTGTTGTATGTTGGTTCTGTTTCTTAACAAAATATTTATAGTATTATCCATGACTTGTTTGTGCGTTTTACAAAGGTTCATATGGCTCTTGCTCAGAAATACTACAACCTGAGTTTAGAGAGAGAAGGATGTAGAAATTAAGGGATGGGAAATAATACCGGGCAAACTTGTATGCAGCTTTCTGTCCTCTAGGTTAGTGTTTGAGTTCATGCTTAAGCATTATCAGTCCAGCTTTGTTTATGAATACTATACTTATTTAATTTTTTAAGTACCTCTATCTTTATATTGGATGTAAATAATATGATTTTAACATTTCCTTTTATGTTAATGAGCAATATTAAAATGTCAGAAGGAAGAAGAGTGCTTGCAGAAAGCACTTACAAGAAATTAATAAACTTTTATTTAAGAAAAAAAAAAGTGGGTTGTCTGTATACCCCTACTAGCAGGATTTGGGCTGTAAAATTTTAAAATGTATTTTTAAAAAGTGTAATAACAATAAACAATATGTAACTATATTGATAAATTTTGCAGCCATATAAATGTAGTTTATAAAGGATTGATAAAATAGTATGTAAAACTTTCAATATTTTTTCATAATTTGCTCATAAATGTCTTCAATTCCTTATATTGGAGTGCCCCCCTCCCAAAAACCTTGTCACATAAACCGAATACACTACTATATTTCACCATCAATCTTAAAACAGTGCTATGTATTACAGGGACATGGCAAACCTTTTGGCATTATTGATGATCACTGACAGAAGACAGAAATTACCTTTGCTTCTTTGTTCTAGAGGTTCTCCTGGTATGGAGAAAGGAAAAATCAAAGCCAGTATACACTAGTCACTCTGTTCCACCAATAATATGCAGAGATCTTATGAAGGCAGAATTCATTACCCTTTTGGTTCTGGAAAAAGGTCGTAAAAGAAGGAAGCCTTCAGCTACAGACATGAAAAGAAAGGTAAAACCTGAATCATAGAATTGCCTAGGTTGGAAGGGACCTTTCAGATCATCTAGTCCAACCATCAACCTAACACTGATAAAAACCACCACTAAACTATATCCCTAAGCACTATGTCTACCTGTCTTTTAAATACCTCCAGGGATGGTGACTCAACCACTTCCCTGGGCAGCCTGTTCCAATGCTTAATAACCCTGTTAGGTGAAGAAATTTTTCCTAATATCCAGTCTAAACCTCCCCGGCACAACTTGAGGCCGTTTTCTTTTGTCCTATCACCTGTTACTTGAGAGAAGAGACTGACCCCCACTTCTCTACAACCTCCTTTCAGGTAGTTGTAGAGAGCAATAAGGTCTCCCCTCAGCCTCCTTCTCTCTACGCGAAACAACCCCAGCTCCCTCAGCCACTCCTCATAAGACTCCAGACCCCTCACCAGCTTCGTTGCCCTTCTCTGGATACGCTCCAGCACCTCAATGTCTTTTCTGTGTTGAGGGGCCCAAAACTGGACACAGTACTCGAGGTGGGGCCTCTCCAGTGCCGAGTACAGGGGGACGATCACTTCCCTAGTCCTGCTCACCACGCGGTTCCTGATACAGGCCAGGATGCTGTTGGCCTTCTTGGCCACCTGGGCACACTGCTGGCTTGTATTCAGCCGGCAGTCGACCAACACCCCCAGGTCCTTTTCTGCCAGGCAGCTCTTCAGCCACTCTTCCCCAAGCCTCTAGCACTGCATGGGGTTGTTGTGACCCAAGTGCAGGACCCAGTACTTGGCCTTGTTGAACCTCATGCCATTGGCCTTGGCCCATCTATCCAGCCTGTCCAGATCCCTCTGCAGAGCCATTCTAGTCTCAAGCAGGTCGACACTCCCACCTAACTTGGTGTTGTCTGCAAACTTACTGAGGGTGCACTCGATCCCCTCATCCAGATCATTGATAAAGAGAACTGGCCCCAGTACCGAGCCCTGGGGAACACCACTCATGACTGGCTGCCAACTGGATTTAACTCCATTCACCAAAACTCTCCGGGCCCGGCCCTCCAGCCGGTTTTTAACCCAGCATAGAGTACTCCCGTCTAAGCCATGGGCAGCCAGTTTCTCCAGGAGGATGCTGTGGGAAACTGTATCAAAGGCCTTACTAAAGTCCAGGTAAACAACATCCACAGCCTTTCCCTCATCCACCAAGCGGGTCGCCTTGTCATAGAAGGAGATCAGGTTTGTCAAGCAGGACCTGCCTTTCATGAACCCATGCTGACTGGGCCTGATCGCCTGGTTGCATATGGACTGAACCATACCCTTAATTAGAATTAGAGTGCAACCAAGGGATAATTATTTTTGCTATTTGTGTCTGTTTTTCCTGTTAATAGTGATTTGGAAGCCTACATTTTAATACGATAGCCTTTCTTATTAGCCCTGTGATGGAATATTGATTCATTCCATAATTCGGCCATAGCAACAGTCCAAACTATAGCAGCAGCAGCAAATAAGCCCAAGTGTTGGATATGCATGAAAAGCCTATCCTCTACTGGAAATCAACTCTCCTGGGTTTCTGTCCCATTGACTACTCAATGGTAAAGGATGGGCGTATACATTATGAGTTTTCACTAAAGAAAGGAAGGATACTGCCCTTCCACCGAGAAGGGTTTGTCACTAGTTTGAAAGGAGACCCCTGGGTGTGCTTGGAGAGCAAACCTATTGACAAGCATATTCACTTTGTAGGGGCTGGGAATTAGAAATGCCAATATATCTTTAAAATTAATAGAATTAATGGGAATAGACAATTCAGATCTTGTGACCATATAGATGAAAAAGGGACTCTTATGCCTGGAATGTTCCATAGATTTGTTCCTATGCCTAAAGGCCATCGGTATTCCTCCACAGATTCCTACAAAACCTTATTATATACTACATCCATTGAGTGTGGAAAGGATATTCTCCAAAAGTCTTTACATAAAAGCTATTATAATAAGATATCACGCTGTAGATATGTTCCTGGATGGAGTTTATCAGGTCCTGCAGACTCTGAGACATAGTGGATATTCGCAGATAGATTAACTTGGTATTCTGTAGGAAGCCATAATCGAATGAAAGATAATTATAAAATTTTGGTTTCCACTACAGGCCTGTAGGATCCTGATTGCTCTGAGTCCTTTAATCCAGGTCCAAGCTTTACTGGTTTACCTAAACAACCAAATCTGGCACATGCTAACCCTTTTGCAGGAAACGGTTTACATTACTCAGAATTATTTGAAGATTATACTACCCTATTTACACAACTACCAGGACGATATTTAGTATGTGGAGAAAGGGCATTTGAGTATTTACCCTCAATCTGAGCTGAAGAGAGTATTCTAAGTGCATTAATACCATTCCTGCAGGTTAGAACCAGTATCTCTTCTGCCTCTGTAGCTCATAACCACTGTTATATATGGGAAGAAGTGTTACAACCCTCTGATAGAATGTGGCACTAAGTTCCACCTGTTTGTAAGAGTTTTTATCCCATGGTTAGGGATCATTGAACTAGAAAGAGCTATTGTAAAATTCAATTATGGCTGATATATTTTTTCATTATTGGTCAACTCTTCGCTGTATTTTGACAATTATTCAGTTTGCAGATAAACGAGTCACCAACAGCAGGTTTCTCAGAAGACTTCACCAAGGTCAATTCAGAAAGCCAACAAGAGATATAACAGTCTACAAATATGTAAAACTGATAAAAAAGAATGGGATCTATCCTTCCACTGTGGATGGAATAAGTACTGATGGACATAAATTGCCACAAAAGAAATTTAGTATAGATGTTAAGTAAAACATTCTAATAATACAAAGAACTAAGTTAATTGATTACCTATGAAGTTGAGGAAACTTCATCTTAAAACCTATGACACATTTAGAGTGACACAGATACAGCTGACAATGCCTTTGGGAAATGGATTACATTTCCTCAAAGTCCTTTTTCCTTCTTTCTCCCCTTGTCCCTGGTTTTCTGATTAACTTGTCTGTGACTCAATATTAGATTTGCTGAAGTCTAGCTGTTTCACCCCAGGCACTAAAGTGTTTCCATATTCTGTTTTTACTTCCAGGAAGATAACTAGTTCTGACAGTACTGCATAAATACAGCTAAACTGATTCCTTAACAGATATGTCTCTGTAAAGATGGGCAACCGAGTCTTCCCATAACTATATGTACTAAAGAATGCACTGCAAATATATCCAAGCTGCCGAGGTGTGACAGCAGGAAAACCTGTATTACCTGGGATATTGGAGATCTTCATTATCCCAGAAAACAGTGATTTGACTATAGTTTGGAGATGCCAAGGTAAATGTTTGCAGGGGCATTAATATCTGCATAAGCTACAGCACCATTTTACTCACTGTTCTGAATTAAGAGCTCCTGTGTAAATGGTCTCTTAGGCTAATATTGCTCTCAAAATTAAAAGAATCCATAAAATAACAGAACTGATAGAAAAAAAGGCCTTTGGGGGATACAGTTAAAGAAGAAACCTACTGACATATAACTCACTTGTCATAACAACTTTTCAGTGCTCCTCTCTATCACTGACATTCATACTGATGGGTACGACTTCTAACAGGTAAAATAACCCCTGAAAACCAGGGAATTGCAAAGGAAAAAATACATTATTTAGGCTGAATTAACTTTGCATAGTGAAACAAAAAAATGCTTTAAATGAAAACAATAGTACAGAATGTCCCTAAATTCATAAAATATACACAGCATCTAAACAGAGATCATAGCAACAGATACATAAATGAGCATGCTGTAGTTACTCACATTTTCAGTAAGGGAGATACTATCAATCCTTTTAGTAAGGTCCTGAAGCTGAGCATAATACCAGTCCTTTTCTTTCTCTTCCTTCTCAAGCTCCACAAGCAACAGCGATCTATCAAAAACAAAAGCCAGAAATGTCTCACTAGTAAGTCTTCATTATCAAATACAAGTACAGCGATAAACATTGATACTTATATAAAAGGTGAAATAAGAAATGAGGTTTGATGAAGATAGCACTAACAAGAAGTTGAGAAGGTGGGTTCTGTTCTCTGGCCCTAGCTAATCAAACTATCCAACTATGCTGTGCTAAGCAAGTCACTTAACTTCTTGTATATTAGATCCACATCTGTAAAAGAAAGAATACCTGTAGTTCTTTATAAAACCAGTTTGAAATCTATAGCTGAGAAGCATTTTGTGAAATCTAAGCAGTTATTAGTCACTTGCTAACTCGCATCCTGCTTCTTTATGACAATATGCTTTATACAATGCAGCAAACTACAACTGCTATTTAAGAAAAGGCTTAGATATTGCAGAAACATATACACCTCAGAATCCCATTACTAAATTCAGTTATCTTTTCTGCCTTCGTAGTGCCTCCTCAGTCATCCATGACAAAACAATGTTAAAACACACAAAACTATGCTATTGAAAACACTTTCAAAGAGTATTTTTACATCATATGTTATATACAGGATACATTTACAGCTGCTTAATGCATTCTAAATGGGTATCATAAGCATATTGCAGACCTGAGTAGTCATGCTTATGATACCCATTTAGAATTATAAAGATATCAGAATACCACTATAAGGAATTGAAGACATTTATGAGCAAATTATGAAAAAATATTGAAAGTTTTACATAAACTTTAACATAAACATTATAAACACAACTTTAACTTTTACATAAACATTAACATAAACATTCAATTGTCAACATTGGTGGAACAGAGTGACTAGTGTATACTGGCTTTGATTTTTCCTTTCTCCATACCAGGAGAACCTCTAGAACAAAGAAGCAAAGGTAATTTCTGTCTTCTGTCAGTGATCATCAATAATGCCAAAAGGTTTGCCATGTCCCTGTAATACATAGCACTGTTTTAAGATTGATGGTGAAATATAGTAGTGTATTCGGTTTATGTGACAAGGTTTTTGGGAGGGGGGCACTCCAATATAAGGAATTGAAGACATTTATGAGCAAATTATGAAAAAATATTGAAAGTTTTACATACTATTTTATCAATCCTTTATAAACTACATTTATATGGCTGCAAAATTTATCAATATAGTTACATATTGTTTATTGTTATTACACTTTTTAAAAATACATTTTAAAATTTTACAGCCCAAATCCTGCTAGTAGGGGTATACAGACAACCCACTTTTTTTTTTCTTAAATAAAAGTTTATTAATTTCTTGTAAGTGCTTTCTGCAAGCACTCTTCTTCCTTCTGACATTTTAATATTGCTCATTAACATAAAAGGAAATGTTAAAATCATATTATTTACATCCAATATAAAGATAGAGGTACTTAAAAAATTAAATAAGTATAGTATTCATAAACAAAGCTGGACTGATAATGCTTAAGCATGAACTCAAACACTAACCTAGAGGACAGAAAGCTGCATACAAGTTTGCCCGGTATTATTTCCCATCCCTTAATTTCTACATCCTTCTCTCTCTAAACTCAGGTTGTAGTATTTCTGAGCAAGAGCCATATGAACCTTTGTAAAACGCACAAACAAGTCATGGATAATACTATAAATATTTTGTTAAGAAACAGAACCAACATACAACAAAAATAAAAATTCCCCTTGACTACTTTCTTAATGCATCTCAATCATGATTTGGAAAGAAGATAATCAAGCTTTCACATGAAAGAATTTCATGTAGGATAAAGAATTTTAAAATGCATATTTTAAAGTATCTTAGTTTCTGCTTTTAAAATATTTCAAATTAGTTTTAAATGACTTAAGATTAATATTCCATACCCAAAGCAAGTAACCTGAACATTGTTCAAATGGAAAATTAAAATTTCCAGGATCTAGTTTATATTAGTTACTGCTAAACTAATACCTCTAATTTTTCTTCAAGGACACATGGACAGAACTCAGAATAATACTGACAGGATTCAATACATCTTGGAAAAGAAAAAAATAGAATTCTTGTAAAAATTCAGATGTATAAAGAAGTAACTGGCATTGCCTATTCTATTGAATCACATTCTTAATGACAGCTACATTACCTATGAAAGAGGTTAAGGAAAACCATAGTGTTATACTAACAATTCAGTTCTCCAGCTGTTCTCCCTCAATTTATCTGCAAAAGACTGAAAAACTACACAAACCTGAGAGTGCTGAATGTTTTTAAACACAAATAGAGTAACAGAACTTTTGAGATTTGATTCAACAGCTATGTTGAAATAGAACTGTGGAGTTGTTTTGTTTTGTTGTTTTGTTTTTTAAATAAAGAATGTCAAGACCACACAGTAAGTAATTTACTTGGACAGCTGTTATACCAGATTGGTTTACAATCAAAAATCAGTGAAAAGAACCGAACAACTACCCTACTGTTGCAGGTAACTATAGCAGAATTACAGGATAACTGGAATTCCTCAGTCACAAGGATGGGTCTGGGCAGGAACTCCCTAAGTCAAGGGCTGTAACCCTGTTGTTGGGACACATTAGTCAGACTGAACAAAATGCTAATAGATTCTGCTCAGGGAAAGTCTGTGAAAGAGTCACTGTTTTTGCCTCCCAACTTCCCAAACCTCTAACACATACCCTGGCTGCCTGATTTCTGTACATGCAGGCATTCTGCACAGTGTCATGAAAATTTCACAACTGGCCCGTGACGACCGAGCGGAGAGGCTAGGACGCAAAGTATAGAATTACAAGATTAATTCTTTATTCATGTGCCTGAGGTGCCCCATTCAAATTGTGGCACCCTGAATGCAGTTTTAAACATGGTTCTTATACCTTTCAAGCGTTCAGGTACAACATGATTTGACCAATCACTACTTAACACACACATACTAATGTTTTGCAAAGCAACTCTAATTCTATGGCATCATCATCCACATGCTTCTTTCTTGATCTAGACATCCCTGGAGTCAGTCTTGCTACAGTTACTTATCTATGACGCCAGATAATAGGAGGGCTTCACAGAGGTGTTGGAGGAGCTAGGATGCTGGCGTTATCTCGGTAGTCCAGGGGTATCCTTTATTCTTCAGGGTGGGCACTGTCATCCTCCTCCTTGCAATGAGCTGGGGTCCTTTAGTCATGCTGACTTAACCACAACTACACAGTATACAATGTAAACTATATATCTTAAGACAGTTCATACAATTTCATACTATAAAGACTAATTGGCACAATAGTTTGGGAATGAGATTTTTCCTCACAGTCCCTCCTTTTCTTTCGACTGTCAGAGTCAC
Organism: Larus michahellis; assembly: GCF_964199755.1. NCBI lineage: Eukaryota > Metazoa > Chordata > Aves > Charadriiformes > Laridae > Larus > Larus michahellis. The sequence continues at coordinate 24,326,387 of NC_133929.1, read as the reverse complement.
ACTATACTATTCATTATTTTAGTAGTAAGTCAAGTGCATAAGGTAATACAACACTGCAAACACACATATATAATTACAAAGCAAAATAAGACGGTGAATACAACAACCAAAATCCTTTTAGTTCACAGTCCTATACCTAAGTCTGGGAGTCAAGAGGTTAACCATCCAAACAGATGTACAGGAGATCCCTATCTTACTTCATGTAAATTTTAAATGAGTCTTTATCTTGTTTATATCAGTTTAATTTTTTCTGGTGTTGATTTACATAAAACCAGCAGCTATTATTCAATAGTGCTCATATTCTGTCCCATGATGCTAATAGGTAGTCCAAGGCTAATCAATTCTGTATTACCATTTGAGATAATGATTTAATCTCTTCCTGTAAGGCTACTATACTAAATGTGGTTACATTAAGAGCTTTTTCTACTTTTGCTGATATGTTTACAATAGCTCTTTCTAGTTCAATGATCCCTAACCATGGGAAAAAAGCTCTTACAAACAGGTGGAACTTAGTGCCACATTCTATCAGAGGTGGGTGGGCGGAAGGTGGTTTTAGATTTGTTCTTATTTTCTCACTATCCTACTCTGTTATTAATTGGCAATAAATTAAATTGATCTTCCCCAAGTTGAGTCTTTTTTGCCTGTGACGGTAATTGGTAAATAATCTCCCTGTCCTTATTTCGACCCATGAGCTTTTCATCATATTTTCTTCTCCTGTCCGGTTGAGAAGGGGGAGTGATAGAGCGGATTGGTGGGCACCTGGCAACTAGTCAGGGTCAACCCACCACAAGTAGTTAGGTGCTTTGTAAAACTTCTTCCTGAAAAATTTAAAATTTTATCAGTCTTATTATACTTGTGTATAATTGTTCCTAATATTGAAGAATGACTATGCCTTCTAGTTTTGCTTTTCATACATTCATGCAGTCATTGGTTTTTTTGGTTTGTAGTCTATTTAGTTACTAGTATCATTTTGCTGGAGAGCAGACTAGAGAAAAGTCTTCATAAAATTAAGTACAGCTGCCATATTTGCTCATCGCCTCCCTTTTTTGAAAATGCTTTGTCTTTTGAAAGAGTTATCCTCTTCCAGAAAGATGGTTCTCACTGATATTTAAATGATGAATCTTCTAATCTTCCACGGCATTCATTTCATTTTACTTGCCACTCCCGTATAGCTATATATTTGAAACCACTGACCTGACAAGAAATTAAATAAATTTATATTCATCTAGGAAGAACAGAGTGAAAGGTAATCATGTGTATCAAAAGATGGTATCAACTAATTCACTTTTTGAGCAAACATGTTTACTGGACCTGTTACTGTTTTCCACATTCTTGAATAACTCACCTGTGTACATATGATGGAGTGGTGGAATCTGCCTTGCTGGAAATATTCAAAACTTACCTTGACTTGGGCCTGGATAACCTAATCTAAGGCCCTGCTTTCAACAGAAGGTGGGACCAGGTGATCTCCAGGAGTCCCTGTCAGCCTAGACTTTTCTATATTGCTACAGTCTTTTAAAATAAAGCTTGAGGGAGTTGAACTTAAATCAAGTTTCTTGCTAATTTTTAGTATTTTCCCTTAGTTGCAAAGATCTGTTTTTTTAAAATAAACATAAAAATTATAAACTAGCTTTGCTGATGCCTTGAAAAATATATTGGTTGCAGTACCCTTCCTTAAGCGATGTTGTAGGTTATGAATTCAACAGCTATGTTTAAAACAACAGGTTAGTTAAAAAATGTTAATGAATTATATTGTCTCAATGTTTATATATTGCTTTTAGTTATTTGACAAGACTTGCAGGTAGCCTGTTGGTTTACCAATATCGCGTGTTCTTGTTTTAAACAGTGTAGTAATATTTTAAGTGTCTATTTTCATGCTTTGTTTATGAAGTTTAGTGTGGAAATGTAATTGTTTTGCTTTTGTTCAGAGAAATAAATAGTTTACATCGACCTTATTTAAATTGTCTTCTTTGTACTTCAATTTCAGTTCTCCTTGGAAACAGATATGACCAGAAGGCAGTTAGAGTACGAGGCAAGGCAAATCAGAGCAGCAATGGAAGAACAACTAGGTACTTGTCAGGACATGGAGAAGCGAGCACAGGTATAGTTTTTCTTTCATTAGTAGAAGGAATGGGAAAGGGTTTTCCTGTGCTTTCATTAAGTTATTGATGGTTTATATCTTTAAACTGTATGTAAGCCCAGTGGATACGTTAGAACACTTATCTAGCCTTTTCAATAAAAAAATAAGAATCAAAACATAGAAGATACCTACTCAACTAAAAGGACCTTTCTCTGCCTGTTTAAAAGAAAGCTTGTGAGTAGGTGGGAGTAGTAGGCAGTCTTGAAAATAAAGTAATTCTTGATCATTTGGTTGCAATTTATTGCAATTTTAGCTTTGAACAAACATGTAATTGCAACTGCTTTGTTTGTCGTGCTGTTGTTTAAGTTTGTGCTTTTAAGTTTAGAGTAAATTCCAGTTACTGTTAAGTCTCCTTGACCAGAAAGCATGTATCAAGGAATAATCTTTGAAAATGAGATATTTTGGCAAAATTGTAATTTGCATCAGTTCCGGGGAGCTGTATCAGTCTTTCAAGTAGTATTTCATAGGGAGACAGTTTTGTTGTTTGTTGAGATCTTTGTTAAATATTCATTAAGGCTAAAGGTAGCGCATGCAAGACACGGTTACCTATTAGGCTGCAGCATAAATTCCTGTCACGAACCAATTCTTCGGCACTGTCTGGGCTAGTTTTGCACCATAGGATTGAGAGGTTCTTTTGGGAAGCTCTTTGGTCGTACTGGGCATTCCCATTTCCAATTACCTTGTTGTCCACAACAATTACAACAGTCTCCTGTTCCTTGAGGCCCACTGCTCTTAAAATTTCCCTCCTTTGCTCCTCCCTTGAAGACATCCACATCCCCGTTCCCTTAGTCTAAGATTGCTATTCGACGTTGCTGCCAATAGACTAGCTTTCTGTTCATGTTCTTTTCTTTTTTTCTTCACCTGTCTCTCACCTCTTCCATTACACACAAACATGGCAATGCTGACTATTTAATCCAATCCTTTGCCCTGCCATCCAGGTACATTAAATACATCCATAAATACATCCATAAAATTCTTAATATCTGGGGCTGACAGATATACAAAGAAAGATACCATTAAAGATTGATTTTCCTCCTTCTCAGAGTTGACCCCTCCAAGCATTCTCACTTGTTTAACCAATTGGGAAAATATTCGGAAGGATGTTTAGCATTTCCTTGATGGCATTCTCGGACCTTAGCTCAGTTTACAGTCTTCATTCCTGTCAGTTCTATCGGCTGGTAACTTTGGGAGACCGACCTGGGTCACTGGCTGGCCATGGGGGTTCTGCCCTGTGCTTCCCCAGGCCATCTGTGATTTGTTTCACAGATTTTAATTTTTTCCATCAGGAGTAAAGACAGTCTCAAAGAGTTGCTGCATGTCAGCCCACGTAGGCTTATAAATGCGAAAGATGCCACATATACTTTGTATCACCTTTTGCAGATCATGCCAGTCTGGGCACTTGCTGTTGCCCAGAAACCAAATGAGCAGGTGCAAATGGCACGTGGACTGTTCCCACAGGAAACTGGCTAGGTTCCAGTCCTGGCCCTATAATTTTTGTTGGAGAGGTACTTACAAACCAGAAGCAGTAGCAGTAGCTGGAGCAGAAACCAGAGTAAAAGCAGTAGGATAGGCAAGTAGAGCTGAATGTGGAATGCCCCTGATTTTCCCATTCAGCCAGAGATTTTACTCAATTTTGGACCTGAAGGGGAAACTTCTCAGATTGCAAAGGACGCTGGAGCAGTGCGAGGACCAGCAGCAGCAAGCAGCGGCAAGGGACACACAAGGACAAGGAGAGACTACAAGTGAACAGCAGGCTTTCCCCAAGAAACTGACCCTTGACCCACTGATTGGATGAGTAGAGAGTAAAATCTTTTGTTTTCCTTTGCTTGCATGCGTGGCCTTCGCTTTTGCTTTATTAAACTGTCTTTATCTTGACCCACAAGTTTTTTCCCATCTTATTTTCCCCCCCTCTGTCCTGCTGAGGAGGGGAGCGATAGAGCAGCTTGGTGGGCACCTGGCATCCAGCCAAGGTCAACCCACCACAATGTTAAATAGCCAGTTTTGTTATTAATAGCCAACTTTTAATGAAAATAGTCTCTTTAGGCTTCATTTTCTGCATCAAATTTACCTCAACACAAAATTCTACATATGAAATATTTCTAATGTATTCTGTTTGTAATTAAAATTTAAAACAGCTTTTTCTAAAGCAAGTAATTTAGTAGAACTTTTCAGAAAATTCTTATGGTTAGAGTTTTTAGCAAAATATGCATCCTCTAATTGTAGAGCTCACTCTATGAGGTATGTACATTAAGGCCATGTAAGGATCTATATTGACGTACTCAGACAGACCAAAGTTCACTCTTCCTTGTTTTAAGCTGCTTGGATAACTGGCTCTGGTCTGGAAGTCATATGGCTGTGTTATAGAGGTTTATCAGCTATGGTGCTGCCCTGCACTAATATAGATGTGCTACTTGTGTGCAACCAGCTCCAAATGAAGGCAGAAAAGACTCAGAATTGTCTGTGTATGTCTGGTTAGCCCTACTTATGGAAATTAGTGTCTATTAGGATTATGTAAAGATAATAAAATAGGAAATAACTAATCTGCATTGGTTTTATTATACTAAGGACAGGTGCCAAAACCGTGTAGAAGTTAATGGTTGTATAAATACATAAAAGCGAATTCCAGATTATTCCACTGTAACGTTCAAATGTGAAAACTGAACTTTTCTTATTTGGCAGGTGTAGTGAACTTGCTAGCTTTTCAACTTTCATTTTGCTCTATATTTTTGTTCCTCCGTGATTGTGATACAGAATATAATGCCAAATGTAAGTTGGAAGAAGAGAAAAGTTGAGCTATATAAAGACTGGCATTTCAGACAACTCTGTATTAATAGTCCCCAAATACTTATTCTGTGAGAGAGCTGATAACCTGCCGCTGGCCAAGGAATTCATGTACTAGCTGCCTTTTCTCCTGGACCTTAAATTAATATTAAAATAATAGCCTTCTCCCTCTCTCATCACTGGGACTTGCTTCCTTTAACCTTCTTCTGAAACACTGTGTACATTAGTTAGCTCACAGCAACTTACTATTTATGCATTATCCTTTATGAAGTTTGTATACAACCACATGCCCAACAGTTATTAAAAAAGATGCATTAGTAGTGTTAGCAATTTATTTTAGCTTATCCATTTAAACTTCACATGGTAGTTCTTGTTTGAAAAAAGAAAAAGACGTAGTTAATCACATTTTATTTTGACTATTTAAATATTGCAGTCCAATACTTATAAGCAGAAGTAAAATTTCATTTTTGTAAATGTGGTGAGTTGACCTAAGCCAGCACCCAAACACCCACCTAGCCTCTCATTCATTCCCCTCTCCCATGGGATGGGACAAAATAGAAGGAAGTTGAAAAGATCAAAACAATGACAGTTTAATAGGGAAAGCAAAAGCTGCATGTGCAAGCAAAGCAAAAAGAAGAATTCATTCACTACTTCCCATCAGTAGGCAGATGTCCAGCCACTTCCTGAAAAGCAAGACCTTAGCACGTGTAATGGTTGCTTGGGAAGACAAATGCCATAAACACGAATGTCTCCCCTTTTCTCCTTCTTTCCATGAACTTTAATTGCCGAGCAAAATGTCTCATGGCATGGAATATCCCTTTGTTCAGTTGGGGTCAGCTGTCCTGGATGTGTTCCCTCCCAGTCTCTTGTCCACCCTCAGCCTACATGCTATTGGGGGAGGGAAGAGAGAGAAATCCTTGATGCTGTGCAAGCACTGTTCAATAGTAGCCAAAACATTGGTGTGTTTAGCCACAAATACAAAGCACAGCACCATAGGGGCTGCTATAAAGAAAGTTAACTTCATCCCAGCCAGACCCAGTACAGTAAAATCTTAAAAAATAAATTCTAATTTCAAGACTTGAAATCATGTTCACATAGAATGTATTTTTCCTTCATGCCAGAATAAAAATTATGTCATTAGGTGTAGACTTTCTTAAAATCTCTCTCAAAAATAAAGATCATTCTTGTAGGAATTTATTCCAAGAGCTTTAAAAATTGGCTAAAACAGCAGAGCACTAAAGGTTTCAGAAAACTTGCTTTGTGGTGTGGGTTCATGCTGGCCAGTAACTAATCACCCACCAGCCACTTGCTGTCTCCCACACACGCAGCGGGATGGAGAAGAGAATTGGAAGAGCAGAAATGAGAAAAACTTGTGGGTCAAGATAAAGCCAATTTAAGTGAAGAGGGGAAGAAAAAAAAAAAGGAAAAAAGGCAAAAGGCAATCACTTACCACCTCCCACAAGCAGACTGATGCCCAGCCAGTCTCCCAGCAAGAGCTACTGTGGAAAGACTACCCCTACCCACCCCCAAGGTTTATTGCTGAGCATGATGTAATATGGCATGGAATATCTCTTTGGTCATCGAGGTCAGCTGTTCTGGCTGTGTCCCTTCTCAATCTCTTGCCCACCCCCCCAGCTTACTCACTGGAGAGGGTTAGAGTGAAAAAGAGGCGGCCTTAATACTACACAAGCACTGTTCAAGAATAGCTGAAACACCGGTGTGTTATCAACACTGTTTTGGTCACAGATCTAAAACACAGCACCATATGGGCTGCTAAGATAAAAAGTAACTCACATCATGGCTTATTTCCCCCAAGGTTAAGTCTCCTTGAAGGTACACACCAGATTTCCCCATCTTGATGTATTACCCACCAAATACACCCAGGTCCTTGTATGAAAGCAACCCTATGAACAGGTTTACCTTTTCATGAGGAAGGAATAACTGACACTGTCTTTCCAAACAAGTTCCCTATGAACACTATCTCTTTCTACAGTATGTAGGGGTTTTGTTTGGGTGGGCCCAGGTTGGTGAGCAGATCTTCTAGTGTTAACCAGCCAAGTGGCTTCTGCTTCTGGACCCACTGATTGGATGAGCCAGCAAGGGGCAGGGCCTGCACCTGGCAGCACAGGAGATTTAAACAGGCCCAGCTGATTGCAATGGGTGAGCATGTATATTTCCCAGTGGGCAGGTGCGTGGCAGTATGGTGACTACATAGCCGTTCTGTCCTGTCTCCTGAGCTTCTAGCACCTGGTAGAACCAATGCAGCCACACAGACAGAGCTTCTGTCAAAGCAAGTGACCACACAGGTTTCTGGCTGTGGGGTGTGTGCAGGGATATTCCTGGAGGTGGAGGACGATGGCAAACAAGCCTGTGGGATGTGTGACCGGGTAGATGAACTGCTCTGCCTGGTGGCCAAGCTGCAGGAGGAGAGTCTGAGAAGGAGATTGACCAATGGAGCTGTGCTCTGCTATTTCTGATGTGTGCAAGCCAACTCACTACGGAGTCAGGTCCAGGATCTGTTTGTTGCCAGGAGGCAGGCAGGGTTACGAGGGGTGGGGAGGGGTGGGAGAATGTTACTGCGTGGACCTGTAAGAGAAAAACCCCTCCTTACCCTCTAAGATAACCTTACAGAATAGGTATGAGGCCCTGGGTATGGTAGATGAGGCGCGTAATGAGACAGGAGGAGCCTAAGCAAGCATTCTTGCCAAGGTCAGATAGACCAATGCATCACAACAAGACCCGCATTAAGACCAGGGCCGAGAAGAAATAACGGTGAGTTATGGTCATCGGCAACTCCGTCCTGTGTGGAACAGAGGCATCCATTTGCACACCGGCCCCTCTTTTCAGGGAAGTTTGCTGCCTCCCTGGGGCCAGAATTAGGGATGCCACCAGACAACTGAAGAGCTTAGTACAACCTTCAGACTACTATCTACTCCTGCTCTTTTATGTGGGTACTAATGATGTTGCAACAAACAGTCTAAGGTCAATCAAAAGAGATTTCAGGACCTTGGGAAGAATGCTAAAAAATTCAGGAGCACAAGTAGTGTTTTCCTCGATCCTCTCAGCAACAGAGACCTTGGAAAAAACAGACAAGCCCAAAATATCAATACCTGGTGCCTCCACCAAAACTTTGGTGTTTATAACCATGGAAGAGTATTTGAGGCACAAGGAATGCTGGGGCCTCACGGGATCCCCCTGTCCCGATGAGGAAAACACGTCTTTGGGCGTAACCTGACGGGACTGATCAAGAGGGTATTAAACTAGAATCGGTGGGGGAAGGGGATACCAACAGGATTGCCAAAGGTAAGCCAAGGGTTGGAATGGTATTGCCTGAGGGTAGCAATGCTAGTGGGAACACTTGTGCTGCTCCTGGGGACACGGAGGGCTCAGGAGCATATCTGAAATGCGTGTACACCAATCCATGCAGTAGGATAAACAAACAGGATGAACTGGAAGCATTGGTTAGTTCCGAGAACTAAGATATCATTGGCATTAGCGAGACTTGGTGAAATGAGTCCCACAATTGGAGTGCTGGGATGGAGGGCTACAGGCTGTTCAGGAGGATGCCACCAGAGCGTGCAGGGATGAAACAAGGAAAGCCAAGGCCGCCTTGGAATTAAACCTGGCCAGGGATGTCAAGCTCAACAGGAAGGGCTTCTACGAGTATATTGGAACCAAAAGGAAGACCAGAGAAGTTGTGGGCCCACTGTTGAATGAGACAGGAGCCACGGTGACGGAGGATGCGGAGAAGGCGGAGTTACTGAATGCCTTCTCTGCTTCGGTCTTTACTGCTCGGCCCAGCCCTCAGGAGTCCCAGGCCTGGGGGAAAGAAGACGACTTCCCCTGGGTTGAGGAGGATCGAGTGAGGGATCATTTAGGTCAATTAGATATCCACAAGTCCATGGGCCCCGATGGGATGCACCCGAGAGTGCTGAGGGAGCTGGGGGAAGTCATTGCTGGGCCACTCTCCATCATCTTTGAAAGGTCCTGGAGAACAGGCGAGGTGCCTGAGGACTGGAGGAAAGCCAATGTCACTCCAGTCTTCAAGAAGGGCAAGAAGGAGGACCCGGGGAACTACAGGCCGGTCAGCCTCACCTCCATCCCTGGAAAGATGATGGAACAGCTCGTTCTGGGCGTCATCTCAAGGCATGTGGAGGAAAAGAAAGCTATCAGAAGTACTCAACATGGATTCACCAAGGGGAAATCATGTCTGACTAATCTGATAGCCTTCTATGATGTCATGACTGGATGGATAGATGAGGGGAGGGTGGTAGATGTGGTCTACCTTGACTTCAGCAAGGCATTTGACACTGTCTCCCACAGCATCCTCATAGGGAAGCTTAGGAAGAGTGGGCTAGATGAATGGACAGTAAGGTGGATAGATAACTGGTTGAAAGACAGAGCTCAGAGGGTCGTGATTAGGGGCACAGAGTCTAGTTGGAGGTCAGTGACGAGTGGTGTTCCCCAGGGGTCAGTACTGGGTCCAGTCCTCTTCGATATATTCATCAACGACCTGGATGAGGGGATAGAGTGCACCCTCAGCAAGTTTGCCGATGACACAAAGCTGGGAGGGGTGGCTGACACACCGGAAGGCTGTGCCGCCATACAGAGAGACCTGGACAGGCTGGAGATCTGGGCAGAGAGGAACCTTATGAAATTCAACAGGGGCAAGTGTAGGGTGCTGCACCTGGGGAGGAATAACCCCATGCACCAGTACAGGTTGGGGGCTGACCTGCTGGAGAGCAGCTCTGTGGAAAGAGACCTGGGAGTCCTGGTGGACAACAGGATGACCATGAGCCAGCAATGTGCCCTTGTGGCCAAGAAGGCCAATGTTATCCTGGGGTGCATCGAGAAGAGTGTGGCCAGCAGGTCGAGGGAGGTCATCCTCCCCCCTCTACTCTGCCTTGGTGAGGCTGCACCTGGAGTACTGTGTCCAGTTCTGGGCTCCCCGGTTCAAGAGGGACAGGGAACTGCTGGAGAGGGTGCAGCAAAGGGCTACCAAGATGATTAGGGGACTGGAACACCTCTCTTAATGAAGAAAGGCTGAGGGATTTGGGTCTCTTCAGTCTGGAGAAAAGACGGCTGAGGGGGGGATCTTATCAACACTTATAAATACTTAAAGGGAGGATGGGGCCAGGCTCTTTTCAGTGGTGCCCGGGGACGGGACAAGGGGTAATGGGCACAAACTTGAGCATAGGAAGTTCCACCTAAACATGAGGAGGACCTTCTTTCCTTTGAGGGTGGCAGAGCACTAGAACAGGCTGCCCAGAGAGGTGGTGGAGTCTCCATCTCTGGAGACATTCAAAACCCGCCTGGATGCATTCCTGTCCAACCTGCTCTAGGTGACCCTGCTCTGGCAGGGGGTTGGACTAGATGATCTCCAGAGGTCCCTTCCAACCCTATGATTCTATGATAGGCAGGGCAGGCGAGATGGAGATGTCACACTATATGTAAGGGAGAGGTTTGATTGTACAGCCCTTACAGTTAGGGATGATGCGGTCGAGAGGGGAATGGAAAACAAGGGAGATGTTGTAGTGGGTGTCTACTATCAATCGCCCAGTCGGGATGACAGCACCGATGAGTTATTCTATAGGCAATTAAGAGAAATCTCTGGATCAGTAGCCATTGTCCTTATGGGAGATTTCAACTTCCCAGACATCAACCAGGAATACTATACTGCTGAGATGAGCAGGTCTGGGAAATTCCTGAAGTTTGTGGAAGATAACTTCTTGTCACGAGTACTCAGTGAGCCAACTAGGAAAGATGCCCTCCTAGACTTGTTGTTTGCGAATAGAGAAGGACTCGTGGGAGATATTATGGTAGGTGGCTGTCTTGGCCACAGTGATCACAAAATGGCCGAGTTTAAAATTTTCAGTGTAATGAGAAAAAAGGACAGCAGAGTTGCTACCCTGGATTTCAAGAGAGCAAACTTTAAGCTATTCAGGGAGCTAGTTAGCAGTGTCCCCATGGAATCTGCTTTTGAGGGCTTAGGAGTCCATGAGTGCTGGTCAGTCTTTAAGAACCATATTTAGAAGCATGGGAGCAGGCAATCCCATTGTGTCGAAAGTCAAGCAAGCAGGGCAGAAGACCAGCTTGGGTGAACAGGGAATTCCTTGTGGAGCTCAAGAGGAAAAAAAAAAATTGTGCGATCTCTGGAAGCGAGGTCAGGCTTTGCAGGAAGAGTACAGAGCTGTGGTTCATGTATGCAGGGAGAAGACACAAAAGGCCAAAGTTCAATTAGAGTTAAAACTGGCCAGTGTTGTGTCAGACAACAAGAAAGGCTTTTTTAAGTACGTCAATAGCAAGAGGAGGTCTAAAAAAAAACATTGGACCAATACTTCTTGAACATAGTCACCTGACTAATAGGGATGAAGGAAAAGCAGAGGCATTCAATGTGGGTTTTTTTGCCTCAGTCTTTAATAATATTGATAGTCCTTGGTCTTCCTGGTCCTCTGAGTCAGAGGACTATGACTGCGGGAACAGTGACTTTCCATTTGTGGACAATGAAATTGTAAGGGACCAGCTGTATCAGCTGAATGTTCATAAGTCCATGGGGCCTGATGGAATTCATCCCAGAGTACTGAAGGAGCTAGCGGATGTTACAGCAGGAACCCTCTCGATCATCTACCAACGGTCTTGGGAGTCTGGGGAGGTCCCTGCTGACTGGAAGCTAGCCAATGTTATTCCAATCTACAAAAAGGGCGTGAGAGAAGACCCAGGAAACTACAGACCTGTTAGTCTAACCTCAGTACCTGGAAAAGTTATGGAGAATATTATACTGGGTACTGTTAAAAGGCATTTAAAGGACAATGCAGTCATCAGGTACAGCCAACGGGTTCACAAAGGAAAAGTCCTGTTTAACTAACTTAATATCCTTCTACGATAAGGTCACCCACCTAGTGGATGAAGGGAAGGCGGCGGACGTAGTTTTTCTGGATTTTAGTAAGGCTTTTGATACTGCCCCTATTAATGCCAGCATCCTAGCCCCTCTATCTCAGTAGTTCAGGGTATCCTTTTGTCCTGGTTTGAGGTAAAACAGAACCAATTTTCTGATTTGTAATTTTACTTTTTAGCTGGGCCTCTTCTAACTGACTAAACTCTGAAATTAACAGCATATTGTTCAGAAACTGTTCACTCTCAGAGTGATAAGACCTGATTATACCAAGGAATGGTATGCACAGAGGCTCTTGCTTAGACTTATTGCTATAACAACCAAGGTCAGCTCACTTCGCTGTTTGCCCCGTTAGAGGGTCGGAAGCAGAGAAGCATAGAGGGGTCCCACCCGCAGGGAGGAGCAGACAGGACAGGTGACCCAAAACTGACCAACAGGCTATTCCATCCCATATGCATCACGCTCAGTATAAAAGCTGAGGGATCAAAGGGGCAAGGGGGCTCTGGCTCGCTCTCTTTCTTCAATGGCCGACGTCTGAGGAGGACCCTGTCTGTTCATCTGCCTTTGATCCCGATCCGAGCACTCCTGACTCTAGTTCCGGAATTCAGCTCCTGTCTGTCACTGACTCCAGTCTGGGACTTTCCCTGTGTCTGCTGGTGACGCGATCGTCATCCTGGGAGCTGGATACGGTTTTGTATATATTGTATACTTTTTTATTATTATTATTTTATTATTATTTCTTATTTCCTTATTTATTGTTATTTTAATTAAAGTAGTTTAATTTTTTTTCTAAACTCGTAAATCTCCTTATCTCTTCCTCTCCTCTCTGAGGAGAGAGGGGGGGGAGGGCCATCTGTCATTCTGATTGGCCAATCCAGCCAAAACCACGACACCTTTCTTCTTTAGGGTGCAAGGAGGGTGACAACAGCCCCTAACAAGCTAAGGTCCTTTAGTCATGCAGACTTAACCACAACTATGCAGTATACAGCGTAAACTATATATCTTAAGAAAGTTCATACAATTTCATATTGTAAAGACTAATTGATACAATAGTTCAGGAATGGGATTTTCCTGACAACAGCTTCCCCTAATACAGTTATTTCATTTGCAGCAAGGCAAATGAAGTTGTGGTTTTTTGAACATTATAATGCTTTTATGAGGAAAAAAGGTTTTCAATTTGAGAAATTTTCTACAAGATCAGTATTTCAAAAGACTTGCCCAATGTGTGTGTGGGGGGTGGTGGTGGTTTGTTTTTTGTGGGGTTTTGTGAGGTTTTTTTTGAAGCACCCAACAATAAGTATAGCTGAATGAGTGCAGGGTCACAGAAAAGTGGTTTCTTCTTTTGGAAATATTTTTTGGATAAATATGTCAATGTTATTCCCAGTAAGAAGGGCAACAAAATATATGCTACTCTACTTAGATTACATAATTACAATTATAATTAAAAATTTCACTTCCATTGGTAGGCCATAAAATGACAAAACCTTGAAAAGGTAACAAATTCCTGAAAATTACTCTCAAAGCTACCGATATGTCAAACAGTAGCTTTTGCTCAACACCAGAGACAAAACAGGTACAATTCTCTTTCAACCAAGCAATACATAAAATAGGAAAATTAAACAGAATTGTCTGCATAGAAAAAAAAAATATTATTGTTTGAGACGGCAAATTTTTAGCTGTTAAATGTTAGCTGTTTATACAGAAAATACTATTAAAATTTTTTAGGTACGTGCTTCAGTAATTCAGTAAAACCAAATCCACCTGGAACTAGCCAGAGAGAAAGCAGGATACATTTAATAGGAATTATATTCTAAACTGGTAACCTAAACACACCCCCACACACCCCGCCCCCCCCCCCCCTTTAAACACTTTGGAACTAGAGGGGAGATGAGCAAGAGAGAAACATGCAGACAATTTAATCATTTATTCTGGTAACTGAATCCATTATTATTTTTTTTCCCTTCAGAAGATCATTTTGGCCAAGCTAAACATCTAGTGAATTTGCCAAATTCACACACAGTTAATAAATCACTTGGTCCTCATCCAACACTCTTGCCCACGAGCAGCATGTATTGTGCCCAATGTATTAGATTCCTGGGTGGAAGTGTTCCCATTTCAGGTCTCTGAAAAATATTAGTTTTCTTTCCAAATTGTTTTAATATTGAGATTTTCAAATTCCATGAGTTCTTTGAAAGTCTGTTTTAATGCAAACAATAAAATCTACTAGAAAAGAAATATTTGTTAAATATATGTTTAGAAACACAGAAACTTACTAAACATGCCAAACAAATTTAAACACAAAGCATAGGAAAACAAGTGGTTGGTTTTCCTTTCAGAAATTAGTGATTCCAGATGCACTGTCCTGTGTCCCCCACCCTCAAATTCTGATTCTTTTGGCTATTCAGGGTCTATCCTGATGCCCTAAGTGTTCTTACATGTCCCCTCAAACAGCATAATGAATAGGGCAGTTCTGATTATTAATCGTTGCACTAATAATGAAGCCAGATGTTATCTGACCGTGTCTCTACAGATCATTTTCTCAGCAGCACGAATCTTCACCCCCTCAATTGTGATGGTAACACTGCGTGTGTAGTGTTTCATAACCAGATCAGCGAACTCATCTCAAATTAAAATATCCCTCTCCCTTTTTTCCCCAGGGTTATTTTAAACAAAGATCAGTTTACTGCTTAAGCTGTCATTATCATTGATAAAAAAATAAAAAAAACCTGTCGCCTTAGAGTCCACAACAGTGGGAAAGGATCACAGATCATAAAGAACTCCAGTTGCTATAAATTAATACTCCTTGTTCTGAGTGACCTGGAGTTCGTTTAAAGCTTAACTGAAAGCCCCAAGTACACTTAAAGATTTTACTATCACGTGGTAGAACACAGCACTGGAAAGAATACAAACAAGTATGCTGTTTTAAGATGGACATCAAAGACTACTTATTCTGGATAAGAACCAAGGTGCCCTGTCCCTATGAAATACTATACACAGAGAACTCTGTTCCATTAATCTTGCTAATACTCTAGGAACTAAGAAAAAAGACCATTTCAATGGAAAACTGGAAGGGAAGATAGCCATTAGTTCAAATGTCAGACACATTAGATTCTGTCATAGCAGGTAGATATGCCCTGAAAGAAGCTGCAGCCCGTGGAGAGGGCACACTGGAGGCAGGCTCCTGGCAGGAACTGCGGCCTGTGGAAAGGAACGCACACAGGAGCAGGTTTTCTGGCAGGATCTGTGGTCCGTGGGGGACCCACGCTGGAGCAGTCTGTTCCTGAAGGACTGTATCCCTTGGAAAAGGACCCATGCTGGAGCAGTTCTTGAAGAACTGCAGCCCATGGGAAGGACCGACATTGGAGCAGTTCATGAAGAACTGTGTCCCCGTGGGAGAGACCCCATGCTGGAGGAGGTGAACAGCATGAGGAAGAAGGAGCAGCAGAGACAAAGTGTTATGATCTGACCACAACCCTCATTCCCCATCCCCTTGCGCCACTTGAAGTGGGGGGAGGAGACGGAGAAGTTGGGAGTGAAGTTGAGCCTGGGAAGAAGGGAGGGATGGGGGAAGGTGTGTTTAGTTTTGTTTTTATTTGTCACTATCCTACTCTGTTATTAATTGGCAGTAAAATACATTTCCCCAAGTCAAGTCTGGTTAGCCCGTGATGATAATAGGTGAGCGATCTCCCTGTCCTTACCTTGACTCATGAACTTTCTCATTGTATTTTCTCCCCCTGTTCTGTTGAGGAGAGGGAGGGAGATAGCGGCTGGGTGGGTACCTGGCAGCCAGCCAAGTTGAACCCACCACACATCCAATCTATCAAGTAGCTTTCAATGCCCAAATCTTTAGAAACCTGTCTTGCAGAGAGGCCTCTGAAAACATCTGGGATTTCAGTCAGATTCATTTTAGGACGTAAAGAAGCTTTCAATGGAAACAGCTGCATGTCTCTAATTTCCTTCACAATTGATTGATATTGTGGGACAACTTTGCAATATGCCCTAGATAGAATCAGAATCGTTTTGGTCGGAAAAGACCTTTAGGATGATCAAGTCCAACTGTTAACCTAACACTGCCAAGTCCACCACTAAACCATGTCCCTAAGCACTACATCTACAAGTCTTTTAAATACCTCCAGGGATGGTGACTCAAAACACTTCCCTGGGCAGCCTGTTCCAATGCTTGATAACCTTTTAGGTGAAGAATTTTTTCCTAATATCCAGTCTAAACCTCCCCTGGCGCAACTTGAGGCCGTTTCCTCTTGTCCTGTCACCTGGGAGAAGAGACTGACACCCACTTTGCTACAACCTCCTTTCAGGTAGTTGTAGAGAGCGATAAGGTCTCCCCTGAGCCTCCTTTTCTCCAGGCTAAACAACCCCAGTTCCCTCAGGCGCTCCTCATAGGACTCATGCTCTAGACCCCCTCACCAGCTTTGTTGCCCTTCTCTGGACCCGCTCCAGCACCTCAATGTCTGTCTTGTAGTGAGGGGCCCAAAATGGAACACAGCACTCAAGGTGCAGCCTCACCAGTGCAGAGTACAGGGGAACAATCACTTCCCTAGTCCTGCTGGTCACACAATTTCTAATACACTCCAGGATGCTATTGGCCTTCTTGGCCACCTGGGCACACTGCTGGCTCATATTCAGCCAGCTGTTGACCAACACCCCCAGGTCCTTTTCCACCAGGCAGCTTTCCAGCCACTCTTCCCGAAGCCTGTAGCGTTGTATGGGGTTGTGTCCTGGTTTGGGGTGAAGCAGAGCCGACTGTTCAGTGGGAGAGGCTCTTGCTTATCCTCGTTGCTGTGGCAACCATAGTCAGCTGACTTGTTTTTTTTACCCTGTGGAGGGGTCACACCTCTGGGAAGGAGTGGACAGGTCAGGTGACCGAAACTGACCAATCAGGTATTCCATCCCATCTGCCATGCTCAGTATAAAAGCTGAGGGATCAGGTTGACTTTTCTTCAATGACTGATGTCTGAGGAGGACTCTGTCAGCTCCTCTGCCTTTTGATCCTGGCCAGTGTGTTCCAGTTCCCATTTGTCACTGAGTCTGGTCTGGCACTTTCTCAGTGCCTGCCAGTGACATCTCCCTGGGAGCTTGATATGGTTTTGTATATATTTTTATATATTGTATATATTTCATTTTTTCCATTTTTATTATCATTAATATTTCATTTAAGTAGTTTAGGTTTTTTCCTAAACTCACAAATCTATCTCTCTTCTTCCTCTCCTTGGAGCGAGAGATGGGGGAGAGCATCTGTCATGTTGTCATTGGCCAACTCAGCCCAAACCATGACAGGTTTATTGGTGCCCAACTAGGGGCACAAGCTTCCAGTTTGCTCAGGGAATGTCGTTCCTAAGCGAAATGTTATATTGTGCCTTTAGAGAGCATTGTTTGAAGTTAATAGATGCAATGCTGCTGGACTTGCTGAATATGTTGCATGGTTTACTTGCTCTTTGGATTTGTATGCGGTGGTTTAAACATGCTATTTTTGTCTGGATTGGCGTTCAGATGTATAATATGGTTACTTGGATAATGGCTATGCCTGCATGTTTTGGGCATCACATGATGGATTCTATTACTAATTACACTTTTGGTTTCACCTGGGAAAGGTTTATCTTGCCCTTCAATGCTTATGTCAAAGAGCTAGGGGATGGAAACCTTTTGGGCTGCTTAGAAAATGAATGTTACTTTGAAAAGATTGCGATTTTGTTGCTGGTGCTCCTGAATGTGTTGTAGGGGTGGTTTTGTGTTAAACATCGCTGCAGGAGTGGGTATTGTGCGACATGTGTTTCTGCTACTCATATCCCACAAGCCAATTCACAGCTGGCACAGACATAAACCACTCCCCAAGCTACCTCCCCATCAGCACCAGCTCCTACTGTCACTACTCCAGCTGCTTCAACAATGAGTACTGCTGCTACTCAAACTCCAACACAACTGGTACAAGTTGCCCCAGTGACCAGGAAACAGAAAAGGAAATCAGCTCCTTCCCCTGCCTCTTCTGCTGAGGATCCAGGAGAGGACCCTTCTCGGGCAGCATCAAAGCAGAAAAGGAGATCAGCTTGTTCCCCTATCCTGTACAACAAAAACCAGCTCAAGCCAGACAGCATGGGAGAGAGTTCTTCTGCTGAAGATAAAGGAAAGGGTCCTACTAAAGCAGATCCAGGAGAGGGTCCTTCTCGGGCAGCATCAATGCAGGAGGAGGACTCAGATGTAGAGAAAATTGTTAAATCGTTCTCTATGAAGGATTTGAGAAACATGAGGAAGGACTTTAGTCATTGTGAAGGGGAGACACTTATCTCCTGGTTGCTCCAATGCTGGGACAATGGGGCTGATTGCATAAACTTAGATGGTAGAGAAGCTAGGCAGTTGGGAAACATGGCCAGAGATGGAGGTATTGATAAAGCAATTGGGAAGAAGACAAATACTCTCAGTCTCCGGAGGCAAATGCTATCAGCTGTAAAGGGCAGGTATCCCTTTAAGGATGATAACAAATCCCATCCCAGTAAGTGGACCAGCATGGAAAAAAGGTATTGAGTACCTGAGGGAACTGGCTGTGCAAGAGGTGATTTATGGTAAATGGCAAGTGAATGTAGACCCTGATGAAATGCCATGCAAACAATCTTTGCTAACAAAGTTTGTGCAGAGAGCACCATCGATGTATTCCCACACATTGTCAGCAATGGTTTGGGGAGGATCCAATGTTGATGCACCAACTGTAAATGAAGCGGCTATCAGGGTACACCAGTATGAAGACAGTCTCTATCGTCCCCTCACTGTGGCAGCTGTAAAAAAAAAAAAAAAAAAAAAAAAAACCCTGAGAAAATGACCAAGACAATAGCTGAGCAAAATGAGGCAATAGCTAAGAAAAATGACAAACTGTTGGAAAAACTGTCTGGGATGGAGAAAGGATCCTACTCTTCCCCTCAACAGACCCATGTCTCAGTCATTAAGAAAAAACACCCTCCTACAAAACCGATTCAAGAGAAATAGGACCCGCTCCAGCACTTCCTGTGGCTTTGCCTCTGCAACTATGGAGAGGACATGAGTAAATGGGATAAAAAAAACCTACCCTGGTCCTACAGGCACGAGTGCTTGAGTTGCAAGGCAAAGCAGATGGAAGAAAGAATTTTTGCAGGAGGGCGGCTGCTCCAGTCCGTGGTAAGCAGTTCTCTGGTCCAGATAGGAACTCGTTTGCTAATTCTAGATGTTGTCCTCAACGCTAGAGGTGCCCTGCCTCCAGCCAGGAGGCGGAGAGGGATAACCGAGTTTATTGGACTGTGTGGATTCGATGGCCTGGCATGTTAGAGCCACAAAAGTATAAAGCCCCAGTGGACACTGGTGCACAGTGTACCCTATTGCCATTGAATCATAAAGGGGCAGAATCTGTCACTATTTCTGGTGTGACAGGAGGGTCTCAAGAACTGACTGTACTGGAGGTTGAAGTGAGCCTGAATGGGAATAAATGGGAGAAGCACCCCATTGTGGCTGGCCCAGATGCTCCATGCGTCCTTAGCATAGACTACTACCTCAAGAGAGGGTATTTCAAAGACCCGAAAGGGTGTAGGAGGGCTTTTGGTATAGCACCCGTAGAGACTGAGGACATTACACAGCTGCCTACCTTACCTGGCCTTTCAGATGATCCTTCTGTGGTGGGACTGCTGAGGGTTAAAGAACAGCAGGTGTCCTTTGCTACTTCCATGGTGCATTGATGACCGTATCGCCCGAACCGAGACTCCCTGGTTCCCATCCAGAACCTGATTTGTTGGCTAAAGACCCAAGGAGTGATCACTCACCCTTTAACAGCCCGATATGGACAGTGCAAAAGTCTGATGGAGACTGGCAGCTAACAGTAGACTATCGTGGCCTGAATGAAGTCACACCCCCACTGAGTGCTGCTGCGCCAGACACGCTAGAACTGCAGTATGAACTGGAGTCCAAGGCAGCCAAGTGGTGTGCTACAATTGACATTGCTAATGCATTCTTCTCTATTCCTTTAGCAGCAGAGTGCAGGCCACAGTTTGCTTTCACCTGGAGGGGTGTCCAGTACACCTGGAATCGACTGTCCTAGGGGTGGAAACACAGCCCTACTATTTGCCATGGACTGATCCAGGCTGCACTGGAGAAGACTGGAGCTCCAGAACACCTGCAGTACATTGATGACATCGTTGTGTGGGGTAATAGAGCACAAGAAGTTTTCAAGAAAGGTAAGACAATAATCAAGATTCTTCTGAAAGCAGGTTTTGCCATAAAAAGAGGTAAGGTCAAAGAACCTTCATGAGACATCCAGTTCTTGGGGATTAAGTGGGAAGATGGGTGTCACCAGATCCCAATGGATGTGATTAACAAAATAACAGCTATGTCCCCACCTGCTAACAAAAAGGAAACACAAGCCGCCTTAGGTGTTGTAGGTTTCTGGAGACTGCACATTCCAGGTTACAGTCAGATTGTGAAACCTCTCTATGAAGTGACTTGAAAGAAGAAAAATGATTTTACGTGGGGTCCTGAGCAATGATAGGCCTTTGAACAAATTAAACAAGAGATCGTGCGTGCAGTAGCCCTTGGACCAGTCCGAACAGGATGGGACATTAAAAATGCGCTCTATGCCATAGCCGGGGACAATGGCCCTACCTGGAGTCTCTGGCAGAAAGCACCAGGGGAGACTTGAGGTCGACCCCTAGGATTCTGGAGTCGAGGATACAAAGGCTCCGAGGCCAACTATACCCCAACTGAGAAAGACATCTTGGCAGCACATGAAGGAGTTAGAGCTGCTTCAGAGGTAATTGGTACGGAAGCACAGCTCCTCCTGGTGCCCCAATTACCAGTGCTGGGCTGTGGATGTTCAAGGGTAAAGTTCCCTCTACTCATCGTGCCACCGATGCTACCTGGAGTAAGTGGGTTGCCTTAATCACTCAGCGAGCTCGAATAGGAAACCCAAATTGTCCAGAAATCGTAGATGTGATCATAAACTGGCCCGAAGGCAAAGATTTTGGAATACCACCAGAGAAGGTGGTGACTCGTGCTGAGGAGGCCCCACCATATAATGAACTCTCAGATAATGAGAAACAGTATGCTCTGTTCACTGATGGATCTTGTCATAGTGTAGGAAAACCTCAAAGGTGGAAAGCTGCTGTATAGAGTCCTACATGGCAAGTCACAGAAGCTGCTGAAGGACAAGGTGAATTGAGTCAACTTGCAGAGGTAAAAGCCATCCAGCTGGCCCTAGGCATTGCTGAATGAGAAAAGTGGCCAATGCTCTGTCTCTGTACTGACTCATGGATGGTGGCCAATGCTCTGTGGGGATGGTTAAAGCAGTGGAAGCAGAGCAACTGGCAGCGCAAAGGTAAACCCATCTGGGCTGCTGAATTGTGGCAAGATATTGCTGACCTGCTAGGGAAACTAGTCGTGAAGGTATGCCATGTAGATGCCCACATACCCATGAGTTGGGCCACTGAGGAACATCAAAACAATCAGCAAGTGGACCAGGCTGCTAAGATTTTCCAGACGGATTTGGACTGGGAACATAAAGGTGAAGTATTCTTAGCTCGGTGGGCCCATGACACTTCAGGTCATCAAGGAAGGGATGCAACATATAAATGGGCCCGTGACCGAGGGGTGGATTTAACCATGGATGCTATTGCGCAGGTTATCCACAACTGTGAAACGTGCGCCGAAATCAAGCAAGCTAAATGGTTAAAATCTTTGTGGTATGGGGGACGATGGCTGAAATATAAGTATGGGGAGGCCTGGCAAATTGACTGCATCACACTCCCTCAAACGCGCCAGGGTAAGCGTTACGTGCTGACAATGGTGGAAGGAAGCACCGGATGGTTGGAAACCTATGCCGTACCCCATGCCACTGTCCAGAATACCATCCTGGGCCTTGAAAGGCAAGTGTTATAGCAACGTGGTACTCCAGAAAGAATTGAGTCAGACAATGGGACTCATTTCAAAACCAGTCTTATAAGTAATTGGGCAAAAGAACATGGCACTGAGTGGGTATATCATATCCCCTATGATGCACCGGCTTCTGGGAAAATTGAGCGATACGATGGACTATTAAAAACCACCCTGAAATCAATGGGGGGTGGAACCTTTAAAAATTGGGACAAGCATTTAGCACAAGCTACCTGGTTAGTTAACACCAGGGGATCCATCAATCGAGCTGGTCCTGCTCAACCAGACCTTTTGCATACTGTAGAAGGGGATAAAGTCCCTGTGGTGCATGAGAGGAACATGCTGGGGAAAACCGTTTGGGTTTTTCCTGCCTCAGGCAAAGGCAAACCCATTTGTGGGACTGTTTTTGCTCAATTTCCTGGATGTACTTGGTGGGTGATGCTGAAGAATGGAGAAAGTCAATGTGTGCCTCAAGGAAATTTGACCCTGGGTGAGAATACACAATCCCGAGTCTGCTATGATAGATGAAATTCTGTAGTTATGAACTTAAAGAACTTTCGTGTATAAAGTCATAAGTGACTGACTGATCTGTGTGTATATATATGTGTGTATGTATTTGATAGATAAGAAGTATTAGTGATCTGAGCATGTGTGTAAGGGATAATAGAGGATGGTCAGAGTGAGACACGACGGAAAATTACTAGTTGAACCAAACCCAGTATACGTGCTGAGAAAAAGGACCTCAGTACTGTTGCTGCAAAAACTATGTGCGTATCCATGAGAACCTGACCTTCGAAGAAGAAGATAACAAGAAGGGAGTACAACAATGTGGTCGCATATCAGACAGCCGCTGTTAGCAAAGCTGGATCCATGAGTCTGGTAAGGCTCGCCGCATGCGCTGGCCACGTGTGCAGCGACTCTAGCCTGTACTTTTCCACTCAGTCTGGGGCAGGATATAAGGACGCTGGAGAGGGAGAGAGACATGAGCACACTTTGAAGATACAGGGGACGCCCTGGAAAACGCTGTGCCTGCCTCCCTCTGCCATACTGATGTGGCTCCTTGTTATCCTGCTGCTCGGCAGTGCTACTACAGTCTGTGGGTTGGTAAGACTCTCTCAAGTAACTTTTGGGACATTTGGGAACTGCTTAGCAAGCGCTGTGCCTGCCTCCCTGTGCCATACTGATGTGGCTTCTCGTTATCCTGCTGCTCAGCGGTGCTACTACGGTCTATGGGGTTGGTAAGACTCTCTGAAGTAACTTTTGGGACATCTGGGAACCGCTTTGCAAGGCTTCGCAATAAAGCTGAATTCACTGCTTTTTTTTTTTTTTTTTCTCTGTAGCAAGGCTTCACAATAAAGCAGAGTTAACCTTTTTTTTTCCTTGTGTGAGCTCTGCTTTGTATGTTGGAATCTCTCCAAAAAAGAACCCATTACATAATTGGCGACAAGGACGGGATTCCAATAATACAAACCAGTTACATACTTTTAACTTCAAATGTAAAGTATTTTAACTAAGTAGGACTGAAAACTATATTCCTCGCTGTACACGTACATTATAATGGATAGAATGGAAGAAAAAATAGAATTAAAGAATGTCATACAATACAGGTTAAAGAGCTGCATTTTAAACTGTATATGATGATTGGTTTATGCTGACAGGTGAAATACTGATATCTTATCTTAATCTTCGAATACTACTTGTATTGTCAAAGAAGTCATTATTTAACATCATTTTTGTGAGATAATTATGTTTCTTTAGCTGTGGTAATATGGAAATAGCAAACTGCATGACAGCAAATGACTATGCAATGTTAAAAAAAAAAAAAAAGCCTAAAGCTAACATTTCCCACTTTAAAAAGGAATACAGTGGGAAGGGCCACGGGTCCAGAAAACAAAGTCACACTATGCTTTAAACAAAAATCTCACAGTCTGTGTTGCAAAAACATTACAGTAGAGATATGGATGGGGCTTGCTCAGTGGAGTGCACAGCCGCACCAAGATCATGCTGTCCCCACACCAGTGAATAGTGGGTGGGGCTTGGTTAGTGGGGTGCATGGCTGCACCAAGATCGTGCTGTCCCTGTATGGGGGGTTGGAACTGCCCATGGTCGGAGCATTGTCTCCCCGAGGTAGAAGTGGTGTTTTGTATGTCTGCTGTGTAAGTGTGTGTGGGCGCCAGCTTATACCTGCTGATCAGCATGTGTGCTACTGTTTGCTTTTTGTTGTGTGCAGTGTCGTTAGGTGACTCCACTTGAGCAGGCGTTCTGCCCGGTGTGGTACTGTTCTCGTACGCGACTAGGGCTGACACTCCGTCAAGCGAAGAGTCTGTATATACACAATGTTTAGGCGTAAGGACAAGGAGGAGGTGAGCGCGCCCCAGGTAGATAGACCAGGGTGGACCGTGGAGCCATGGTGTACCCTGTGGGTTAAGTGGGAAACGTGCACTCGTGTGGGGCCAGAACCCTGGGGGGCCGTAGAACCGATGGAAGTCCTGAAATCCTGGGGGGGTTTTCACCAACCGACACGCTTACACTCTCGGGAACAGCTCGCCCATGCAGGGTGTATGGCTGATTGGTGGCTGTTTGCCTATAAGATCATGGTTGATTGGGAAAAGGAGTTGAGCCAAAATATATAGGATGCTCTGTAGGAAAATGAGAAACTTAAGGGTGAGCTCTTGTTGCAAAGACAGACTTTTATGTCAGCCGCAAGTGATGGGGGAAAAAAAAACCAACCGAACAAAAAAACCAAAAACGGCAGGAACAATTACAAAGGAAATATGCTGTGTTAGCACAAAAGTATGCTGTACGCGCTACGAGAAAGCGGCAGAAAAAGAGAAATGGGACACCTGATTCAAAGCAGTACTGTAGAGATATGGTTTTTTGTTGTTTTCTTTTTTCCTTTTTCTATATATATATGTTTATTGCATGCCTTTGTAAATTACTCTGTGTTATGCCCTGCGAGACTAAATGAACCCCAGCAGAAGCAGTCTCTTGATCGAGGGTGTGGAATATGGGAAAGCAATGGAAGATCGGCGAGGAGGATTGTAAGTACGCTCAAGGGACTCGCACCTGGTTGCTGGAAAACACATATATCACACCAATTGTTGTTCAGTCTCGGGTGCTTTCAAGAAAAACACTTGCACTTAAATGACATAAGTCTGTTATGCAGCCTCTAACCTGGAGCTTCTGGCAGAAAGCACATAGGGAGACTCGAGGGTTTTCTTTAATATTTTTTATATTTTTGTATGTTGTATATATTTCACTATTTCCTTTTTTATTTTCCTGGCTGTGTCCCCTCCCAAGATCTTGCCCACTCCCAGCCTACTGGTGAGGGGGAGAATGTTGGAGAGACAGCCTTGATGCTGTGGGAGCACTGCTCAGCAGTAGCCAAAACACTGGTGTGTTACCAACACCTTTCTAGGTACCAGTACAAAGCACAGCACAGCAAAAACTATGTGCATATCCATGAGAAACTGACCTTCAAAGAAGAAGGTAACAAGAAGGGAGTACAACAATGTGGTTGTCCAGGTAACTAAAAACTCTAGATATTAAGAAAGCTACACTGATTACTAGAAATTCTGTTTAACTGAAAGCTATGCTAATTGCTAGAAATTCCGTGTAACAATAAACTAGTAATCCCTAGAAGAACCTGCCTGTCCCTGTAGCATTAAGTGACAACGTATGCTCGTAATCCAACTTTCGGGTAGGTTTTGGACCGCTGAGAGGGTAGGCAAGATGTGTACATTAATGCAAAAGCATCTCCAATTCTGTATTTCAGCATTAACACTTAACTCTGTAGTCATGGGTAAGACATTTAAATTCTCCCTGTAGAAAGTCTCACAAGTATCTGCATTACTCAGATTGTTAATATTATCATTCTATTTCTCCTTTCAATAAAAGGACACAGCACTGATAATATTCAGGTATATAAAAAGAAAAAGGTTCTACATGTACTAGAACAGCCAAAGCTGAGCCAATCAGCAAAGCTGGTAGCATCTCTGTGAAAACATATTTTAAAAAAGGGTAGGAAACACCAGACAGACAGAGGAGAAGGGGGGGGGGGGCAGTGTCGCAGGCGGAGTGATTAACTTCACTTGTAAGAGAGAAGTAGTGAAATATTTATTAACATAAAACAGTGATTTAACAAAGTTAGTAGTGAATGCAACAGTGTTTTACAAGATTCGATGGAAAGGTACACTTGATTATTTACTGCATAGAGGACAGGGTCAGACAGAGATGTCAGGGAGACCCTCCTGTTGAGTCACGAGGCTCAGAAAGGACCCCCGTGCTTTCTAAACTCCTTCTCAGAGAGGAGTCTAGGTGCGGCTGGATCCAATTCTAGTCCCAGACTTGGCCAATGCTTTATGTCTAAAGGATTATATATGTGCAATCAATCCTTATATCACTTAGCTAAGATTTCAAAGTTTAGCGTGCTATTAGTCACTTACCGAGAATCTGTTGTGGCAAGGAATCTCTCAACCTCGAGGAGTAGAACCTTAAGCGAGCGTCCACACTCAAGGGGAGATCCTGTCATGCAGCCCCCTGCCATGCAGGAGAGCTCAAAGGGCTCTTGGGCTGTCCACTATTTATAGAGTAAGAGAATTGACCTATAGTCATATTCACATGGGAACAAGATATCTAGGTCTCCACTCCAGACAGTGTTTTGACTATGTTGCCAGCCATCCCCCATAGTCCAAGTGCAACTCATAACAACTCCCGCTGATGACCATGGCTTGAGCAGGAGCCGGAGGCGGGGGGGAAAGGAGGAAAAGGGGAGAGCACACCGCCACAGGGGGGAAGCGAGAAACAGAGGGAACACCAAGATCAGAGAAAGGAGGAAGAGCTCCATGGTAGAGCAGATATTCCCTGCAGCCCATGGAGAACCTATGCTGAGGCGGATGGATATTCCTGAAGGAACTGCTGTCCATGGAGAACCCATGCCAGAGCAGGGGAAAAAGAGAATGAAGGAGCAGTAGAGAGAAAATGTTACATACTGACTGCAAGCACACCCATACCCATTCCCTCCCCCCTGCACCATTGTGAGGATTAGAGGAGGCTGGAGTGGAGTGAAGTGGTGGGGAGGAGAGAAGGAAAGGACCTGTTTTAATGTCTGTCATCTTGTTTCTCACTACCCAAATCAATATCTATTTTAATTGGCAATAAATTAATTTTCTTCAAGTTGAGTCTGTTTTTGCAGTAATTGGTAAGCAATCTCCCTGTCTTTATCTTGACCCACAAAAGCTTTCTCACTCCTGTTCATCCTATTTCCTCCCATCCCATTGGGGGAGGGGGGTAGTGAGCAGCTGGGTGGGTTTGTCTTTTAACCAAGGCTAACCCACCACACCAGGTAGTAAGTGGGATATTGTTTAAGCAATCCAGTTCGAATATAAAAGGCAGCTTTGTAAAAACAGCACAATATTAAGGCGGTGGGGTTTTTTATACTCTGGAAGAAGTATTCTACAATAAATCAGTGAGCATTGCAGTCCAACATCTCAGCAAAAGAGTGACTGATAGAATGCATTTTAAAATGCAATGGTTTGAGCAAAGCAAGTGAATGCCCTTCCCTTGTGGCACATTACAAACTATGGAGATATTTGCTTATGCAAGTGGACA
Organism: Larus michahellis; assembly: GCF_964199755.1. Classification (NCBI taxonomy): domain Eukaryota; kingdom Metazoa; phylum Chordata; class Aves; order Charadriiformes; family Laridae; genus Larus; species Larus michahellis. The sequence goes on along the minus strand of NC_133929.1, from coordinate 24,299,067 downwards.
TAAGGGTAGACAGCTCATTAAAAAATATATATTCTTAATGTGCCAGAGGAAATTTCATTCTTCCTATAATCATTTGATTCATATGAAACTAGTAGGCTCATAATACCTCACGGTCAGGACCAAGTGAAATGAAAGGCACTACAGACTTGTATAGGAAATGTAAGCAATTGCACCACAGATATTTAAATATTACTACTTTTGTTTCAGCTGTGTTTTCATTACTCATTTTTCCAGAGTCATAGAAGACAGTAGTCCACTCTCAGGAAAGATGCTCTTTACCAGTTAAACTTTCAAAGGTCTTCAAGAACGAGGAGATAATGCTCGACTATGTTATCTGCTACCTTCAACAGGGTATCACACTAAGTCCTCTTTGACTTCATCAGTACAGCTAACTACAGAACTCCCATCACATAAACTGTTAGTAAACCATAAACAAAGTTAACTGGGCCGGCATTCAAGGAGTGGCTCTCTAGGATGAGGAGAAAGAAAAGCATCTTATGCTACTTTATTTTTTTGCTAAAAAGCTTCCATTAATTACAGCAATATTTGATAGCCTCCTGATTTTTGATCCCCTGTTTCATTTTAGACTCAAATATACTACAGAGACTGTACTAGTGAGTTAATAATCCTTCAGCTGCAATGAACTATCACATCACTCCTAATAGTTATAGTTTAGAACCTAATTTTGCATTAGACCTAAAGCCATCTCACTTTGATATACACCACCATTCCTGCCCTCAAAGAAGGGAAACAAAGCACTCCCAGTTGTTACTGCGCAGCTTTATCTTAAAATTAAGTTAGCATACCTCAAACCACTCATGTTACCTAGTTGGCAAGTTGCTATAATATGAACTGTGGCTTATATTCCAATGAGGTCAGTCAAGTGATGGCTTTAAATCCTGTTCATAACTTGAAAGTGCAATGAAGTCTAGAATGACTATTTTAAGTGTGCAAAGACATACTAAATGCTGGAGAAACTGATACCCTTTAAAGCTAAAGTACACATTTAAGTATTTCTCAAGCTTATTTTTAACTTAGTTTTCACATACATTTCTAGAATGCCAAATGGGAATATCAGAGATCAAAGATTTCATAATATATTCCATTCATTCTACACACATTAAACTGCATTTCCTGAAATGCTGAAGAGCTATAAACTACAGTTCTCAGCCTGTGAAAAGATTCCTGTTAGTCCTGACCTATAGCTTTATGAACCCGGTACTCACAAGCTAGCATAGATTTAAGTAAATTCAGTGATGGTGGGAGATGTTAGATTCACAGCTCTATAGCCTTAAATTCTGTGTTTATTCACAAACCGCCAACAGATAAAACATCATATGGGGATGACAGCTTCAAGATGCCTTTGTTTAGCAGTCATTTTTGTTAAGAGAATCACTAGGTAAATGACTCCTAATATTAAGTAACCAATCAACCACCTATGGTAGCTATAACTATTTGTAAACAAGAGAAAAACTGCACCATCACACTGCTACAGTTTCAGCACTTATCAATAGTAGTGAGGAGGTATGAAGGCATTTGGGATGCTCCACCCCACACCTCCAAAAATTATTTAAGGTGCTGAAAGTCTGCTGAGCAAAATTAAGTAACCTTCAGCAAACAAACAGTAACAATGAAATACATATATGCAGAAGCTATATTATGTGTTTTAGGATTTCTGATGGTTTTGTGTATTTTAATCTAATTTATATTCCTGCTTTCCTTCCCCGATAGGATAAGTATACCACTGATCAAAATCATATGCATGATAGCTAAATATTAGGTATGTTAGTAAATATTTATATTAAAATTAGAAGTCAATGCATACTGAATGAATAAATGAAGTTTACCTCTCTCTTTCTAGTTCTTCTAAATAACCAGTGCTTTCTCTGCTTCCGTTCATAAATCCTCTTCTTGGAAATGATCCTATGCAAACAGGACTGCACTCTCCTGAAGGGCTTGATGCTGACCCTTCCCAGCTCCCATATGAACGTGTGAGCACCTTTGGCCTTAACTTCACTCCAGGAAAGTTACTACTTTCCAAGTTCAGTTCTGGATAATAAAGAGCAAACATTTTCAGAGCACAAATCTAAAAGATCATTTCTATCTTAATTTCATACTTCATGAACAAATCTATGACTTTTTTGATGGAAACAGTTAAAACGTTTTGCTTTAGGATACACAGAACACAATGTGAACAAAACCGACCTTAATGGTACAGTTAGAGAATACTAATCTTCTGAATGAGGAGATGCCCAAACTACAATCCTGACAACCAGAACAGTATTATGACACCAGTATGCCTGCCTGCCTTAAAAATGGGCAGTGTGTGGCATAAATATAATATGAAATGCTCTTGTGTCCCACTTCCTAATAGTCTCTTTCTCAGGGATCCCACAGATGCTCCACCATCACGTAAATGATAAGTTTTTCCACCATAGGAGCCTAAATGTGGACATACTCTACAATATTTCTGGATCTGTGATAGGGATAACAGATGTTACACAAGGAGTCACTGATCTGGGCTTCCTCTGCACATCCCACATAATGGGATGGGTACGTGTTCCACCACATGCTCTAGGGAAGGGGGCATCAATTTTCAGCATGACAGATACGGTTCTAGTAATGTGACAGGGAAAGGGCAGGGCATGTAAATGAGTTCAGAAAATTTGGTGGAACTAATCCACCAATAATTTAAACAATTAAAACCATTTTTTTCATGAGGAAGTAAATAAAGTGTAAGATATATCAAATGCAATTCATATGAAGCCTTGGGGTAACAGCAGCAAAAGCACAAAAGCAACAGAAGAACATATTCTTTTTTGAAAATGTGTCTTAAAATAATTGGCCAAAAATAACAGACACTGAGATTATGCCTAACTTGCAAAGTTAGCAATGGAAAGAAGATGCAGCTGAGTCGGAAAATTTTATCCTAAAGCAACAACAACTAAGAAACAAATGAACTTACTTAAAGCATAAGTCTAAATTTACCTTTAAGTCGTTCCATTAAGTCAATTTGTCCAGAAGATGCCATTGTCTCATCTTCAATACTTCCTTGTAGCTGTTTCAGCACCTCCTACAAGAAATTAAGCATAATTAATAAAACCTTACAATAATAAACCAAGATAAATACATCTTATCCTGCCCTCAAGCACACATTTATGCAATAGTTACTGTGACACTGATGTTAACTATATTTTGTGTGAGCAGTGATCAAGTGTCGTAACTTTAATTTCCATTGAATATATTCTACAGTATTTCCCCAAACACTGTCACAACATAAAGGCTATACTGAATATTTCATCTTATCTGATAACAGAATTTATCAGCTTATTTAAAAGTTCTCAAAGTGAATATCACTTACCTCCAATTTACAGATGGAGAAATGGAAGCACAAAGTCAAGTCAAATTTCTTCAATCTGTGTTCCTAAAGTTAGTCTTGTAAATATAAAATTTGGATACATAACTAAAAGTTACTACAGAGTCTCGAATACTGCATTTTTTGAACCTCAAAGATATCAGAAGAAACCCTATCCAGGTTTTTTTTTTTTGTTGTAGGTTTTTGGTTGGTTTGGGGTATTTTTGGGGTTTGGGTTTTTTTTGGTTGGTTTTTTTTTTTTTTTCTTCCTGCGAGACCACTGTAAGCCAGCAGAGACTCATATTTTTCTCACTACTACTATCATGCCTATGAGGAAAAGATTTAGGGCTCCTTCATGAGGTCATATTATTCTGTTACTACTACTACCATAATGCCTATGAGGCAAAAATTTAGTACTCCTTCATGCAGCCAAAGCTTCTCTGTTAAGAATATCCCTGCATGCTATCAAAACTACATATGATCAAATTATACAGCTAAAGGAAAATACTTCTAATGCATAAAAAGATTCATAGTAAATAATGTAAGCCCCCACGTCCAAAAACTCAGTGGCCTAAACTGAGGTGGAAAATTAAATGCAAGTTATAGTGACCGCCTTTTCCATATCATAATAGCAGGTACATCAATAGCAATAATAAATTGAAAAGCCTGGCCACAAAGCACTTATAATTTAAAATATGATTTTTCATATTATAGAAAACAAAATATTTTTAGAAGCAGCAGTCAAGAAAAAACTCTAAGTAATGAGATATATTCCATACTTCTCATACACAGACCCTACATTTGGAATGGTAACATCATCTGTTCAGATCTTAAATCTAATGAATTTTAGGTAATTATAAAAATCTCCACAACACTATTTTTCTCTTTTAGAAAACTAGCATGCCTTACTATCAATGTTATTAATTCTTGCAACTTGTACAGAAGGTACACTTTAAATACATTTTACTCTGTTCAAAGAGAACAAAACCAGCATCTACACAAAGTCAACATATTCTTTAACAGATATAATAGTGAGCCTTTCTGTACTTGTCATGATTTAGGCCAGACTGGCCACTGAAACGAAGTACAGATGCTCTCTTTAACCTCTCTCTCCAAGGAGAGGAGGGAGAGAGAGAGACTTATGGGTTTAGAAAAAAAAACTAAACTACTTTAATGAAATATTAATAATATCAAAAAAGAAAATAATGAAATATATACAATATATACAAAACCATTATCAAGTTCCCAGGATGACAATCACGTCACAAGCTGGCACTGGGGAAGTCCCAGACTGGACTCAGCTATGGATGGGAACTGGATTCAGGCATGCATGGATCAGGATCAAAGGCAGACGAACAGGCAGGTGACCCAAAACTGACCAACAGGGTATTCCCTCCCATCTGCATCATGCTCAGCATAAAAGCTGAGGGATCAAAGGGTCAACTCTCTTTCTTCAGTGGTCAGTGTCCAAGGAGGACTCTGTTCGACTCATAAGTCTCTTTCTCTCTCATCCTTCTCTCCCTGAAGGGAGATGCTCTCCCTTCTCTGAAGGAGAGAGAAGTAAAAGAGAGCATCTGTCCTTCATTTCAGTGGCCAGTCCGGCCCAAACCATGACATACACTCAGGCCATTAATGGGCATTCAATCCATGGAGCTAGACAAAAGTAAACCCCCCCAAAACACATAATACAGATACTGGTTCCTCAATGTAACTCATCTACAGATCTGTTCATCTACAGCCAGCTGCACAACAGAATGTATTGGGTTTACATGGCGAGGTTTTGGTAGCAGTAGGTGGCTACAGGGGTAGCTTCTGTGGCAACAGACCAGGGGCTGCCCCTGTGCTGGACAAGGCTGATTTCAGCCAGCTCTACTGGTCAAAGCTGAGCCAACTGGCAAAGCTAGTGGCACCTCTGTGAAAACCTATTTAACAAAGGGGAAATGCTGCACAGGCAGTGTGTGAGTGTGAGAAGCAACGAAATTTGCATCTGAAAGAGCAGAAAGCTAAATACATAAGTTACATCACTGGTTCCAAAAGACGAGGGGTAATGGGTACAAGTTACTCCTGGGGAGATTCCAACTGGACACAAGACGAAAAATTTTCACAATGAGAACAATCAGCCATTGGAATAATCTCCCCAGGGAAGTGGTGGATTCCCCAACATTGGACACTTTGAAGATTTGGCTGGACAGGGCGCTGGGCCATCTTGACTAGACCATGCTTTTTCCAAGAATCACAGAATGGTTCGGGTTGGAAGGGACCTTAAAGATCATCTAGTTCCAACACCCCCTGCCATGGGCAGGGACACCTCCCGCTAGACCAGGCTGCTCAAAGCCTCATCCAGCCTGGCCTTGAACACCTCCAGGGATGGGGCATTGACAACTTCCCTGGGCAACCTGGTCCAGTGCCTCACCACCCTCACAGTAAAGAATTTCTTCCTAATATCCAATCTAAATCTACCTTCTTTCAATTTGAGGCCGTTACCCTGGGTCCTATCATTACACTCCTTAATAAAGAGTCCCTCCCCATCCTTCCTATAGGCCCCCTTTAGGTACTGGAAGGCTGCTATAAGGTCTCCCTGGAGCCTTCTCTTCTCCAGGCTGAACAACCCCAACTCTCTCAGCCTGTCTTCATAGCGTAGGTGCTCCAGCCCTCTGATCATCTTTGTGGCCCTCCGCTGGACCCACTCCAACAGGTCCATGTCCTTCTTGTGCTGAGGGCTCCACAGCTGGACACAGTACTCCAGGTGGGGTCTCACCAGAGCAGAGTAGAGGGGCAGAATCACCTCCCTCGACCTGCTGGCCACACTTCTTTTGATGCAGCCCAGGATGCAGTTGGCTTTCTGGGCTGCAAGCACACATTGCCTGCTCATGTTGAGCTTCTCGTCCACCAGCACCACCAAGTCCTTCTCCTCAGAGCTGCTCTCAAGCCATTCTCCGCCCAAGCCGTATTCGTGCCTGGGATTGCCATGACCCAGGTGCAGGACCTTGCACTTGGCCTGGTTGAACTTCATGAGGTTCACACAGGCCCACCTCTCAAGCCTGTCCAGGTCCCTCTGGATGGCATCCCTTCCCTCCAGTGTGTCGACCGTGCCACACAGCTTGGTGTTCTTGGAAAACTTGCAGAGTGCACTTAATCCCACTGTTCATGTCGCTGACAAAGATATTAAACAGCACCGGTCCCAGTACTGACCCCTGAGGAACACCACTCGTCACTGGTTTCCACTTGGACATTGAACCATTGACTGCAACCCTTTGAGTGCAGCCATCTAGCCAGTTCCTTATCCACCAAGCGGTCCATCCATCAAATCCATGCTTTTCCAATTTAGAGACCAGGATGTCATGCAGGACAGCGTCAAACACTTTGCATAAGTCCAGGTAGATGACATCAGTTGCTCTCCCCTTATCTACCAATGCTGTGGCAACATCATAGAAGGCCACCAATTTTGTCAGGCATGACTTGCCCTTGGTGAAGCCGTGTTGGCTGTCGCCAATCACCTCCTTATTTTCCATGTGCCTTAGCAGAGATTCCAGGAGGATCTGCTCCATGATCTTGCCAGGCACAGAGGTGAGACTGACCGGTCTGTAGTTCCCCAGGTCTTCCTTTTTTCCCCTTTTTGAAAATGGGGGTTATGTTTCCCCTTTTCCAATCAGCGGGAACTTCACCAGACTGCCATGACTTTTCAAATATAATGGAAAGCGGCTTGGCGACTTCATCTGCTAGCTCCCTCAGGACTCGTGGATGGATTTCATCAGGTCCCATGGACTTACGCACCTTCGGGTTCCTCAGATGGTCCCGAACCTGATCTTCTCCTACAGTGGGCGGTTCTTCATTCTCATAGCCCCTTTTTTTTGCCTTCTGCAACTTGGGTGGTGTGGTTAGAGCCCTTGCCAGTGAAGACCGAGGCAAAAAAGTCATTCAGCACCTCAGCCTTCTCCATATCCTGGGTGACCAGGTCTCCTGTTTCCTTCCAGAGAGGGCCTGTCCTGGTTTAGCCTCAGATGGCAACAAAGAACCACGTGCCGCTCGCACGTGCCTTCCTAATACAGGAAGGATCGTAAGAAAAGGCAAGACTCTTGGGTTGGGACAAAGGCAGTTTAACAGAACAGCAAAGGGAACAGGCAAACAACAACAACAACAACAACACGGATAGGGGAATATACAAACGCGATTACGGAACCGCCGCTCCCCGCCGCTCGCCGACCAGCCGGACCCGGGACGCCCCAGCCCGCTTTTAAGCAGCAACTTCCTGCCCCCTCCCCCGGCAGCTCAGGGTGGGCGTGGCTCACATGGCATGGAATACCAGGAAAAGTTAACCCTATCCCCACCGGAACCAGGACATTATCCACCCCTTATTCCATACCATCTATGCCATGCCCAGCAGGTTCCAATGAATTGCCACCACTTTCCCCTGTTATATATATATATATACACACACATATAATGCCCTTAGTTTATGGGCCATCCCTCCAAAGTGTCCGTTGAGTTCTTTTAATCCACGGCTTTGGGCTCCATTTGTTAGAACAGTCTCTCAGGGCAGGTGAGATGCTGGGTGGTGCTGGTCTGTTGCATGCTGTATTTTTCGGAGCTTGTGACTGGTGCACCTGGTGTGGCTCATGCACGCAGTCCGTGGGCTGAAGATGTAGATCTTGAGGAAACTGCTGGGCGCCAGCTGCTGAGATCAGTTCTTATCCCATCATCCCTGTGCCTTACTTGTAGTACAACTGATAGCAATTATAGCAATGAGGACATACAGTGACAGGGTTACTTAGCAATTAACAGCACACAATCTGATTCATTGGCTATTCTCGCCCAAAATCAGATCCCCATGAGGTACACATCGGACTTCCCCATCCTGCCGCATCACCCACCAAGTGCACCCAGGTCCTTGGGCAAAAGCAATCCCACGGATGGGTTGGCCTTTGCCTGAGGCAGGACTAACCCAGACTGTCTTCCCTAGCATATTCTTCATATGCACTACGGGGACTTTATCCCCTTCTACAGTACGTGGAAGTTTTGATTGGGCAGGGCCAGCCCGATTGTTAGATCCCCTGGTGTTAACTAGCCAGGTAGCTTTTGCTAAATGTGTATCCCAGTGTTTGAAAGTCCCACCACCCATTGCTCTCAGTGTAGTTTTTAACAGTCCATTGTATCGTTCTATCTTCCCAGAGGCTGGTGCGTGATAGGGGATGTGATACACCCACTCGATACCATGCTCTTTGGCCCAGGTGTCTATGAGGCTGTTTCAGAAATGAGTCCCGTTGTCCGACTCAATTCTCTCTGGGGTACCATGTCATCACAGGACTTGCTTTTCAAGGCCCAGGATAGTGTTCCGGGCAGTGGCATGGGGCACAGGGTATGTTTCCAGCCATCCAGTGGTTGCTTCCACCATTGTGAGCACATAGCGCTTGCCTTGACGGGTCTGTGGCAGTGTGATATAATCAATCTGCCAGGCCTCCCCATATTTGTATTTCAGCCATCGCCCTCCATACCAAAGAGGCTTCAAACGCTTGGCTTGTTTGATCGCAGCACATGTCTCACATTCATGGATGACCTGTGCAATAGTGTCCATGGTCAAGTCCACCCCTCGGTCACGAGCCCATCTATATGTCGCATCTCTCCCTTGATGGCCTGAGGAGTCATGGGCCCACCGAGCTATGAAGAGTTCACCCTTACGTTGCCAGTCCAGATCCACCTGAGCCACTTCAATCCTAGCAGCCCGATCCACCTGCTGGTTGTTCTGATGTTCCTCCGTGGCCCGATTCTTCGGTACATGGGCATCTACATGGCGTACTTTCACAACCAGATTCTCTATCCGGGCAGCAATATCTTGCCATAGGTCAGCAGCCCAGATGGGTTTGCCTCTGCGCTGCCAGTTGCCCTGCTTCCACTGCTGTAACCACCCCCACAGAGCATTTGCCACCATCCATGAGTCAGTGTAGAGATAAAGTACTGGCCATTTTTCTCGCTCAGCAATGTCCAAAGCCAGCTGAATAGCCTTCACCTCTGCAAACTGGCTCGATTCACCCTGTCCCTCACTGGCTTCTGCAACCCGTCGTGTAGGACTCCACACAGCAGCCTTCCACTTTCGATGCTTTCCCACAATACGGCAGGACCCATCAGTGAACAGGGCATATTTCTTCTCATTTTCTGGCAGTTTATTATATGGTGGGGCCTCTTCTGCACGCGTCACCTCCTCCTCTGGTGACATTCCGAAATCCTTGCCTTCTGGCCAGTCCATGATCACTTCCAGAATTCCTGGGCGACTGGGGTTTCCCATTCGAGTTCGCTGCGTGATCAGTGCAATCCACTTACTCCATGTAGCATCGGTTGCATGATGTGTGGTGGGGACCCTTTCTTTGAACATCCAACCCAGCACCGGCAGTCGAGGTGCTAAGAGGAGCTGTGCTTCTGTACCAACTACTTCCGAAGCAGCTCGAACCCCTTCATATGCTGCCAATATCTCTTTTTCTGTTGGAGTGTAGTGGGCTTCGGATCCTCTGTATCCACGACTCCAAAACCCTAGGGGTCGACCTCGAGTCTCCCCTGGTGCTTTCTGCCAGAGGCTCCAGGTAGGGCCGTTCTCCCCGGCTGCGGTATAGAGCACATTTTTAACATCTTGTCCTGCCCGGACTGGCCCCAGGGCCACTGCATGGACTATTTCCTGTTTGATTTGTTCAAAAGCTTGTCGTTGCTCAGGACCCCATTTAAAATCATTCTTCTTCCGGGTTACTTGATACAGAGGGCTTGCAATTTGACTGTAATCTGGGATATGCATCCTCCAAAAACCCACAATACCTAAGAAAGCCTGTGTTTCCTTTTTACTAGTTGGTGGAGACATAGCTGCTATTTTGTTGATCACATCCATTGGAATCTGACGGCGTCCATCTTGCCATTTTATTCCTAAAAACTGGATCTCCTGCGCAGGTCCCTTGACCTTACTTCGCTTTATAGCAAAACCAGCGTTCAGAAAGATTTGGACTATTTTACTCCCTTTCTCAAAAACTTCTTCTGCTGTGTTTCCCCATACAATGATGTCATCAATGTACTGCAGATGTTCTGGAGCTTCACCCTGTTCCAGTGCAGTCTGGATCAGTCCATGGCAAATGGTGGGGCTGTGTTTCCACCCCTGGGGCAGTCGATTCCGGGTGTATTGGACGCCCCTCCAAGTGAAAGCAAACTGTGGCCTGCACTCTGCTGCCAAAGGGATTGAGAAGAATGCATTCGCTATATCAATCGTGGCATACCACTTGGCTGCCTTGGACTCCAGTTCGTACTGGAGTTCTAGCATGTCCGGCACGGCAGCACTCAGCGGTGGCGTGACTTCATTCAGACCACGATAGTCTACAGTTAGCCTCCACTCTCCATTAGATTTTCGCACCGGCCATATGGGACTGTTAAAGGGTGAGCGAGTCTTGCTGATCACTCCTTGAACCTCTAGTTGACGAATCAGCTCATGGATGGGAATCAGAGAGTCTCGGTTAGTGCGATACTGCCGCCGATGCACCGTTGTGGTAGCAATCGGCACCTGTTGTTCTTTGACCCTCAACAACCCCACAACAGAAGAATCCTCCGAGAGACCAGGCAAGGCAGACAACTGTTTAACTTCCTCTGTCTCCAAAGCAGCTATGCCAAAGGCCCAGCGGTACCCTTTTGGGTCCTTAAAATACCCTCTCCCGAGGTAATCTATACCAAGGATGCATGGAGCCTCTGGGCCAGTCACAATGGGATGCTTTTGCCACTCATTCCCAGTTAGGCTCACTTCTGCCTCCAGTACAGTCAACTCTTGGGATCCCCCTGTCACCCCAGAAATACAAATGGGTTCTGCCCCTCTATAGCTTGATGGTATTAAAGTACACTGCGCACCCGTGTCCACTAGAGCCTTATACTCCTGTGGGTCTGATGTGCCAGGCCATCGAATCCACACCGTCCAATAAACCCGGTTGTCCCTTTCCTCCACCTGGCCAGAGGCAGGGGCCCCCTAATACTGGTCATAGTATCCATTACTCACTTCTTGCATAAATGACTTGGAAGTTCCTTCAAGAGGATCAGAAGCAAGATCAGGCCTTCTGCTTTGTCTGGGGAACGGCCCACTGGAAACTGGGGCGGCACTTTTCCTGGAGGGATCCCCTTTTGTGGTCATTCTTCCTTGCAACTCCTGTACCCGTGTCCGCAGGATCCAAGTAGGTTGTCCATCCCACTTCCTCATGTCCTCTCCGTGGTCCCGCAGGTAGAACCACAGGGTGCCTCGTGGTGTGTACCCTCTGTACTCTCTCTCTTGAGTGGGGAAATGCCTGCTTCTAATAGCTGAGATGCTGGCCCGTGCAGGTGGGGAGTAGGACATATTCTCTTCAAGTTGCTGGACCTTCCGGGACAGTTTCTCCACAGCTGAGACAAGGGGGGAAGAGAGACTTTCTTCATATCGCCGGAGCCGGCCAGCTACCTCATCCACCGTTGGTCCCTCTTCACCTTTCCATTCCATTACTGCCAGGGAGTTGGCATATGACGATGGTGCGCTCCGTACAAACTTCCGCCACATGGGCCTTGTGCATCGCACCTCATCAGGGTCTGTGGGTAAGTCTGCATTGTCCAAGTCATAATAAATCATCTCCCGCACGGCTAATTCTCTCAGGTACTGGATACCTCTTTCCATGGTAGTCCACTTGCTTGGCTGACATACAACATCCTCACTGAAGGGGTACCTCTCCCTCACGCCTAACAGGAGTCGTTTCCAGAGGCTGAGGGCTTGGGTCTTTTTCCCAATCGCCTTGTCAATGCCGCCTTCCCTAGACAGGGATCCCAGCTGCCTGGCCTCCCTACCCTCTAATTCCAGGCTACTGGCCCCATTATCCCAGCACCGGAGCAGCCAGGTGACAATGTGCTCGCCTGAAAGTCGGCTGAAATCTTTTCGCATATCCCGCAGCTCACTCAAGGATAGGGATCGAGTAATTATCTCTGGTTCTGCCTCTTCCTCCTGCTCTCGTGATGGCCCTGGTTCATCATCATCCCTTACTAAGCGAACTGATTTCTTTGTGTACTTCTTCTTCTGTATGGGGGCAACTGATACCGGCACGGGTTGGTTCCCTGGTTCAGTGGCAGTGGCTACCACGGGGGTTGCAGTAGCCGCAGTGTCTGCCGCAGGGGTTGCAGCCGCCGCAGGGGCTGCAGCAGCCGCAGGGGCCGCCGGTCTGGTTTCCATCTCTTCCCCTTGAGGGTGCTGCATAATTCTGAGCAGTGCCTGGTAGATACTGGCCAGGGCCCAGCACAGCGCGGTGAGTTGTGCCTCTCTAGAATAGCCACAGCATTTTCCCTTCAAATATTCTACCACTTTATCAGGGTCCTGTAATTGTTCAGGGGTGAAGTCCCAGACCATTGGAGGTGAGTAGTTCTCTAGGTACCTGCCCATGCTCTCCCACATGCCATGCCACCCCTGACTATCCAGCCTCGGAGCAGATCTCCGGGTGGTAGTCTTAAATAGTCGCTTAACCCTAAACAAGACCTGGAACGTATTCAGGAGACATAGCACTAGGAACACACTAGTTTGAGTATCCCAAGGATATTCAAGATTCTCAAAAGCTGTCATACCTGACCCGAAGGAGAAAAGGGAGGCAAAAGGGCTGGGGAAACTATTAACAAATTCTGAGAGACGGTGTCCAATGTACGGACAGGACAGCAACACCACATAAACAGCCCAAAATAGCCGTCTGAACAGTGATGTTATCATATCATAAACAGATATCGCACAGGACAGCAGAATGATAATCCTCATCCCTCTTCCAGACATGGTAAACAGCATCGCAGGGAGTACATAAGCCATATAGGAATTTATGTAACACAGCCATGAGAACAAACCAAGCAACATGATGACCAGTGACTACTTACCTAATAAAATAAATGCATGCAAGAAAAAAAAAAAAACAAAACCGTTTTTTCCACGTTCTAGTTGGATTCTGTCGTTATCTCAACCCTTCAAGCCCCACGTTGGGCGCCAAAAAGGACTGTCGTGGTTTAGCCTCAGATGGCAACAAAGAACCACGTGCCGCTCACACGTGCCTTCCTAATACAGGAAGGATCGTAAGAAAAGGCAAGACTCTTGGGTTGGGACAAAGGCAGTTTAACAGAACAGCAAAGGGAACAGGCAAACAACAACAACACGGATAGGGGAATATACAAACGCGATTACGGAACCGCCGCTCCCCGCCGCTCGCCGACCGGCCAGACCCGGGACGCCCCAGCCCGCTTTTAAGCAGCAACTTCCTGCCCCCTCCCCCGGCAGCTCAGGGTGGGCGTGGCTCACATGGCATGGAATACCAGGAAAAGTTAACCATATCCCCACCGGAACCAGGACAGGGCCCACGTCTTCCCTAGTCTTGCCTTTACCCCTGACGTACTTATAGAAGTTTTTCTTGTCATCCTTGATGCCCCTAGCCAGATTTAATTCTATCTGGGCTTTAGCTTGCAAAATAAAAGTTGGACCAGATGATCCTTGAGGTACCTTCCAACCTGGTATTCTATGATTCTATGTTTTGGGTTTTTTTTAATCTCAAGTATTCCAAAGAAGAAATGAGCTAGACAAATATTAGCCAGTTCATGTTGAATTTACCTAATCAAATGAAGAAACTGCAAAATGCAAATAAGCTTCAAAATAGCACAAAATACGATTCACTTTAAAATAGCTACCAAAGAAAAACCCTCCAGACCTGTATTTTATATTAAAATCTATTTTCCTTTCCTCTTTGAGTTTGAAGTTAAAACGCTACTTTGTGATAATGTATTGGGTTTACATGGCAAGGGTTTGGTAGCAGGGGGGCTGCTAAGTTTGATGGAGGTTTTCTAGGATACATTCCTCAGGTCCAGGAAAGCATTTCAGAAAAATAAAATATGAAATATCTACTCAAAATATATTAATAACAACAGTTCTGTGGAGTGTGATAGAATCGCTTTCTGTTTGGTGATCTGCCAGATTTGAAGTAAGGACATAAAGTTGTCCCACATCCCAAATTAATGCCCTAGAGACCACCTTATACAGCTAGTCTGTTTCCAAGTCACTGGAAATTTAATTACATATACAAAAGTCAAAAGAAAAAAAGATAACTACATGGGGAAAAAGAAGGGAAATAAAAAGATATTTTTTTCTCTGTCCCTGTGAGGATCATCATCACCTCTCCTACTCTTCACTCCCTTAATTTTAGACTGCAATGGCAGGGAGAAGGGGAAAGTTACTGATAAATTGGTTATAGTATTATCTTAAGAAAAACAGTATAAGTGACAGATCTAGCTCAAATTTTCTGATACATAGTTAAGCAAACAAGCAATTATTTTCAGAGTTGTTAATACCAAATAAGAGTTTCAAGTAGCTGGTGTAAAGGACTATAATTTCACTTCGATTCAGAAAGCACAGTCATTTTCATCTTGCAGTGCAATGCAAAGATTAAATATAACTAAAAAAATATGTAGTTCTTTCAAGTGTTGTCATAACTAATGTCAGTAATTCAGAACACAAGAAAGATTTTCTTCTTATAATGAACACATAGCTCAATCTAGATGCTAGAGTAAAAGAAAGTTCAATTACAAATATATTTAAGTTGCTACATTCATCAAATAGGCACATTTAATATAAAGTAACAATAAATCTACCACGTGAACATGATAAAGCAAGGAGATGGGCATACAAATGTTGTTTAATGTTTAGAGTATGCCTACACTATACAGTAGTATATGCAGAGATACCAAAAATTTCTAAGCCATGTTGGCTTAGGTACCAAAAGCAGCACGGTTTTCCCAGCTGTAGCACCAAGAAACAGGATTTGTCAGCTCAGGAAAGGCACTAAATTAATGCAGCTATATTGCCTGTGAAATTCTGCCGTGTTCAGTGCCACGTATCACACAAATACAACTATACCTATAGATGGATTTTGATCAGTAGGAAGATAAATTCCATCTGAGCTTAGTGTTTCCTCTTGGATAGGTGGCTCCAAAGGCCTACACCTAGCCAATAAACACTAGACAGACACGTTTGGGTGAAAATCGGTGGATAAGGACTACAAGACGGGGACCTGGGGGACAAAGTCCCTCCCACTGTAAGTGAAGACAAGGTTCATGACCACCTGAGGAACCTGAACATACACAAGTCTATGGGACCTGATGAAATGCACCCCAGGGTCCTGAGGGAATTGGCTGATGGAGTTGCCAAGCCACTCTCCATGATATTTGAAAAGTCATGGCAGTCAGGTGAAGTCCCTGGTGACTGGAAAAAGGGACACATCGCACCCATTCTTAAAAAGGGTAGAAAGGAGGACCCCAGGAACTACCGCCCTGTCAGCCTCACCTCTGTGCCTGGGAAGATCATGGAACAGATCCTCCTAGAAGCTATGCTAAGGCACATGGAGGACAGGGACGTGATTCGAGACAGCCAGCATGGCTTCACCAAGGGCAAGTCCTGCCTGACCAACCTAGTACCTTTCCACAATGGAGTGACTGCATCAGTGAACAAGGGAAGAGCAATGGATATCATCTACCTGGACTTCTGCAAGGCCTTTGACATGGTGCGTGTCCCCCCCCCCCAACATCCTTCTCTCTAAGCTGGAGAGATACGGATTGGATGGGTGGACTGTTCAGTGGATAAGGAACTGGCTGGATGGTCGCATCCAGAGGGTGGTGGTCAGTGGCTCGATGTCCAGACAGAAAGGGGTGACAAGTGGTGTCCCTCAGGGATCCGTACTGGGACGAGTGCTGTTCAACATCTTCACCAATGACATAGACAGTGGGATCAAGTGCACCCTCAGCAAGTGTGCTGATGACACCAAGCTGAGCGGTGCGGTCGACATGCCAGAGGGACCTGGATGAGCTAGAGAGGTGGGCCCGAGCAAACCTTATGAAGTTCAACGAGGCCAAGTGCAAGGTCCTGCACTTGGGTTGGGACAATCCTCATTATCAAATTAGCAAGTATAAGTTTAGGCCTTGGGAGAGAGCGGAGACCTGTAGTATTATTTTAAAGTGAGCTTTTCTTTTTGAGATGTTAAATAAATACTGTAATAAAACTAAAGTTTTTTAAACTTACCTTAAAACACTGAAAATCTCCAGTCTCTCCACTGTTTTTGAAAGCTGAGCAATGCCTTCTTTGTCATAAACCATGTCAACAGACTGGACTTCCTGCTAGGAAGTATAGCACTGGTAAAATGGTAGGGCTTATCACGACAGATCAGAAAAAGATTATATGAAAATTGAAAGGTTTATCTAAAAACTGTTTTGAAAGGTTGCTTTAGTTTTCAAAGTCAAGTAGATTTGATTAACAGTTTTCCCTTACACAGCCTGGAAAGGGATTTCTGTAGGAATCTAAAAGCACAAAGTTTCTTGAGCAACCACCAATCCATTAAAACATTAATACATAATCAAAACCAAAAGGCAATAATAGGAATGGTGATACACACAGATATATAGGTTGCAATACCTTCGTATTAGATGCCTCAGCTTCCAGCTTTGTTAGGTGATTTGAGTTGTCCTCTAGCTCTTGTTGAAGGTTGTAGTTCTCCATCTTTAATGCCTCAACTTGCTTTAACAACTGGTCATACGAAACTGCAGCCATCCTGGGCTACCTTCAGCCCTGGAAAAATAAGAGAAAATACGAGATTTAAACATTTTAGAAAAAAACCAAACATATCTAAACATAAAAATACATCTCAGTCTTTCCCATTTACCACTCAACTTACTAAATGTTTCATTCAAATACATTAAACCAAACCATCTGGACTTCTGCAAGGCCTTTGACACGGTCCCCCACAACAGCCTTCTCTCTCAGTTGGAGATACACGGATTTGATGGGTGGACTGTTTGTTGGATAAAGAACTGGCTGGATGGTCGCATCCACAGGGTGGTAGTCAATGGCTCGATGTCCAGACAGAAAGGGGTGACAAGTGGTGTCCCTCAGGGATCCGTACTGGGACGAGTGCTGTTCAATATCCTCATCAATGACTTAGACAGTGGGGTCAAGTGCACCCTCAGCAAGTTTGCAGATGACACCAAGCTGAGTGGTGCGGTTGACAGGCCAGAGGGACGGGATGTCATCCAGAGGGACCTGGACAGGCTTGAGAAGTGGGCCCGAGCAAACCTCATGAAGTTCAACAAGGCCAAGTGCAAGGTCCTGCACTTGGGTTGGGACAGTCCTCATTATCAGTACAGGCTGGGGGATGATGTGATAGAGAGCAGCCCTGCAGAAAAGGACTTGGGGGTACCGGAGGATGAAAAGCTGGACATGAGACAACAATGTGCACTCGCAGCCCAGAAGGCCAATCGCATCCTGGGCTGCATCAAAAGAACTGTGGCCAGCAGATCCAGAGAGGTGATTCTCCCCCTCTACTCTGCTCTCGTGAGACCCCACCTGGAGTACTGTGTCCAGCTCTGGAGCCCTCAGCACAAGAAGGACATGGACCTGTTGGAGGGGGTCCAGAGGAGGGCCACGAAGATGATCAGAGGGCTGGAACACCTCTCCTATGAAGACAGGCTGAGAGAGTTGGGGTTGTTCAGCCTGGAGAAGAGAAGGCTCCGGGGAGACCTTATAGCGGCCTTCCAGTACCTAAAGGGGGCCTACAAGAAAGCTGGGGAGGGGCTGTTTGCAAGGGCATGTAGCAACAGGACGAGGGGCAATGGTTTTAAACTAGAGCAGGGTAGGTTTAGATTAGACATTAGGAAGAAGTTCTTCACAGTGAGGGGGGTGAGACACTGGAACAGGCTGCCCAGAGAGGTAGTGGAGGCCCCATCCCTGGAGACATTCAAGGCCAGGCTTGATGAGGCTCTGGGCAATCTGATCTAGTTGAAGATGTCCCTGCTTGGTGCAGGGGGGTTGGACTAGATGACCTTTAGAGGTCCCTTCCAACCCAACACATTCTGTGATTCATTCTATGATTCTACTGCGTCCAGTTCTGGAGCCCTTAGCTCCAGAGCTAAGGTAGGACGTGGACCTGTTGGAGTAGGTCCAGAGGAGGGCTGCAAAAATGATCAGAGGACTGGAACACCTCTGCCATGAGGACAGGCTGAGAGAGTTGGGGTTTTTCAGCCCGGAGAAGAGAGGGCTCTGGGGAGACCTTATTTTGGCCTTTTAGTACTTCAAGGGAGCTTATAAGAAAGATGAGGGCAAACTTTTTAGCAGGGCCTGTTGTGATAGGACAAGGGGTAAGGGTTTTAAACTAAAAGAGGCTTCTCTCAGACTATGTGTAAGGAACAAATATTTTACGATGAGGGTGGTGAAACGCTGGAACAGGCTACCTAGAGAGGTGGTAGTTGACGCATCCCTGGAAACGTTCAAGTTTAGGTTGGATGGGGCTCTGAGCAACCTGATCTAGTTGAAGATGTCCCTCCTCATTGCAGGGGGGTTTGACTAGATGACCTTTAAAGGTCCCTACCTTCCCCAGTCCAAACTATTCTATGG
Organism: Larus michahellis; assembly: GCF_964199755.1. Taxonomy (NCBI): domain Eukaryota; kingdom Metazoa; phylum Chordata; class Aves; order Charadriiformes; family Laridae; genus Larus; species Larus michahellis. The sequence continues at coordinate 24,280,288 of NC_133929.1, read as the reverse complement.
AGTCAAGCTTCAGACAGAAGACTGGAGAAGCTCATATAAGATTCGGGCAACAGAGAAATTGAATTAATGCAAGTCAGCATGGTTTGATATATTAAAAATATTATGACAAAATAAACCTTACTTGATTTTCTTGATGTTTTAAGTCTATTGATAAAAGTAACTCTATAAAAATTGTACATTTATGGCTGAAATTAATGGGTGGAGCTTACAGTAGAACAGCTATGCAGGGTTTTTGCCCTTGTCTTTCAGCTCTGCTTGTCTTTTGGAGATCATAGAATCATAGGGTTGGAAGGGACCTCTGGAGATCATCTAGTCCAACCCCCCTGCCAAAGCAGGTTCACCTAGAGCAGATTGCACAGGAACGCCTCCCCCTGTAATAGCTGTTGAACCATTGTTGCTAATGGCCCAGTATATTAAGTTAAACACATGCTTGTTTCAGATTACATTTATAGTCAGGCAGTAATCTGCAGTGGTTCAGTAGCTGCTATGTGAGCAGCTGAGCCCTCCTCTCCCCTGGCTGAGAACCTTGCAGAGATGGGTAGGGCAGGCACTGTTCCATTAGCAGTAATCTCTTCCAAGTCAGAACCCTTAGACTTAGTGCTTGAAATTTTTTTTTGAAATATGTTAAAAGGATTAATAAGAAACTAATTTGAAAATCTCAAAAATATGCTTTAATGACAGTATGATCTAACACTGAATAAGTTTGTTTTGTTTTTTTTTTCCTGAATTCAGTGTGATATGCCCTTGAAGAAACAATTCCCCATTAGTCACCTGGGAGTAAATTACGAAAACGAACAGAATAGTAAAGTAATAAGAATGAGATATTTGGTTTAGCATAGGATAGTTGTGTAAAACTTGTGGCTGTAGAAAGAAATCAGAATTGATAGTCCTTTCTAACAGCACTAAATTATAATCTAGATATCAATGAATTGTAGGCACAATGATCATAACTTGCTATCTTATGAATAATAGTTCCATTATAAAAAAAATCTTTGGTCATTAGCACGTCTGTTTACCAGTAGTGTTGGTAGTAGAATGCTAAATTCTGTTTCCTTATTAGTGAGTCAGACATCTGATTTATTGCTCTTTCAATGAAGTTCATGATCCAAAATTGGTGTAATGAATTAGAGCCCCAGTTGACTTCAGTATTGTTTAGATTGGGACTTACTGGAGAAAATCATTCTTATTACAGAATCACAGAATGATAGGAGTTGGGAGGGACCTCTGGAGATCATCTAGTCCTACTGCCCTGCCAAAGCAGGTTCACTAGAGCAGATTGCACAGGAACACGTCCAGGCAGGTTTTGAATGTCTCCAGAGATGGAGACTCCACCAACTCTCTGGGCAGCCTGTTCTAGTGCTCTGCCACCTTCAAAGGAAAGAAGTTCCTCCTCATGTTGAGATGGAACTCCCTATGCTCAAGTTTGTGCCAGTTACCCCTTGTCCTGTCCCTGGGCACCACTGAAAAAATACTGGCCCCATCCTCCGTATCTCTCCAGCTTAGAGAGAAGGATGTGGGGGGGGGGACGACACCGTGTCAAAGGCCTTGCAGAAGTCCAGGTAGATGATATCCGTTGCTCTCCCCTTGTCCACTGATGCAGTCACTCCATTGTGGAAAGCCACCAGGTTGGTCAGGCAGGACTTGCCCCTGGTGAAGCCATGCTGGCTGTCTTGAAACACCTCCCTGTCCTCCATGTGCCTTAGCATAGCTTCTAGGAGGATCTCTTCCATGATCTTCCCAGGCACAGAGGTGAGGCTGACAGGGCGGTAGTTCCTGGGGTCCTCCTTTCTACCCTTTTTAAAAATGGGTGCGATGTGTCCCTTTTTCCAGTCACCAGGGACTTCACCTGACTGCCATGACTTTTCAAATATCATGGAGAGTGGCTTGGCAACTCCATCAGCCAATTCCCTCAGGACCCTGGGGTGCATCTCATCAGGTCCCATAGACTTGTGTATGTTCAGGTTCCTCAGGTGGTCATGAACCTTGTCTTCACTTACAGTGGGAGGGACTTTGCTCCCCCAGGTCCCCGTCTTGCAGTCCTTATCCACCGAACTTGTCACTTCATCATAGTCACTCCATCATAGAAGGCCACCAGGTTGGACTTCAGATTAAATGGTTTATATATAGATATCCTTCTGCTTGTCCTTTTTACAAATCTGGCAAAATATCAACAGTCTTCCAAGTCTTAGTTGGCATTTAAGAATTTATCAAAGCATCAGTGGGACAGAGACTGTCTTATCTGGTTCTGTTTGGGACAATTTTTCCAGGCCTGCTAATTTCAAAATACTTATCATTCACAGGTTTTAATACTCTCCTTAGATACTCACTGAAAAATACTCCATCCTCCTCAAGTCATAAAAGCCCATTATCCTGAGTATTTCTAGATAGAGCAGAATAATATCCGTGCCTTTTCCAGCATCACACTGAAGAAAATCACAATATTTCCACCTGGTGGCATGCCTAAGCCTTACTAAAATGGCTTTTGTTGTGAACCTATTTAATCTTCCTATCTCCACATGCATCAAAGAACAAACAAAAAAATGCCTACTCAGCAGAAGGGAGGTTATTTTGTTTGTTTTTTTCCTTATCTGGGCTATGTGGGCACATAGACATAATGAGGACACTAGAAGGGCTCTAAGGCTTTGGGTACAGTTAAACAGAATTAAGAAAACAGTACAAAATTAAGAGTGTCCATGAATGGAACATCAGTGTTACAAATCTCATACCTTCAGTTCCTATTCTCATTCATTTTGCATTAAGTGTGCCCAGGTCATCAGAGATGTGCAGGAAGGAGTAGAAAACAGCCATCACCGAAAACTGTTCTTTGGTTGTTCACATGCTTGTTGTTTTAGTAACAAGGACTTTGTTACATACTCAGTAAGTTAAGAGTTGTCTTTGTCAAACCTTTTTTGCGCATCATTGCATTTAACAGAACTAAAGAGGAGGGGAAAAAAAGTTTTATCAGTTTCTTGGAGTTTCCTTAAAAATACAGAAGTCTGGTTCCAGGAAACTACTTTCAGTGCATATATCTGTGCATTTTCAAAGAACTGTAATTTTGATTAAACATTCAGAAATTAAGTGCATTAGAAATAACAAAGAAGTGAACTAAATAGTAAAAATAAAGTATAAAAATATTAAGGTGCACTGTCAACAGAACAAACAGAGGAAGGAAAAAGATTTAAATCGGAATTAATCTATACTGTATTATCCGTATAAGCAATTTAATAAAAATACTTTTATGCAAACTAAGAAGTTGTACATTTCCTGCTACACCTTTAAAAGGCATCTTTCAACATATGACTATCCAAACCAGTCAACTGAGTTTTGCTGATCCACTGAAGAAAACTATAATGAAAAATGCTCCCTACAGTTCATAGTCAAAGTCCTACACCTAAGTCAACAGAAAAGATCTTAAGTTTTGACTCAAACAGTAAATACAATCGAATAATTTGACATCATGCATCTTCCAAAGAATCTTGTTTTTTGCAAAACTAAAGTGTATTTTGATGACAATGACCTAACTACTGGAATAAAAGCTGCATATCTGACAAAGAGAAAGAAAGGACCCACCCATTAACGTTTCCCAGAACATTCAGGTTAAATCACAGATCTAAGCATATCTTTGCAATATTAAATACATTTTTAAGAAAGAGAATTTTAGGGTTCGCTAAACATACAACCTTCTTCTTATAAGAATTGCTGCTGTTCCATAGCTCGCAGTTGGCCACCTATCAGTACATTTCCGAGTGCAGCAGTACAGGCCGGCTTCCCATCGCTTTACGGCTCTCATTTTCCAACGAAGAGAAAAAGCCGCTGCAGCGAAGCGCAGAGGCGGCACCGCCGCGTTCTGTAACTAACAGCACCAGGCTAGTGCCACGCACAAGGGAGCTCCTTACCGTTTCACAACGGGACGTGCATCATCCTCAGAGGAACACGTTCATGTTCCGACCCGACAGGCAAAGAAGGGCTGCGCATTCTGAAATACCCGCCTCTCCCTCCTCCCCATCGCTGCAGCGCAGCACAGCCGCGCCAGGGCACAACGGTAGAGGCTTTGTGACCCTCGCCGGCAGCTGCCATTATGGCAGCGCGAGGGGGCAGGACGACTTCAGCCCTACTCGCTATATATCCCTTCTATTCTTCATTATCGGATGCTCCTTTCCTCAGGTACGGCTCCCCCGCCCTTTTATGGCAACAAGCCTTCCCCCGCCCATTTTAACCACAAAAGCATTTTTTCCTTCCTTTCCGGCGCCACTGCCTCAGCCACAGGCACAGCTGAGCACCGCAGAGGGCCGTCCTCGGTTCCCCCCGCAGCAAGGCCCAGGATCCAGCAACCCTGCGCCGACGCACGCACTCACCCCATCTCCGCAACCGCTTGTGCTTCAATCCCACTACCGACGACCCCACCCACACCTAGCGGCTGCGCTAGTGCCGCGACCCATACAGCCCCCCAGTCACGTGCCGCCCGGAGCCGCCGCACAGCCAATGGGACGACGCGCCCCGGAGACAGTCATGCGTCCCGTCCTCCCCCCCTCCCCGGGAAACAGTTGTGTACTCCGGGCCATATTCCTAGGCGGGAGGGCTCTGGCGAGAGCCGCTTCCTGAAAACGTACGCTTCGCTGCATTTAGTACTTGCCGAAACGACGGCGAGCTGCTGCTCTCGGCACCGGAAGCAGCCCTACCAATACCAAACACAGTACGCGCCGCCGACATTAAATGCTTCAGAGGGGCTAACGAGCAGCCGTGCGGACTGGACAGCACTGTCGGGAAGGGGGAGGGGGGAGCTTCCTCTGAGTGGCTGCCGCATTCCTCTTTAACGCGGATTCATCCACAGCGTTAAGGAAGGGAGAGGAATAGTTAAAAAAAATTAAACCCACGCCCCTCGGCCGCCAACAGTGAAAAGCAGGACCCAAGGGTATACCTCTGCCTGAAAATTAGTGCAAACGAAGCTAGACAAATTAAAGCACTAGTTGCATCTGAATAACTGTGCAGACATTTTCATTCCAGAATAACAAGGTTGTGTTAATCTCAATCAATATTACAATGCTATGGAAAGGACACACCACTAAGTAGTAAATTAAGCCATCTAAAATCTGTTGCCAGTCTGAATACACCTACTATGCACACATTACAGAATATAGAATATGATTTCTGTTAATACACATATGACCAGTACCCCCTGCTTCTGACCCCTGGTAGCATAGCTAGCATAACCAACACCATTTTCTAAGACAAAACGGCCATAATATGTAAGCATGCTGATCACATATCACCCCTTCTTTCTCTCTTTCCCTTTTCAACACTAGTTGCCACCAGGATGTGATGACCCTCCCATTATAGAACAGATAAACCCCCTGTCAGCATTAGGACAAGACTATTTGCCCACCAAGCATTATTGCCAGCCAGGATGTGGTGCCACCCAATATGGAACAGGAAAGCATAACAGCACATGAGATACTGACTATAAAATCAAGCAGCTGCAAGTCCTATGTGGGACTTAGACCAGAACTGCTGCTGGATGGCAAAACCCATGATCCCCCAGTGGTCAGGGATGCCTCCACCATTGTCTTCTTCCTCCAAGGATTGAGTGACTCATGTTTTTTAGGTAAAGACTGAATCTAGATTGATTACTGTATCACTCACTGATTATTAAGAATTTGACCCAATTTGGTGACTTAAAAGTCCAGGTAACTAAAAACTCTAGATATTAAGAAAGCTACACTGATTACTAGAAATTCTGTTTAACTGAAAGCTATGCTAATTGCTAGAAATTCCGTGTAACAATAAACTAGTAATCCCTAGAAGAACCTGCCTGTCCCTGTAGCATTAAGTGACAACGTATGCTCGTAATCCAACTTTCGGGTAGGTTTTGGACCGCTGAGAGGGTAGGCAAGATGTGTACATTAATGCAAAAGCATCTCCAATTCTGTATTTCAGCATTAACACTTAACTCTGTAGTCATGGGTAAGACATTTAAATTCTCCCTGTAGAAAGTCTCACAAGTATCTGCATTACTCAGATTGTTAATATTATCATTCTATTTCTCCTTTCAATAAAAGGACACAGCACTGATAATATTCAGGTATATAAAAAGAAAAAGGTTCTACATGTACTAGAACAGCCAAAGCTGAGCCAATCAGCAAAGCTGGTAGCATCTCTGTGAAAACATATTTATCCAACAAACAGTCCACCCATCAAATCCGTGTATCTCCAACTGAGAGAGAAGGCTGTTGTGGGGGACCGTGTCAAAGGCCTTGCAGAAGTCCAGATGGTTTGGTTTAATGTATTTGAATGAAACATTTAGTAAGTTGAGTGGTAAATGGGAAAGACTGAGATGTATTTTTATGTTTAGATATGTTTGGTTTTTTTCTAAAATGTTTAAATCTCGTATTTTCTCTTATTTTTCCAGGGCTGAAGGTAGCCCAGGATGGCTGCAGTTTCGTATGACCAGTTGTTAAAGCAAGTTGAGGCATTAAAGATGGAGAACTACAACCTTCAACAAGAGCTAGAGGACAACTCAAATCACCTAACAAAGCTGGAAGCTGAGGCATCTAATACGAAGGTATTGCAACCTATATATCTGTGTGTATCACCATTCCTATTATTGCCTTTTGGTTTTGATTATGTATTAATGTTTTAATGGATTGGTGGTTGCTCAAGAAACTTTGTGCTTTTAGATTCCTACAGAAATCCCTTTCCAGGCTGTGTAAGGGAAAACTGTTAATCAAATCTACTTGACTTTGAAAACTAAAGCAACCTTTCAAAACAGTTTTTAGATAAACCTTTCAATTTTCATATAATCTTTTTCTGATCTGTCGTGATAAGCCCTACCATTTTACCAGTGCTATACTTCCTAGCAGGAAGTCCAGTCTGTTGACATGGTTTATGACAAAGAAGGCATTGCTCAGCTTTCAAAAACAGTGGAGAGACTGGAGATTTTCAGTGTTTTAAGGTAAGTTTAAAAAACTTTAGTTTTATTACAGTATTTATTTAACATCTCAAAAAGAAAAGCTCACTTTAAAATAATACTACAGGTCTCCGCTCTCTCCCAAGGCCTAAACTTATACTTGCTAATTTGATAATGAGGATTGTCCCAACCCAAGTGCAGGACCTTGCACTTGGCCTCGTTGAACTTCATAAGGTTTGCTCGGGCCCACCTCTCTAGCTCATCCAGGTCCCTCTGGCATGTCGACCGCACCGCTCAGCTTGGTGTCATCAGCACACTTGCTGAGGGTGCACTTGATCCCACTGTCTATGTCATTGGTGAAGATGTTGAACAGCACTCGTCCCAGTACGGATCCCTGAGGGACACCACTTGTCACCCCTTTCTGTCTGGACATCGAGCCACTGACCACCACCCTCTGGATGCGACCATCCAGCCAGTTCCTTATCCACTGAACAGTCCACCCATCCAATCCGTATCTCTCCAGCTTAGAGAGAAGGATGTTGGGGGGGGGGGACACGCACCATGTCAAAGGCCTTGCAGAAGTCCAGGTAGATGATATCCATTGCTCTCCCCTTGTTGGACTAGATGACCTTTAGAGGTCCCTTCCAACCCAACACATTCTGTGATTCATTCTATGATTCTATGATCTGCTAATGCTACTGATATCAATGAAACAGCATTTGAGTATAAAAGGTCAGACTCCGGGGTAGGAGGGAGCACAGAAAGGAATTTTAGAGAAGAAAGTTTTGTTTGACTTAGAAAATAATTAACTGAAAATAAAACCACATGGCAGAAATAATAATCTGTTTTTTCATTCTTTGAAATATACCATTACCAAAACCCAAGACAGATCTGGGAATACCTACTATGTATTATGTAAAAGTGTTGAAGTCTATTTAAAAAAATCCTAAATCTTTGCATGTAAGCTATCAACTCCTAGAGATACAGTTTCATTATCCAAAAATCATCAGCTCAGTTTCAGTATGCACAATCCAATTATTTTTATTAATTTGGACCAGATCCCTGTAAGTCTACCCAGCAGTGTTCTCAGACAGCTAAATGGGAATTCTGGTCCAGAAGAGGAATTTACAATCTTTTCATAGAATACTTTGCATAATTCAGGCACTAAATATTTCCCAGCCTCTTACTGTGTTTATAAAAATTCAGCTAGAGATCAAATAAAATTAAAGCATAACCCTGTTTGTTGTTGGGTTTTTCATTTTTACTCCAATGCTTGTCTCCCTAATTACAAAATAGTGTTAAACAGAAAATCTAATAGTGTTATACAGAAACTTTCAGATCATCCACGTTTTTGAAAAACAAAGCACATACTGCAAACATTTACTTCATAAAAATCAGAAGTATTACAACATAAAGTGCAAGAGGTTGTGGTTTTTTGATAGCTTGATCATAAATGGGACAGTTTTATGTGCCTTCTGCAGCAGTACCCTTCTCCCCAGCGGCTTTTCACCACTTTATATACTTAAAAAAATTGATATTTCATAACTAGTTATCACATACGCACAGTACTACCTGACTCTAGGCCGAGTGAGTGGGTTGGATAATGTGTTGAAGTCTCTCTCTGTTGTCAGGCACTATGCTCGGTATTACTCACAAATGTGAAGCGTAGTGTTGGCAACTTAAGATATTTGTCTTCAGAACTTTGTTTACTAATATAAAATGCAAGTTTTACACATTTATTTACATCAAGCTGCATCTTGTAAAAAAGCTGCATTAAAAAATTTTATTAACAGAAAACAAAGATATTTCATATTTGTTTTACCTAGATGCAAATTTCATCTTCATACAGAAGTTGATAACATATTTTACCTGTTGCTACAACTGAAAAAAATCACCTCCTTTCCATCAACTTTATTTTAAAAATAAGTTGTTAAACATGTTCTCTTGCTTCTTCTTTCTTTGGATGTTGTGAAGTAAAGTTTCTTTCATCTCTCTCTACCACACACAGACTGCCTGTTGTTCCCTCTGAGTCTTATCCTTGTGACTAGGATCATATACACACAGTCATACTCATAACCTACCATCAGCATTCATGTCTGTGTTTTGACTATGTAATGCTGTATTCCTACTTTGTAGGTCAGGATTCTCTGAAAAACACTGCATATTATTTCTCCATACAGATAATCTCTAACTACAAGCTATCAGAAAATGTTTCCTGAGGATCAAGAAACTAAAGCACCACCTTTCTCATGCAGATGGAGAGAGAATAGAGAAAGGGAACACTGCATCATCCAGAAAATATGCATACAACTCATCCTAGATACTAGTCCTACAGAAATAAATTGAAAAAAATCCATACTGGGTATAGAGAATCAGAAATTAAATTTTTCTTTTAAGATTTTTCCATTATACTAATGTACTAGATTTCCACTTTTTTTTTTCTTCTTCTTTCAGTTCTTAACAGTTCCTCTCTGCTGCTCCTTCCTCCTCACACTTTTCCCCTGCTCCAGCATGGAGTCCCTCCCATGGGCTGTAGCTTCCTTCAGGGCATATCCACCTGCTCTGGCCAGGGTCTTCCAAGGGCTGTACTGCTGATATCTCTTCCCCCTGGCATTCTTCACTGACCTTGGTGTCTGCTGGATTTATTTATTTTTTTTTTTTCCCCACACACACACTTTTTTCTCACTTCTCTCTCAACTGCTATGCTGTGTTTTTTATCCTCTGTTAAATAGGTTATCACAGAGGTGCCATCAGCTCTGTTGATTAGCTGAGCTTTGGCAAGCAGTGGGTCTGTTCTGGCTCTGTCTGGCACAGGGGCAGCCCATGGTCTCTTCTCACAGAGGCCACACCTGCCATCCCCCCCACTACCAAAACCTTGTCACATAAACCCAATACAATGGAATATAGAGACACTGTCTGAACATACAGAGGCACAGTTAGGAAAGCCAAAGTCCACTTGGAATTTAATCTGATGAGGGATGTCAAGGGCAACAAGAAGGGCTCCTATAAGTACAAAGGTGACAAAAGGAAAGCTAGGAAAAACATGGGCCCACTGCTGAACGAGATGGGGAACCTGGTGACACAGGACATGGGAAATGCTGAGGTACTGAACGCTGCCTTTCCTTCAGCCTTTACTAGCAAGACCAGCCTTCAGAAATCCCAGGTCCCAGAGCAGAGACCAGCGGGAAAATATGGAGCAAGAAAGATGTACCCTTGGTGGAAGAGGATCAGGTCAGGGAATACTGAAGCAAATTGGATATACATAAGTCTATGGGCCCTGATGGGATGCACCCACGAGTGCTGGGGGAGCTGGCTGATGTCATTGCAAGGCCACTTTCCATAATCTTTGATCAATCATAGCAATTAGGAGAAATGCCCAAAGACTGAAGGAAAACAAATGTCCCTCCTGTCTTCAAGAAGGACCCAGGGAACTACAGTCGTCAGCCTCACCTCAATCCCTGGGAAGGTGATCGAGCAGTTAATCCTGAGAAATATTTCCAGATACATGAAAGACAAGAAGGTGATTGGGAATAGTCTCCAAAGATTCACCAAGGGGAGGAGAAAGGATTCACAAACTTCTATGATGAAATGACTGACTTGGTAGATCAGGAGAGAGCAGTGGGTATCGTCTACCTTGACATGTGTAAGGTGTTTGACACCGTCTCCCATAACATTCTCATAGATAAGCTGATGTATAGGCTGGATGAGCAGGTGTGTTTGAAACTAAATGGCTGGGCCCAGAGAGCGGTGGTTAGTGGCACAAAGTTTAGTTGGAGGCCAGGAACTAGTGGTGTACCCCAGGGGTCAATACTGGGTCCAGTGGAGTGAGACCCAGATCATCCATTTACCATTTCATGGTAAAGAATTAAGCTTAAGAAAGCAAGAACACTTCTAAAACAAAAGAAGATCCAAAAATCTGACATTAATCATTACATTTAATGATTAATACATCTGTTAGCAAGAAAACCGCATGCTGACTACACATCTGTGAAGGGTCTAGAGAACAAGTCTTATGAGGAGTGGCTGAGGGAGCTGGGGTTGTTTAGCCTGGAGAAGAGGAGGCTCAGGGGAGACCTTATCGCCATCTACAACTACCTGAAAGGAGGTTGTAGAGAGGTGGGAGTCGGTCTCTTCTCCCAAGTAACAGGCGATAGGACAAGAGGAAACAGCCTCAAGTTGTGCCAGGGGAGGTTTAGACTGGATATTAGGAAAAATTTCTTCACCTAAAGGGTTATCAAGCATTGGAACAGGCTGCCCAGGGAAGTGGTTGAGTCACCATCCCTGTAGGTATTTAAAAGAGTTGTAGAAATGGCACTTAGGGACGTGGTTTAGTGGTGGACTGGGTAGTGTTAGGTTTATGGTTGAACTCAATGATCTTAAGGGTCTTTTCCAATCTAAATGATTCTATGAAATTTTACTGAATAGTTTCTAACTGCTAGTGATTCAAATTTGTGACTTCCACTACCTTTGCAGCCATCAACACTAAGGTGAGGTGTTAATTAAACAAGAAATGTTTAATTTTCAAAATGCATCTGATATTGATACTGGGTTTTGAAAACTACAGAAGAAATATTTTTCTGATTAGCATAAACCAAGACAAAAAAACATCGACAGTATTATATTGAGATGTTAGCAACTTGAGGCAAAGGGGAAATTCTTTGCAAGATTTATATCACAATTTAAATCCTTTAAGGGAGCCCTCCTATGATCAGTCTCCAAGAAGGAGACACTGATTAACTTTGTGTTTTTCTTCAGATACTGTACACACTAAACAGAAGATTTTGAACTTGTTTGATCAAACTATTTTTCTCTATTTTCAGAAGGTATGTCTTGTTTCACAGTTGAATAAGTCTTACCCTATTCCAAGGGATATTATACATACACAAAGTAATGGAGATAACTGTTGCTGATAGAAGTGCCAATTAACAATTATGCTTTCTAATAGTCTCTTTTCAGATGGTTCAAGTCAGCAAGGAATGGATTGCGTTATTAAATAAATCAGAAATATGTCTTTTTTATTCTAGAAGGGTAGTTGTTTTTTTAAAAGCAAAAAATGTTTCTGTATTTCAAGCAGTCTAACAGCAGCTATCATTCAAATAAAAGCTGTTATTCCACACTACTGGAAGAAACCTTGATCATTAAAGTATCTATTAGGATAACAAGTCACATGATTGATTCTTGTACAACGTGTACATAACCTGCTCAAATTTTTATACCATAGCCCTCAGAAAAGCTCCTTTCCTAGAATAAGGAAGTTAATAACAGTACTGTCCTGGACTGTAGTATGTACAAATAAAATTTTTTTTGAAAGTTAGGAACTTTGAGTCTTGTCTCTGAACTACTGAATTCCAAGGCAAATAAGTGGAGATCAACACAGTAAATTTATTTCCCAAGACATTGTTTATATACTCTCACACATGTCCAAAGAAAGGTACATTAGTATTAACTACGCAATAAGGACTTGCATATTAAATGTAAATTCTAGAAAGTAGCTGTCGTGGTTTAGCCTCAGACGGCCACAAAGAACCACGTGCTGCTCGCTCGCGTCTTCCTAATACAGGAAGAATCGTAAGAAAAGGCAAGACCCTTGGGTTGAGACAAAGGCAGTTTAACAGGACAGTAAAGGGAACAGGCAAACAACAACAACAACACGGATAGGGGAATATACAAACGCGATTACGGAACCGCCGCTCCCCGCCGCTCGCCGACCAGCCGACCAGCCAGACCCGGGACGCCCCAGCCCGCTTTTAAGCAGCAACTTCCTGCCCCCTCCCCCGGCAGCTCAGGGTGGGCGTGGCTCACATGGCATGGAATACCAGGAAAAATTAACCCTATCCCCACCGGAACCAGGACATTATCCACCCCTTATTCCATACCATCTATGCCATGCCCAGCAGGTTCCAATGAATTGCCACCACTTTCCCCTGTTATATATATATATATATATATACACACACATATAATGCCCTTAGTTTATGGGCCATCCCTCCAAAGTGTCCGTTGAGTTCTTTTAATCCACGGCTTTGGGCTCCATCTGTTAGAACAGTCTCTCAGGGCAGGTGAGATGCTGGGTGGTGCTGGTCTGTTGCATGCTGTATTTTTCGGAGCTTGTGACTGGTGCACCTGGTGTGGCTCATGCACGCAGTCCGTGGGCTGAAGATGTAGATCTTGAGGAAACTGCTGGGCGCCAGCTGCTGAGATCAGTTCTTATCCCATCATCCCTGTGCCTTACTTGTAGTACAACTGATAGCAATTATAGCAATGAGGACATACAGTGACAGTGTTACTTAGCAATTAACAGCACACAATCTGATTCATTGGCTATTCTCGCCCAAAATCAGATCCCCATGAGGTACACATCGGACTTCCCCATCCTGCCGCATCACCCACCAAGTGCACCCAGGTCCTTGGGCAAAAGCAATCCCACGGATGGGTTTGCCTTTGCCTGAGGCAGGACTAACCCAGACTGTCTTCCCTAGCATATTCTTCATGTGCACTACGGGGACTTTATCCCCTTCTATGGTATGTGGAAGTTTTGATTGGGCAGGGCCAGCCCGATTGTTAGATCCCCTAGTGTTAACTAGCCAGGTAGCTTTTGCTAAATGTGTATCCCAGTGTTTGAAAGTCCCACCACCCATTGCTCTCAGTGTAGTTTTTAACAGTCCATTGTATCGTTCTATCTTCCCAGAGGCTGGTGCGTGATAGGGGATGTGATACACCCACTCGATACCATGCTCTTTGGCCCAGGTGTCTATGAGGCTGTTTCGGAAATGAGTCCCGTTGTCTGACTCAATTCTCTCTGGGGTACCATGTCGCCACAGGACTTGCTTTTCAAGGCCCAGGATAGTGTTCCGGGCAGTGGCATGGGGCACAGGGTATGTTTCCAGCCATCCAGTGGTTGCTTCCACCATTGTGAGCACATAGCGCTTGCCTTGACGGGTTTGTGGCAGTGTGATATAATCAATCTGCCAGGCCTCCCCATATTTGTATTTCAGCCATCGCCCTCCATACCAAAGAGGCTTCAAACGCTTGGCTTGTTTGATCGCAGCACATGTCTCACATTCATGGATGACCTGTGCAATAGTGTCCATGGTCAAGTCCACCCCTCGGTCACGAGCCCATCTATATGTCGCATCTCTCCCTTGATGGCCTGAGGAGTCATGGGCCCACCGAGCTATGAAGAGTTCACCCTTACGTTGCCAGTCCAGATCCACCTGAGCCACTTCAATCCTAGCGGCCCGATCCACCTGCTGGTTGTTCTGATGTTCCTCCGTGGCCCGATTCTTCGGTACGTGGGCATCTACATGGCGTACTTTCACAACCAGATTCTCTATCCGGGCAGCAATATCTTGCCATAGGTCAGCAGCCCAGATGGGTTTGCCTCTGCGCTGCCAGTTGCCCTGCTTCCACTGCTGTAACCACCCCCACAGAGCATTTGCCACCATCCATGAGTCAGTGTAGAGATAAAGTACTGGCCATTTTTCTCGCTCAGCAATGTCCAAAGCCAGCTGAATGGCCTTCACCTCTGCAAACTGGCTCGATTCACCCTGTCCCTCACTGGCTTCTGCAACCCGTCGTGTAGGACTCCACACAGCAGCCTTCCACTTTCGATGCTTTCCCACAATACGGCAGGACCCATCAGTGAACAGGGCATATTTCTTCTCATTTTCTGGCAGTTTATTATATGGTGGGGCCTCTTCTGCACGCGTCACCTCCTCCTCTGGTGACATTCCGAAATCCTTGCCTTCTGGCCAGTCCATGATCACTTCCAGAATTCCTGGGCGACTGGGGTTTCCCATTCGAGTTCGCTGCGTGATCAGTGCAATCCACTTACTCCATGTAGCATCGGTTGCATGATGTGTGGTGGGGACCCTTTCTTTGAACATCCAACCCAGCACCGGCAGTCGAGGTGCTAAGAGGAGCTGTGCTTCTGTACCAACTACTTCCGAAGCAGCTCGAACCCCCTCATATGCTGCCAATATCTCTTTTTCTGTTGGAGTGTAGCGGGCTTCGGATCCTCTGTATCCCCAACTCCAAAACCCTAGGGGTCGACCTCGAGTCTCCCCTGGTGCTTTCTGCCAGAGGCTCCAGGTAGGGCCGTTCTCCCCGGCTGCGGTGTAGAGCACATTTTTAACATCTTGTCCTGCCCGGACTGGCCCCAGGGCCACTGCATGGACTATTTCCTGTTTGATTTGTTCAAAAGCTTGTCGTTGCTCAGGACCCCATTTAAAATCATTCTTCTTCCGGGTTACTTGATACAGAGGGCTTGCAATTTGACTGTAATCTGGGATATGCATTCTCCAAAAACCCACAATACCTAAGAAAGCCTGTGTTTCCTTTTTACTAGTTGGTGGAGACATAGCTGCTATTTTGTTGATCACATCCATTGGAATCTGACGGCGTCCATCTTGCCATTTTATTCCTAAAAACTGGATCTCCTGCGCAGGTCCCTTGACCTTACTTCGCTTTATAGCAAAACCAGCGTTCAGAAAGATTTGGACTATTTTACTCCCTTTCTCAAAAACTTCTTCTGCTGTGTTTCCCCATACAATGATGTCATCAATGTACTGCAGATGTTCTGGAGCTTCACCCTGTTCCAGTGCAGTCTGGATCAGTCCATGGCAAATGGTGGGGCTGTGTTTCCACCCCTGGGGCAGTCGATGCCAGGTGTATTGGACGCCCCTCCAAGTGAAAGCAAACTGTGGCCTGCACTCTGCTGCCAAAGGGATTGAGAAGAATGCATTCGCTATATCAATCGTGGCATACCACTTGGCTGCCTTGGACTCCAGTTCGTACTGGAGTTCTAGCATGTCCGGCACGGCAGCACTCAGCGGTGGCGTGACTTCATTCAGACCACGATAGTCTACAGTTAGCCTCCACTCTCCATTAGATTTTCGCACCGGCCATATGGGACTGTTAAAGGGTGAGCGAGTCTTGCTGATCACTCCTTGAACCTCTAGTTGACGAATCAGCTCATGGATGGGAATCAGAGAGTCTCGGTTAGTGCGATACTGCCGCCGATGCACCGTTGTGGTAGCAATCGGCACCTGTTGTTCTTTGACCCTCAACAACCCCACAACAGAAGAATCCTCCGAGAGACCAGGCAAGGCAGACAACTGTTTAACTTCCTCTGTCTCCAAAGCAGCTATGCCAAAGGCCCAGCGGTACCCTTTTGGGTCCTTAAAATACCCTCTCCTGAGGTAATCTATACCAAGGATGCATGGAGCCTCTGGGCCAGTCACAATGGGATCCTTTTGCCACTCATTCCCAGTTAGGCTCACTTCTGCCTCCAGTACAGTCAACTCTTGGGATCCCCCTGTCACCCCAGAAATACAAATGGGTTCTGCCCCTCTATAGCTTGATGGTATTAAAGTACACTGCGCACCCGTGTCCACTAGAGCCTTATACTCCTGTGGGTCTGATGTGCCAGGCCATCGAATCCACACCGTCCAATAAACCCGGTTGTCCCTTTCCTCCACCTGGCCGGAGGCAGGGGCCCCCTAATACTGGTCATAGTATCCATTACTCACTTCTTGCATAAATGACTTGGAAGTTCCTTCAAGAGGATCAGAAGCAAGATCAGGCCTTCTGCTTTGTCTGGGGAACGGCCCACTGGAAACTGGGGCGGCACTTTTCCTGGAGGGATCCCCTTTTATGGTTGTCCTTCCTTGCAACTCCTGTACCCGTGTCCGCAGGATCCAAGTAGGTTGTCCATCCCACTTCCTCATGTCCTCTCCGTGGTCCCGCAGGTAGAACCACAGGGTGCCTCGTGGTGTGTACCCTCTGTACTCTCTCTCTTGAGTGGGGAAATGCCTGCTTCTAATAGCTGAGATGCTGGCCCGTGCAGGTGGGGAGTAGGACATATTCTCTTCAAGTGGCTGGACCTTCCGGGACAGTTTCTCCACAGCTGAGACAAGGGGGGAAGAGAGACTTTCTTCATATCGCCGGAGCCGGCCAGCTACCTCATCCACCGTTGGTCCCTCTTCACCTTTCCATTCCATTACTGCCAGGGAGTTGGCATATGACGATGGTGCGCTCCGTACAAACTTCCGCCACATGGGCCTTGTGCATCGCACCTCATCAGGGTCTGTGGGTAAGTCTGCATTGTCCAAGTCATAATAAATCATCTCCCGCACGGCTAATTCTCTCAGGTACTGGATACCTCTTTCCATGGTAGTCCACTTGCTTGGCTGACATACAACATCCTCACTGAAGGGGTACCTCTCCCTCACGCCTAACAGGAGTCGTTTCCAGAGGCTGAGGGCTTGGGTCTTTTTCCCAATCGCCTTGTCAATGCCGCCTTCCCTAGACAGGGATCCCAGCTGCCTGGCCTCCCTACCCTCTAATTCCAGGCTACTGGCCCCATTATCCCAGCACCGGAGCAGCCAGGTGACAATGTGCTCGCCTGAAAGTCGGCTGAAATCTTTTCGCATATCCCGCAGCTCACTCAAGGATAGGGATCGAGTAATTATCTCTGGTTCTGCCTCTTCCTCCTGCTCTTGTGATGGCCCTGGTTCATCATCATCTCTTACTAAGCGAACTGATTTCTTTGTGTACTTCTTCTTCTGTATGGGGGCAACTGATACCGGCACGGGTTGGTTCCCTGGTTCAGTGGCAGTGGCTGCTGTGGGGGTTGGAGTAACTGCAGTGTCTACCACAGGGGTTGCAGTAGCTGCAGTGGCTGACGCAGGGGTTGCAGTAGCCGCAGTGTCCGTCACAGGGGTTGCAGTAGCCGCAGGGGCTGCCGCAGGGGCTGCAGCAGCCGCAGGGGCCGCCGGTCTGGTTTCCATCTCTTCCCCTTGAGGGTGCTGCATAATTCTGAGCAGTGCCTGGTAGATACTGGCCAGGGCCCAGCACAGCGCGGTGAGTTGTGCCTCTCTAGAATAGCCACAGCATTTTCCCTTCAAATATTCTACCACTTTATCAGGGTCCTGTAATTGTTCAGGGGTGAAGTCCCAGACCATTGGAGGTGAGTAGTTCTCTAGGTACCTGCCCATGCTCTCCCACATGCCATGCCACCCCTGACTATCCAGCCTCGGAGCAGATCTCCGGGTGGTAGTCTTAAATAGTCGCTTAACCCTAAACAAGACCTGGAACGTATTCAGGAGACATAGCACTAGGAACACACTGGTTTGAGTATCCCAAGGATACTCAAAATTCTCAAAAGCTGTCATACCTGACCCGAAGGAGAAAAGGGAGGCAAAAGGGCTGGGGAAATTATTAACAAATTCTGAGAGATGGTGTCCAATGTACGGACAGGACAGCAAAACCACATAAACACCCCAAAATAGCCGTCTGAACAGTGATGTTATCATATCATAAACAGATAACCCACAGGACAGGAGAATGATAATCCTCATCCCTCTTCCAGACATGGTAAACAGCATCGCAGGGAGTACATAAGTCATATAGGAATTTATGTAACACAGCCATGAGAACAAACCAAGCAACATGATGACCAGTTATCTCAACCCTTCGAGCCCCACGTTGGGCGCCAAAAAGGACTGTCGTGGTTTAGCCTCAGACGGCAACAAAGAACCACGTGCTGCTCGCTCGCGTCTTCCTAATACAGGAAGAATCGTAAGAAAAGGCAAGACTCTTGGGTTGAGACAAAGGCAGTTTAACAGGACAGTAAAGGGAACAGGCAAACAACAACAACAACACGGATAGGGGAATATACAAACGCGATTACGGAACCGCCGCTCCCCGCCGCTCGCCGGCCGGACCGGACCCGGGACGCCCCAGCCCGCTTTTAAGCAGCAACTTCCTGCCCCCTCCCCCGGCAGCTCAGGGTGGGCATGGCTCACATGGCATGGAATACCAGGAAAAATTAACCCTATCCCCACCGGAACCAGGACAATAGCTTATATATAAAAAAAAAAGTACAGAATATCCATGGAAAAAGATGATCCAATTCTGCAACACAGAACTCGCATATGTGAGCAGAGTCATTTCAATATATAGTCCTCTTATAATAGCATATACTCATACAGTTTGTAAAGGAGCAGTAGTAAGTTTGGCCTTTAGGTCTACCTTGAAGGAGGAATAACTAAAATCCCCAAAACCAAGAAACCACTGATTTAAGTACAGATATTCACTCCCCTCAACATTTCAATATAGCTTGTTCTGCAGCATACTCCTCTATTTCTGTTAGTTACAGCATATAACTAATCCTTTAGCCATCAACAGCTTGCTTTATATTCTCCTCCAAATCCAAGCACAACTGGCATGAAAGGTAACATTATTCATATCAAACAGCACAAGGCTGGCAAATCAATCTGTTCTCTGAGAGCACATAACAGCTACAAGATAAGACATTGTGAGCAAGAACTTTACACACACAGTGCAGTAACAGCTACTTATAACAGACAGGAGAAACATAGTTATAATTGTTATATTACAGAGAAGAAAACTATTAATTATCCTAAACAAAGAAGGCTGCAAATTTATTATGAAGACTAGTTATGAAAAACCTCATAAAAACCACAAACAAGAAACCCTCTTTGCAAAAAAATATCTCTGCTCACTATGCGCTGTATTTCCTTGTTTTTATTAATACCCTACAATTTTGTGGAAATAATTACAATACAAAGCCATTTTACATAAAGCTACTAAGATAGGCAGACTCCTAGTAATAGTTCTCATGTAGTAACAATTTGTTCCTATGACTCAAGATTACTATTTCTCCAAGGATAACAGAAGCAGCAACATGGATTGAGATCTGTTCAGATATATACACCAGAATACGTCGTCTGTGACCAACAGGTTTCTACTAAAGCCATAGGGATATGTTTAATATTACAGTACTTTTGATTTCATCACCATGCTTGAACCTCAGTTCTTGTTTACATAACCAGAGAGCCTCAGTCCACAACATATTTATTTCCTCTAATACTTATCTTCCCATATTCCCAAAAATCAGTTTTCTCAACTGTATATCAAAAAAAGAAACTCATAAATAAAGAGACAAATCAAAACAAGGAAGAGGAATCCATTTCAATCTAATAGCTGTAAATCCCATCCTGACACACTTACTCAGGCATTCAAATAATTTTATTTGATAAAAGTCATCCCACTACCTAAACAGTAAGTTTGCAATACAAATGCAAACTCCAGTAGAGCCTGTAACAAAAAAAATTGGGGGGGGGGGGGAGAAGGGGTGCTTGAGGGAAATGCTTGTTATTGATCAATTTAATTAAATTTACAGTATAACCAAAAAAGCTGAAAAATCTTACTCCAAGAAGTAGCAGCCAAACACGATGAAGTCATAAAACTCTTTTTATGACCAACTTAACTTAAGGGGGGGGGAGGGAAGCTGATGACTATGTGTGCAAGGTAACTAAATTTCTGCATAAAATTTAAACACACCAAGCTCTCATGTATATTTTTATTTATATAAATGACCAAGAAAAACATCGATTATATTAAACAAACTCTTAACTGCTGTTCTTCCACTTAAAGAGCATCAGCTATGTGGGATCACCACAGCAGGGATTTTTGAGAGGAAAAAAGCTTGTGTGACCCCGAGAACCTTTTCCCACTAATAAAGGAAGAGTCAACTCACAATTTATGCTTTCATGATTTCTTTGCATTCCTGCCATACAACAATGAGAAGTTCTAGTTTCCTTCCAGTTTGCCCCACACACCAGTTACTACAAAAAGGCCAATCTACTAACAGCCAAATTCAGTTTTGTGAAACTCAGCACCTTCCAGAATTTATTTGAAGGAAGCAACATTCGTATCATTAAGTGCACAAATAAAGATGTTATTGATCTCTGCTTTCCAGAAAGAGTGCAACGTTCACACAAACAATTTAATCTCGTGAACTAAGCCTTGAGTGATGTTTTATCGTGCCACTGGCATTCTGCCACAGGAGTTCATATCTTAAGAAAAAAACCAAACAGCATTAACAGAAGCATTGTCCTATTTCACATAAACCTAAATCCTTTTTAAGCTGAATTAACAAGTCCACCTAACTAAGGTCTACTCTTCTATTAGAGATTAATAGTTCAATCAGTTTGAGATTAAAATGCATCCCTAAAAAAAATAGCATTACACTTATGAACAATACTTAAAAATGCTATTTAGCCTCAAACTTTAGTGTTTTAGCTTATCGTTTCAATAGGAATCAAAATATTCATGCTCTACTACAACTATACTAACTAGTTCAAAAAGATGTTCTTGTATACTGAATTTTACTCCTCACCTTCTGAAAATCCACATGACAAAGGCAAAAATAAATTATCTTTAGTCTCAAAGTGTTCATACTTTTGAAATTTCTTACTTCCACTAGCAATAATTAATATTAAAACAATCATCCTCTAATGAAGACAAACATACTCATGGAACCCTATTAATCTTTGTCTGTCGAGTCAAATTAGCATAGACTAGTCTTGTGACTATGTCCAGCAAATAGTATCAGAGGTACTATTATAGTAGCACGTGCAGATAAGACAAAGCAAGTATTGTTCTTTAAATTTTCCAACTGCCTACCTCCCCCATAAGCTTTAACAGAAAATAGCACCCCCACTCAATATAGGCCTCTGACATTGGGTGAGTGCTTATTGCCTAGCAGCTTCATCCTCCAGCTACACCCGATGCAAGCTTTCAACTAAACTGAATGATTACCATCCAACAACTAAAATAGAATTCTACAACAGCACAGCATCAGTTGCTACTGAAGTCATTATCACAGGCTTTTAACACTACTTTAGCAAACTGGTATTTCTAGTCATAATCCAAATTAATTAGGACAAAAAAAAAAACAAAACCAAAACAGCAGCGTGGGGCATTAAATATCAGAACACTAAGTTTATACAGTGCTTTTGCTTTCCTATTAATTGTAATAAATGAAGATAATATTAATGCAAACTACTAGAAGATCCATTTAAAGATCAGTTACAACTACTGGATTGCCATTTCCAAGCTGAGTCCTCCTATATTCATTTAGTAAGGTCAGGTTGCTTTTTTTAAACCTACAATAGAGACTTCATTAAAAGCTAAATTCAGGTGCATCACAGGATTTTATTTTACCATTCAAAATACTGGTATCCTTATTAAAATGAGATTAGCGATGTGTTTTACTTACCAAGTTGTTTAGCTATCTAATTTCATTCCATTCATTCATTACTTATTCAGTCATCGTCATACAAGCTACTAGAAATACACTGTGAAAACATAGTAGTTTGAAACAGAAGAGAGACATTTGCTTTCTACTGTCCAAATTAAATTGGGACAACTCAACAGAAAATGGTGAGGCCTCAGTTTCAGATGGGATGAGAGAGTTTCCTGGAATTCATGAATTTCTACCATATAATGCTATGAAAAATTCTATAGCATAGCAGTGAAAAATAGTAACTTGCACGCTATACTAAACCAATTGTATGCTCTCATATGCCAGTCGTGATACTTCATAACAACTTGCTACCATAAAGTATTTCAAATAGCACATATAACACCTGCATAAATAATTCTATTGTTACTGAGCTGCCTGAAACAAACAGGACAAGTTAACCAATATAAAACAATCCAAACTATTTGGGGTTTACTCAAAGTAAGAATTTTCAGAGTCTAGACAAAATAAAGTTAGCCAGATCTAGTTTTTCCCCACTTGATCATTATAGGATTAAAAAAAAAAGTTTTATTTAGTATTGATACGATCATGGAAGGACACAATTCCCTCACCCAAAAGATTAAGTAGATATAAGAAGGCTCTAGAAGTAATCTAGAAGTCTTTACAAAATTAAAAAAAGTATATATACATGCATATGTATATTTAAAAAAAAACAAACAAAAACCAAACACACACCTTTTGAAAGCATCCACAAGGTACTCTAAGTGCAAGATACAGGTGTTCACTTGGGCTAACAGCTATTAGTTTAGTACTAGTACTGACCAAAACAGTATCTAAAGTTTTGTGCACATGGCAGCACAGCACATCCTTAACAGTGTTAGTTTGACATTCTAAGGAAACTTTGTTATCTTACTTGACAAGCATTGTCTAACAGATTTCTAGGTATCAAAACTTCACATACACAAACATGTATTTCATTACATTTGCTAAGACACGTTCTTATGCTCCCTAGTGTTTGCTACTGCACTGTTTAGAAATTAAAAAAAATTATCATCATCTATGCCACCACTTGGATTTCCTGAGTTTAGTTCATTCTCCCCCTCCTCCCCATTATACCACTAAGTATAAATACTTTTTACTAAGTAACCCATTTATATTTTGGAACCTAAAACATCCAAGGAGAGTAAGTACTTGTAATTGAGCAGAAATATTCTATGAATAGCCTTCATCATAACAAGGAAGTTGAAGCATTACAACTACCTCATGACATTCACTTTAACAAGACTAATATTTCTTGAGTGCTTAGGATTGGATGAAACCATTTGGCAAATTTTTTGTCAAACAGTTTAAAAATAAGATTACAGCATCTGAAGACAACAGGAGAAAAAGTTCTGTTTCTTTGTCATTTAAATTAGTGACTATCTTAATCAACCTTTGCAGTAGTCCTAATTTATCAAAGCATTATTTCTAGTAGTGATATCAATTCAGACATAACCTCCTGAAGCAAAGCTTTCAAATATGTGCTTCTCCACTAGTATACAGAATCCTTCTCTTGTTGATTAGTAGTTGGTAGAGCCAACACGTGAAATCAAAATTTCTGCAGAAATTTTATTTTTAGGAAAATTAAAAGTTTTTGTCACAGTTTTACCAATAGGCCTGTCTTCCCAGTTTTACAAGCCACTACCATCATAGAGGTCATAATTATTATTAGGGGCAGAAGTACAACAAAGTCAATTATGTATTTTAGTATACCTGCATCTTCACTTCTCTCTTCCCCTGTAGCTCCACAATGAAACTGACTTTTATAGAATTCTGAATTATTTTGCTTTACATTCAATCACTTCTGAAGCTATATGTGGCACTTGAGGCAAGAATGTCTTCAGAAACTGAGGGTGTATTCAGACACACCTGTACAGATCCACCCCTCATTACAAGAGGTTAGAGAGAAAACATAATAGAAGAAATAACCCCTACTAATAGAGAGCTTTGAAGTCAAATACTAATCTAACAGTTACAGAAAGGTTTTTCATGTCAAGGACTTTAAATATAAATATCTTTTCACAGAAGAAAGAAGCTAGCTTGTGTGCCTTACAACTATTGCCTTTGTATTCCAGCAGTATCTTAGCTATCAAATATCTGCAAACTTTTGGTCCGATTTTAAAGTATAAAAGCATCAAATAAAGTCAACTCACATCTTACAGTTAAAGAGTTAGCAATAGCTTTATTATTTAACACCTACAAGATCAGATTCATACTGCGTGAGGGGCAGTGCCCACAGAAGATAGCCCCTATCCCAGAACAGTGACAATCTAGCTAGACCGCAGAAAAACAGAAGGCAAGAGACAGGAGCAGGTGGCTTCAAGAAGAAGCACACACAAGTCTTTGCCAGACCGATGCCTGGTTCAAACCCATCCTTTCCCCATCCTGCCTCGCAGTTCAGCATCCCCAAGGCTGCTACTGCAGAGACAAGCTCACTCGCTCATTTTCTGAAGGGACCATTTAGCAAGGAACTACTGTGCTGTCAGCCAGTGCACCTGGGAAGGACAGGCATAGTATAAGTCCAAAGAGACAGCTGACCGAAGCGGAGACAAGGAGAGAATGAAACTGCCACTGGTGGGCACTGCCTGGGAGAAGGAAGTGGAAAGGAATGCTGCCCAGGGAAGTGGGTGGTGTCCATCAGGGGCCAGCTCTTCCACTGAGGGCACTCACCTGCCTGCCGCACTCTCCCCACCCAGCAACAGCAGCAGCACTGCGATTCCTTCGATTCCTCCCACTGCCACAGACCCACAAAGGCAAGCCGGCATGAAGTAACAGTCGGGGGAGCTGGGCGTGCATAAGGAGCAGGGGTCCAGCATCCACCTCTCTTCCTTCATTGGCGAGAGCTGATCGCTGACCTGTCTCCCCAGCTTGTTATCCCTCCAGCAGACTCCAGGAAGCTCTGACCACCTCACCAGCTTCTACGTGGGCTCAACCCATACCTGTCAATAGTACCTCGGACACACCAGGACCCACGAGGTCAATGCCCCAAACACACCCCCTCACTCCCTCAGACTAATGTCCCCACCACCATCTGGCTCACAATGTGCACGCAGGCGCAACTGAGGGAACCCCGGCTTCTGCAGCGGAGGTGCGCATGCACAAGGGACTTAACTCTCCTGCTCCCTTCTCTTGGCACACACCTGTTGCAAGAGGTGGGCAGCAGTGGAGGTGGGGTGAAGGGTGTGGAAGGGTGGCCATTATCCACCGTCCACCACTAGCCACTTTTGCGGTTCCTGGCTGTGGTGTGGGGTTGGAGAAGGTGCTGAGTGCAGCGAGCTCCTTTTCTCACAGGGAGACCTGGAGGTATACAGGCTGTGCTGTGCTGTGCTGTGCTGTGCTGTGCTGGCAGGGCAAAGCTGTCAGATGGCGAGAGCCCGAAATAGTAATCAAATAGGAACAGCATGTACTGGGGCTGGCTGGGATGGCGTTAACTTTCTTCATAGCAGCCTGTACGGTGCTGTGTTTTGGACTTGTGGCTAAAACAGTGTTGGTAACAAATATGTGTTTTGGCTATTACTGAATAGTCCTTGCACAGTTGTTACCAAAGACAGGCCTCTGCTTTGTTTATAACCATATGCTAACTAAAATGTTGTTTGTTTCCTACTGACCTTCTTACTGTGTGAGAAAATAGTTAGTCACTGAGCTGATGTTACAGACAGTGATAATGAGGAGACAGCCAGAAGTAGCTAATCACCGAGGATGGGATAACAAGAAGTAGTAAATCACTTCAAGGTTCTTTTATGCATCAAGTATGTACTCCTATACCAATTAGGATAGAGCTGTGGCTACTTCAAGGAACATCCTTATCATCCTCAAGAAGTTGGCAAACTTACAGTAAACTTATACTGTCCTGAGATGACTCAATACCTTAAAAGGATAATGTGAGGAAGGGTCTCCTTACCCAAATGACCACTGAGACGCTCACGCTTGCACAGAAGTGTTTTGCCAACACAGCAAAATTTAATATGCATGTGCAAAAAGGCTATTTGGTCATCCTAATGAATATGCGAGTCTAGGTGGAGTTATGTTAGTGTTGCAACTTAGGGAAAAAAAGAGGATCTATGGCCTCTGGAAGGAAGGGCAGGCCACTCAAGAGGACTACAAAGAGGTAGTGAAGCTATGTAGGGAAAAAATCAGGAGGGCCAAAGCCCAGCTAGAACTAAACCTGGCTTCTGTTGTCAAGGACAACAAAAAAAGCTTCTATAAATATATTAGCAATAAGAAGAGGACTAAGGATTATCTCTGTCCTCTAGTAGATGGGGCCGGCAACATAGTGACCAAGGATGAGGAAAAGGCTGAGGTGCTTAATGAAGTCTTTGCCTCAGTCTTCAGCAGTAGGACCAGTTGTTCCCTGAGTACCCAGACCCCTGAGCTAGAAGACAGGGATGGGGAGCAGAATGAAGCCCCCGTAATCCAAAGGGAAATGGTGAGGGACCTGCTTCAGCACCCGGAGGTGCACAAATCTATGGGGCCGGATGGGATCCACCCAAGGGTATTGAAAGAGCTGGCGGAAGTGCTCGCCAGGCCACTTGGTATCATTTATGAGCAGTCCTGGACAACCAGGGAGGTCCCAGCTGACTGGAGGTTAGCAAATGTGACACCCATCCACAAGAAGGGCCGGAAGGAGGATCCGGGGAACTACAGGCCAGTCAGTCTGACCTCAGTGCCTGGGAAGGTCATGGAACAGATCCTCCTCAGTGCCATTACGCGGCACATGCAGGAGAACAGGGTGATCAGGCCCAGTCAGCATGGGTTTGTGAAGGGCAGGTCATGCCTGTCAAACCTAATATCCTTCTATGATAAGGTGACCCACTTAGTGGATGAGGGAAAAGCTGTGGATGTTATCTACCTGGATTTTTGCAAAGCTTTTGACACCGTTTCCCACAGCATTCTCCTGGAGAAACTGGCTGCTCGTGGCCTGGACAGGTGTACTCTTCGCTGGGTAAAAAACTGGCTGGATGGCCGTGCCCAGAGAGTGGTGGTAAATGGAGTTAAATCCAGTTGGTGTCCGGTCACAAGTGGTGTCCCCCAGGGCTCGGTGCTGGGGCCGGTTCTCTTTAATATCTTTATCAATGATCTGGATGAAGGGATCGAATGCACCCTCAGTAAGTTCACAGATGACACTAAACTGGGCGGCCGTGTTGATCTGCTTGAGGGTAGGTTGGCTCTGCAGAGGGATCTGGACAGGCTGGACCGATGGGCTGAGACCAATGGTATGAGGTTCAACAAGGCCAAGTGCCGGGTCCTGCACTTGGGTCACAACAACCCCATGCAGTGCTACAGGATTGGGGCAGAATGGCTGGAAAGCAGCTCGACAGAAAAGGACCTGGGGGTGTTGGTGGACAGCCGGCTGAATATGAGCCAGCTGTGTGCCCAGGTGGCCAAGAAGGCCAACAGCATCCTAGCCTGTATCAGGAATAGTGTGGTGAGCCAGACTAGGGAGGTGATCATCCCCCTGTACTCGGCACTGGTGAGGCCCCACCTCGAGTACTGCGTTCAGTTTTGGGCCCCTCGCTACAAGAGGGACATTGAGGTGTTGGAGCATGTCCAGAGAAGGGCTACAAAGCTGGTGAGGGGTCTGGAGGACAAACCTTATGAGGAACGACTGAGGGAGCTGGGTTTGTTTAGCTTGGAGAAGAGGAGGCTGAGGGGAGACCTTATCACCCTCTACAACTACCTGAAAGGAGGTTGTAGAGAGATGGGGGCTGACCTCTTCTCCCTGGTGACAAGTGATAGGACGAGAGGAAACGGGTTCAAGTTATGTCAGGGGAGGTTTAGATTGGATATTTGGAAAAATTTTTTCACTGAAAGGGTTATTAAACATTGGAACAGGCTGCCCAGGGAGGTGGTGGATTCACCATCTCTGGAGGTGTTTAAAAAAAGGGTAGATGGGGCACTTAGGGACATGGTTTAGAAGTGGCTTTTGTCAGGGTAGGTTAAAGGTTGGACTCGATGATCTTAAAGGTCCCTTCCAACCTCAGCAATTCTGATTCTATGATTCTATGTATTTAGGTAGGTGGAATTATGAGACTATTTTGTGTATAAATAATGGGTGAATATTCCCGGTAAGGTGTGCTAGATTTGTGGGTTTTCCCCCTAGCACCCGATGTCGAATAAAGCAATATCTCCTCTCTAAACTACTTTTGTTTTCAAGAGCTTTTATTTCAGGTAACACAGCATCAAAGCTTTCTCTGTTTCTCACTTTACCCACTCTCCTGCCCCCAGCAAGTGGGCTGGGGATGGGCAAGAGGTTAGGAGGGGACACAGCTGTGACAGCAAACCAACCACAACAGCAACAAAACAAGGGGGGGGGGTGTATTCTAAGGTAGCTATTGGTCAGAGACTGGCTGGGCATCAGTCTGCTTGTGGGAGGTTGTGAGTGACTGCCTTCAGATTCTCTCCCTCGTGAAAGACAAGATGCTAACTCCAGTATGACTTGCTTAGAAGAATGAACGTTACCTGGGACTATGAGCTTTTACCTCGGGGTCAATATGACCGGAAGACGCAACCTAAGCTAGCTCTTGCCAGCTGAGAACACCCCATACTAACAACAAAACAATAGAAGATTAACCCTTCAATGAAACCAGGCATATAACCACAGACAGAACTGCAATCAACCAGAATTCAGGATAAATCACCACCACCACCTGCACGGGACATCAATTTAGAACAATGAGGATTAGCACACCACTGATCATATGTCTGTACCACCTGCACGGGACATCAATTTAGAACAATGAGGATTAGCACACCACTGATCATATGTCTGTACCACCTGCACGGGACAAGCATATACCAATTACATGTGCAATAGTAATTGATTAGTCCACCCCTTAAACATGAGTAATTTGATTGGTCTACACAACTGTATTGTAACATATATAAACCCTGCTTTCCTCTGTATCGCGGTCCCCCATGCACATTAGGCTGGGGTACTGTTATGTGCATAGCTAAAATAAGAGAATAAATTCCCTTGGTAATTCTATGCTAAGCATTCTTGCCTCTCTCCTTGTCCGGCAAAGAACTGACTTTTACACCCCCATCCTGCTGCAGAAATGAGTAGCTGGTGGGTGCTTAGTTGCTGACCCGGATCAACCCACCACACAGCAAAACATAAGTAATCACTGAAGGGTTGCCTGACTTGGTTATGGAGAATGAAGTACTGTCAGATGGAGGACAGACAGACTACAAAAAGCCAATTCGCTCTGGCAGAGAGGCATACACACATGCAATCAGGTATGGAAGCTGAAGGGTGCCTAAACTGAGATTTATCGTAGTGTATCCTCTTTCTCCAAATATTGGACCCCTCCTCCAGCAGTCAATACAGCAGCTCAGTGAGAAGAGAGAAATGGAGCAATACTTTTCAGTGTTTGCATGTTTATACTCCAGTACATATTGTAATAATTATATCCATATTAAGCCTTAATATCTGTGACATTCACATAAATATGGCAGATAATACAGCTTGCTGTTTGGATAGGACATGGTTTTGGACACCCTGGGTAAGACACATTTCAGGCATCTGAAGTCATATCAAAGATACCCCATGGGGTAATTCATCAAACTTATTTTAGACATTTAAGATAAATTACCCTCTGTAGGTACCTGTTTTTTCCACTAATTATAAAGGGACTCTAGACGGACCAACTTAGACTTAAATGTCTAATTTTTAATTGAAAACATATGAATCATCTCATATGTCAGTACATAATAAAATACAATACAATAATGCAAGAAATTAATGCAAATAAAAGTCAAAAACATTTAGCAAGCTATCCAAGTATCTACACAAGTAGATGATCTTGTGTAAAGGACATAACTTTTGTAATTTGAAATGTTGACATTTCTGATTGTTACTATCATCAGTGTACTCTCAGTTGTGTGATTTTTATCTGAGATGCTGCTACTGTTTCCTTGTAAAAGAAGCTCTGGGGCCTGAATTACTGGATCCAAGCCAGATATAACTCCATTTAATCTAATGTGTCAGTGTGTGAGCCGATGCAGGCAGGACACAGGAACAACCACAAAACCATGGATGAAAGGCAAAGAACAAGTTTAATCTCGATACCTCACAGACCGGGGAATCTCCAAAGCAACACCTGGGCAGAGGCATGCAAGCAGGGGACACAGGCACCGTGGAGTGAGAGAGTCCTCGTTAGCAAGAGCGCCCACGGACTCCCTGTTCTCACTGGTATTTAAAGGGTTCAAACAGGCATAGTTTTCCCACTGTGCTTTGGTCTTCTTCAACAACAGGCCAGGATTCTCAAGCAGCTAGATAAGGTGTCCCTGAGTCCATCACAGGCTTATGTTATCTAAGCACAAGTGTTTTACTTGCAAGCACCCAAGACTGAATAACAATTGGTGTGATATATGTGTTTTACAGCACCCCAGGTGCGAGTCACTTGAGCGTATTTACAATCCTCCCCGATCTTCCGTTGCTTTCCCACAGTCAGTATCAGTGAGACCAAATGGCTACACCCATAGCCATCTCTACACTAGGTATTCATTCCTTCTGAAAGTCTATCATCATTAGTCCACTGGTAGTAACAGTATTTACAGTGCTGATGTAAACTTCCAGATAACCATAGATAACCGCAGTCTCTCTAAGCAGTATTGTCATGGTTTAACCCCAGTTGGCAACTAAGCACCACACGGCCACTCACTCACTACCCCCCAGCAGGATGGGGGGAGAGAATTGGAAGTGTAAAAGTGAGAAAACTCATGTGTTGAGATAAAAACAGTTTAATAATTGAAAATAATAAAAATAATAATTTAAAATAATACTACTAATAAAATAATTGTAAGGAAAATAACAGAGAGAGAGAAATAAAACCCAAGAAAGACAAATGATGCAAATGAAAACAATTGCTCACCACTAACTGACCGATGCCCAGTCAGTCCCTGAGCAGCAGCCCCCCTGCCATTCTCCCCCCTAGTTTTATTGCTGAGCGTGACGTCATATGGTATGGAATATCCCTTTGGTCAGTTGGGGTCAGCTGTCCCAACTGTGTCCCCTCCCAACTTTTTGTGCACCTCCAACCTACTCACTGGCAGGGCAGTGTGAGAAGCAGAAAAGGCCTTGACTCTGTGTAAGGGACAGTTAAAACTAAGTTTTGTTTTCCAGTTGGGAAACAAACAAGGTGAAATGGCCACAAGAAGTTAAATTTCCATTTTTTATTGGAAGTTTTAATATGTTTATAGTGGACATTTCTACAGACTAATTCCACTTTCTTTTAAGATAGTGGCTGTTTTGCACCAGGAGATGCTGGTCCGTTATGATCCCAGTAAGAAAGGCACTTAGATTCTGTAAGGTATCATCTAAAATGCTATTTATTAGAGCTAAAGCTATAAGGAGAGAACAGTATAGATAATCTTATGTCCCTTTAGATGTTGGGAATCCCAGGTGGTGTAGCATCAAACAGGCCTCTCATCCATGCACAGTACGCTGGGCAGACCCTCTCCATAGAAGAGGTTCTCCCCTCTTGGTCATTCAAGCTATTATAGAATTTACTACAAGAAAATAACTCTATTCATCATTACCACTGTCAAACAGAAAGGATATCCTCATGAGAACTTCTATCTGCACTCCTAGATAAAGGCAAGGCCATGCAGGTGGTGTAATCACCAGTACCAGTTTATCCTGTGGCCAAGGGATTTGTGCAGCATAACACAGGCCTGAAGACCAAACTGTATGTGCAATATAGTGCAGCACAGCACAGGCCTGGCCCTACTCAGGTTAACTGTTATGCGGATCACCAACTCCTTGATGTACAATGGTCTCTTAGTCAGGATCACTAAATTCCACCCCTTGGTCCACATACAGTTTACCTTTCTTAAAGATATAAATTACAGATTTTACTAGTAAGCGATTTAGCTAATAGAAAGTTTCTTATATACAAAGCAGTCACTATGAATAATAATAATACAAGAATAATGACAAGTAAAACAAATATTGGTTGTGAAAATAAGTGTAGAACAGCAATGATATTAGGGCTAGGACCACTGAAGACATCCTGAAAATTTCATCCCCTGTCCCATGTCTGTAAGACAATGGTGGTGCAAATTTCACCAAACAGTCCAGTTGCTTGTGTGATGTAGCAGACAGGAATGAGCTTCAGAGCAGCTGATGGGCAGGAGCGTCCAGCACTTCATGTTTGTTGATATGTAGCACACAGCAAGTGAAAGCAGTAGTGTGAGGCTTCACATAGCAGTTCTGCATGAGATAAAACAAAGGCATTTTATGTACAGCATATGGTGGTTTGTATGTTTTCCAGTGAGCCACTGAGGCGAGATCAGGGTAATTTTTTGGTCCTGGCATACTCTCCCTTTCTTCATTGAAGAGGGGGGAGCAGAGGGCATAATCAGTTTATCCATCATCCTAATTTCCTTTTGTGATCTCTTTTTCCCTTTTAATTGCTTATATTTTTCCCACAAACAGGGGGTGGATTTCCCATCGATTTTGTCTAGTGAGACTCCAGACCAGAGTAAAGCTATGAACATCTCCTTTTGGGTAACTTTATTCTTTTGTGGTTTATCCACAGAGCATAATCTCCTCTCTTCCCTTTCAGCTTGGTATTCTCTTAACTGCCCTAACACGAGAATTACATCCCCGACTGCTTTGCCCTGGGCAGCTCTCAGAAGCAATGTGACGGTCCCTTTAAGATGAAAAGGCGCTCTAGCTAACAGCCAGGATTGTGTTCCTGAGGTGAATACCTCTGAATCGTGGCTAGTGAAGGAAGCGTTTTAAACACCCTGTTGAATAGCCAGTTCTCTCAAATACTGCCCCCCTCCCCCATCTCTAAACCGCATTAGAGTACTGCAGGCACATAATTTCTTGGGGGCTCAGTTGTACACTGCCCCCTCGGTCTCACGCTTGCAGTAATCACTGTCCTAATCTCTCTCCCAGCTTTTGCTCATACAAATCTGCCACACTGCAGCTCTGAGTGTAATCTTGCACCGATATTGTATGCTGTGGCACCTCAGAGGGTCCTTTTGCTTTGTTAATAACTGTTATAGATTGTGGCCCAATAATTGACAGGAACCAGTCCAATTAATCAAATTAGTTTATAAGCAAGCGGCAGCAAGCAAAACAGCGCTGGGCGGCCGGGGAGTCTTTGCTCCGCCAACGGCGCACACCCACTTCCCGAAAGTAGCTGATTATATACTCTTCTGGTTCCCGTATATGTGTCAATCCTGGTATATTCCGTGTCTGAGCGACGTGTTGCTAGGGGGTCAGTCTTGTCCCGCCTCCTGGTGGTCGTGAGGCTGAAGGCTCCTCACCTTTATCGATGTCCTTTGGGTGACTCTTTTCAGCTTATCGCACAATTTAGCTCTTCCCTTTGAAGTGTTAAAGCACACCAGATGCCTGTGATTTAATTATGTGGAGAGTCAAAACATTGTAATTTTTCACAAGCCTTTAAGAAAGCCTGATTTGATTAACAAACATGATTTTATTTATTACATAACTAAAGGGCACACAGGGACTGGTCTACTACTTTCATCCTCGGACCCTTCAGTCCATTCCTTGGAAGAGGAATCCCTGCTTCTGCTGTCCCCATAATCACAGGGGTAACTGACTACTCGACCCTGTTGTCCCTGTTGCCCAGTATGGGCCCTCTGCCCTTCTCCTTTGATTTTTCTTTCTTATACAAACTCTACAAATAAGGAATTGGTTTGCCATCTATCTGTTCCCCAGGCACTCCTGCCTGTATTAGTGACAGAAACACTTCTTTCTGAGTGTAATAAACAGCCATATCCCTTAAACAGAAATGGCACTTTTTTTATTATAGGGACAAAGCCAATAAAGCAAAAGCACAGTGCTGGGTGCATGACTCAAGTCAGAGGCACCCCAGCTAATACTTCACCCATGTCTTATAGACATTCAATATTGCATACGTATTCACTATTTTAGGCAGAGTAATTGTTGATAATGATTGATTATCATTAGTCCCTTTTCTCTTCTATTTGTGTGTTTCCTTCTGGCAATTGTTTCTGAGGATCGATGATCTTCCGTTCCCTTTTCCCATGCATCTGTTTCCTTCTGGTAGGATCAGCTCCCTTCTCCTATGCATCTGTTTCCTTCTGGTAGGATCGATTATCATCAACTCCCTTCTCCTATGCATCCGTTTCCTTCTGTTAATCATTTGTGGGGTCTTTTGGAGAAGTTCTCTTTTGTTTCTCTCAGATGTTTTTCTTCATGTTGTTTTTCTTCATAGCTGCTGTTAGTTGTTATCTTTGAGGTTTCTCGTGTTTCCTAATTTACTAAAGGTTAGTTATCCTTATAAGTCAAAGATTTATAGCCTTGTTATTATGGCGAAAGCCAACAATACCTTCACTATTTTTCACAATTCCCCCTTTTTGTCTTTTATACTACATTTGGCTTGAGCCATAACTTTCATTTTGCTTAATCCATTTGTTTTGTTCATAGATCAATTCTGCTTCTTCCAATTGTTGTGGAGTATTTCTTATTTTCCTTAATACCATTATCTTTTTAGTTGAGCCTGAGGCTGCCAATTTTGGATTCTTGGGTATGGAAACTTCTTGCATGCTTTGGACTACTGTTGTAATTAAGCGTATAAAACAAGGGATTAAGCAAGGAAGAAATAATAAACCAGCAATTGGACATAAGAGAATGTAGCCTAGTTTCTTCCACCAGGTTCCCCCAAAAACATTATTCCACCAATTATCATTTAACATAGATTCCCATTTTTGAACCGGTACATGTGCAATTTTCCGGATTTCTTCTGTTATTTCCAATATTGCATCCCCATTATCATCTATCTTTAAACAACAATCTGAAGTGTTCCATTTTCCACCAACGCCCCCTTCTTCCACCAGTAAGTAGTCTAAGGCTAATCGGTTTTGGTAGATAGCAGCCCTCATTTGTTTTTGCTGTTTCGTTATTAGATTTATTGCTCGAGCTGTTCTATTAGATATTATTTCTACAACCACCTGTAGTCAGACAATGCGGTTTAACATATAAATGGGAGTCCAGTAACCCCAGCTGCCATCTTGAGCCCAAGTGGCTGGTCCGTATACTTGGATTATCTGTTCAGGAGGCCAATCCTCTTCACCCCACCTCTGAGATCCTCCTATAATATCTCTTTTAGTTCTTTTTAAGGACTCATATACTGGTACTCCTAAATCATCTCTTTTTGGTCCAGGCAATAAGAAAAATCCCGGCTGGATAATACCAAGGGTACAGCTACCCTTCCACTTAGAAGGTAGTTCTGAATAAGCTCTTTTTCCGCACATCCAGAATAACCCTTCAGGGGCTTTCCAAAACTCTGTGTGTCTCTGCTATATTTTCCCAAAACTTGGATATTTCTGGAATGTTTTGATAAGGGTTTAGGACTGTTTTTTTACATTTAAAAAGTCTGGTCATACTGTCATATTCACAATTTCCTGTATTATTAGTTAGGGCCCATACCCATTTTGGCTTTTCTGGGTACCACCAGGTGGAAGTCCCATTGCTGATTTTAAGTCTTTTACAAGGAGAATGTCCCACACTCTTTAAATAATTTTTACCCTCTCTCCATAGGCATTCTTCCCCTATTGTGTTAGAACTCAAAATCCATCCCTCAGGTCGGTCTTCTCGTGTGCTACTGGTACGATTCCATTTAAGGAGTTCCACTGGCCCTAAACTGCTCCCTTTCCAAGGCCACTCTTCCGTCATTAAAGGCCCTCCGCAAATCCAGCAATTTGTTACATTTAATTCCCTGCTTATTCTTTCCCCCAAATCTACAAACAAATTCTTTCCTAATGTTGGGAGTCCTATTTCTTCCTCCAACTGCTTTCTGATTTTTGCATACAATTCTCCATTAAATCTTGGAGTTATTTTTTTCTTAATTTGCTCTATTTTATTTTTCACTATTTTGGCTTTTATCATATCTTGTACCCCACCTCTGTCTGATATGTCCCAATGCCCGGCTTTAGTAAAGCAGAGCCATTGCTCCCCTCTAGGACAATGTACTCCTAGTCTTGTTCCACCTATTCCTAAATTCTTCCCAACCTAATATTTGTGTTGGTCGTATTTGCACACTGTTAACTCATGGCAGTTATAACAGTGGCTGTTGATATGCGAATGCACTGTCATAGTGGAAACCATCTTCCTATTCCAGGAGACCTGCTGGTAACACTTCATGCATTCGTTACTGGATACTAAGGATACCGCTAATAACAATATGAGGAGTGGAGGTCCAGTATGGCTTATACTCCTACCTCTCATGCCTATTGGGGTGCTTCCAACAGCCGAGAAATAATTCTTCTTGGCAGCGAGTACAGTGGCCAACCTGGTCTTGCCCTCCATCCTCTTTTGATCCGGTATCCCTGGCTCTTGCAGCAGGTAGGGTTCTTATCTCTTTTTCCAAGCAAATCGGTTTTTACACTTAGAGACCACTGTTTCCCACCATTCTTCAGGAATTTCCCACAGAACCTGCACTAGCAATTCCCACCCACAAATTAATGTTATGATATTGGTATATCGTATCTGAGTTTGAGCCAAACTCGAATTTTGCTTCCGGCAATTTAAACAGAAGGGATGTCTTCGGGATGAATGGTAATACCAATTTTGCTTACAACCTAAGCATTCGCACTTCACCCAACTATGATGTCTAGCATAGGGATGTATCAGACAAGGTATACTACGGGGTACTGGAGGGGGCTGTAGTTCTTCCTCAAGGTTAGGATATAGCCGACTATCTTCTTTATATAAATCACATGCAAGTGCAAACAGAGTGTTTTCAGTTTTATACAACCCTGACCCTTCTGTCTGTAACGGGAGTGCTCTTCCCCAAGGAGGATATTTAATTTTCCTTAAGGTTTGTCCCGGCCGTACCCAAAACCAACGATAAAGTTCTGGTTTCACTCCCCAAGTTTCTGTGATTTCTAAGTTATTATTCAGTTCCTCTCCCATACATCACCGCGTTGGTTGGCGTTTTAAGGTGAGTCTGGTGTCCCCGGGAGTTGAAGTCAGAGTCCAATCTCTAGGTTCTTCTACTAGTCCTTTTATTCTGCTGGCGTGAGTCCACCCTTTTTCCTTCGTCCGTACTGCAGCTTCCGTAGTCAACAGCACCTGAAAGGGACCCTCCCATTGGGGAGTTAAAGATTGCTCTCTCCATGTTTTTACTAAAACCCATTCTCCAATTTTAATGTTATGGATCTTAAAATCCAACAGGGTAGTTTGTGGGAGCAACCCTTTATTTCTTAGTTGTTCCCAGTTCTTTGCAATCTGCATTACATATTGTTTAATACTAGCCTCCCCTCCTTCATAAGTAGCCATTTCCTGCTGTGAAGCCAAGAAGGGCAAACCAAACATCATTTCATAGGGAGAGACTCCGAGATCCGTTCTGGGTTGAGTTCGAACCCTGAGTAATGCTAAAGGGAGGCACTTGACCCATGACAGTTGAGTTTCTATCATTAATTTGGTTAAAGCCTTTTTTAAAGTCTGATTCATTCGTTCAACCCTTCCTGAGCTTTGGGGATGCCATGGAGTGTGTAACTCCCATTGAGTACCTAAGGCTTGAGTTATCTGGGTGATTATTTCGGAGGTGAAATGTGTTCCCCTGTCAGAGTCTATTCTATGAACCATTCCGTATCTAGGAATAATTTGTTCTAGCAGGATCTTTGTTACTACATTAGCCGATGTTCTAGTGACTGGAATTGCCTCCACCCAATGGGTAAGATGGTCTACTAATACCAAGAGGAACTTCCACCTTTGGACTTGTGGAAGTTCTGTAAAATCCACTTGTATACTTTGAAAGGGGCGTAAGGCCAACTCCCGCCCTCCATGGATGGGTTTTCTCATTACCTTTTTATTCACCTTTTGGCAAGTTATACACCTATTGGTGATTTGTTTAGCTACTCCGAACACCCCTATGCATCCAAATTTTCTAAGAAAGTGATCGCAAATGGCCTGTGTTCCCCAGTGGGTTTCTCTATGCAATTCCTCCAATATTTTTCTCGCTAATGTTTTATTTACTATCTGACGCCCATCAGGCAACACCCATTTTCCTTCCAGAGTCTTTTCTCCTCCTATTCTAGTCAATTCCTTTTCTTCAGCTTCAGTGAATTGAGGAATATTATCTCGCTCCTCTTTTCTCTGTTGAACAACTAATAATTTCTCTTCCCCATTTTCAGCAGCCTCTTTCGCCTCTTGGTCGGCTAGATTATTTCCCCTTATTTCTGGTGTTAGTCCTTTCTGATGCCCCTTTACATGGACTACTGCAATTTCCTTAGGTAGAGTTAAAGCTTCTGATACCTCCAATATTAACTCCTCGTGAACTAGTCCTTTTCCTTTTGAAGTTAGTAATCCTCTTTCTTCCCAGATTTTTCCAAAAGTATGTACCACCCCAAATGCATATTTAGAATCTGTATAAATAGTTCCTTCCTTATGTGCTAGAAATTCTAATGCTCTTTTTAAGGCGTATAACTCACAGCTTTGAGCAGACCAATTAGATGGCAGTTTTCCTTTTTCTATAATCGTCATGTTACTCCCATCTATTATTGCATATCCAGACATTCTTTTCCCTTGTATACACCTAGATGATCCATCTATGTATATCTTTTCTCCTACTGATAGGGCTTGGTCGGTCAAATCTTCTCTGATTTTTGTCTGATAATTTATTACTTCTAAACAATCGTGTACTAGTTCCTCTTTAGGTTCCCCATATAGAAACTGGGCAGGATTTTGATTCTTACCTGTTACCAAGGTTAGGTCTTCGTTGTCTAGTAAAATGGCCTCATATTTCAACATCCTAGAATCCGTCAACCATTTATCTGCTTTCTGATTTAAGATATTCCATACAGAGTGTGGAGTGTGAACTATTAGCTTACCCCTGAAAGTGAGTTTTCGACTTTCTTCCACTAGTATTGAGGTAGCGGCTACTGCTTGGATGCATATTGGCCAACCTCGGCTGACTAGATCTAATAATTTTGATAAGTACGCTACCGGTTTCCTCACCCCTCCCCATTCCTGGGCCAAAATTCCATGGGCTATCACATTTTCCACATTGACAAACAAATAGAAGGGTTTCTCTAATGATGGTAGGCTCAGAACTGGAGCTTTTATCAGTTTTGACTTTAGTTCTTCTAGTTTTTCATTGTCATTCTGTGTCCACTCTATCTTATCTTCCCCCGTCAATTTTTCGTATAAAAATTTCACCGCCTGGGTATACCCCTCAATCCATAATCTACAGTACCCTAGTAGTCCTAATAACTTCCTTACTTCTCTTCTTGTAGTTGGGGGTGGGAGGGATATTATTCCGGCAATCCTCTCGGGGTTTAATTTGCAGCTTCCCTGACTTATTATATGCCCTAAGTATCGTACTTCAGGTTCTACGAATTGTAACTTTCCCTTGGAAACCCTTAAACCTTTCTCTCCTAAAAAGTTTAATAACTGAATTGTTACTTCTCTGACTAATTTTTCTTCTTCCCCTGATATTAATAAGTCATCTACATACTGAGTGATTTGAGTTTTCGGAGGGGTGTGAAAAGATTGTAACAGCTCCTCCGGAGCCTGTCCAAACAGGTTGGTAGACTCCGTAAACCCTTGAGGTAGCTTTGTCCATCTAAGCTGCTGTTTACGTCCGGTGTTTGGGTCCTCCCATTCAAAAGCAAAGATATCTCGACTTTCCTCAGCCAGGGGACATGCCCAAAACGCGTCTTTTAAATACACTACGCTAAACCAGCTGTGTTCCGGGGGAACTTTGCTCAGAAGGATATAAGGGTTTTGTACAACAGGGTACCGAGTCAAAGTTCTCTTATTCACCTCCCGTAAGTCTTGCACCAACCTATATGTCCCGTCAGGTTTCTTTACAGGTAGGATAGGAGTGTTATGAGGAGACATACAGGGTTCGAGTGTCCCATCAGAGGTGAGTTCTTCAATTACTGTCTGGAGGCCTTTTTTTCCCTCCATTGAAATGGGGTACTGCCTGTGGATATTCAGACCTCCTCTGTTACCAGCCGCAGCCCAAACTTGCTGATTAATTTTGGATTCGTCCTCCTGACTTAATCTTATTTTTGCAATCATTTTCCCCTCCTCGGGGATTACTCCAACCCCCAGCTGGATCTGCAAGTCTCTTCCTAACAAATTGCACCCAGCTCCAGGCACTAACAAGATATTCCCTACACCTATTTTGTCATTACCTTCAAAAACCACCTGCTTGATCACTGGGGCTTTAAAACTTTCCCCCTTTGCTCCCATTACATTAATTACTTCTTTACTTATAATGCATCCTTTAGGTATGTTACAAACACAAGTTCGCTCAGCTCCTGTATCTACTAGAAATTCTAATACTTCCTCCTGGGGGCCCACTCTTAGGTTTATCAAGGGCTCAAGGTGATAGCTATCCCCCAGGAGGTAGAGCCCCTGACACCCCTAATCCTCAATTTCTCTAAACATTTTCTGATCTTTATCCCTTTGAGGACATTCCTTCTTAAAACGCCCAAGTTTCCCACAATAGAAACATCCACTTCCTTCATTCCTTTTCTCAGTTCACGATGGTCCCCTTCTGGGAGGGATCTGATTCCGTCTAAAAGTCTCCTCCCGCCTCTCAGGATTCCGTCCCATCCCCCCCATCACCCTGGGATTTTTCTGAATATTTCCTTCCCTCATGGTGGCTACCATGATTTTAGCTTTTGCTTTAGCCTTCTCCTCATCTCTTTGTACATATACTTTCTGAGCTTCCCTCAATAATTCGTTCAGGCCCCAATCCTGCCAGTCCTCTAGTTTCTCTTAATTTTCTTTGAATGTCTGGCCAGGCGTGTGTAACAAATTGAACTCTCAGTAATGTTTGCCCTGTGGGACTCTCTGAATCTCTTCCTGAGCACTGTCTCATGTCAGGTCACAGCGTTTCAAGCCATTCGGTCGGGGTTTCCTCCCTTCCCTGCTGCCCATCAAATGCTTTGGTTACATTCTGCCCTCTAGGAGCGGCTTCTTTTAAACCTTTAATAATTAAATTTCGATAATCACTCATGTTCCTACGACCCTCTACATCATTTTGATTCCAATTTGGGTGTACTATTGGCATCTTCTGGTCCCCAGGTGGGCCTTGCTGATTTTCCCTTTCCCAAATTCTCATCCCAGCTGTCCTAATCATTTGCCGTTCTTCGGGAGAAAATATTATACTTATTATCAACTGCATTTCCTCCCAGGTATAAATATTAGGGACTAGGAATTGGTCTAATTGTTCTGATAGGCCTATTGGATCTTCCAGTAACCCTTTTAATTCCTTTTTAAAGTTCCTGACTTCAGTGGGAGTCAAAGGAACGTTTACAAATCCTATCCCCCCTTGTGCTCCCCCCAGGGGTACTTCCCTTAAGGGGAATAAACTAACTCCTGGTGTTTCTTGCACCGTGTCTTGGTCTTCCGATTCCTTTACTTTAACAGAAGTTTTCCTCCGTAACCTAGGAGAGTTTGTAAGTGATACTTTTTCAATTAACCTCTGAGACCTGTCCGACCTTCTCCTAGCACTAGGTGTCAGCTCTTTTCCAGGAGAAGGGGGGCTGTTGGAGGGAGGCGGTAGGGAGGGGGCAAAACTTCCAGAGGATCCCACCGCTTCTCCTTTTCTTCCCTTGAGATCTCAGATATTTTAAAGGTACTAACTCCTTTTGGCCAAATCTCCCCTTTCCAGCAGGAGGCATATTCACTCTCCTCTGGGCTGAATGATTCTTTAGAGTTTACATAAAGGTTTAAAGCCTGGCATATCCACCCTTCAAAGGACCCATATCTAGGCCAATACAAATGGTCTGCTCATATAGGTTCCTTTGTCCATTCTATCATATGATACTGAATCATTTTAACTTTATCCTTATTTTTAGTATCCGGATCAATATTCCAATTAGCCAATTTTATCCCCAAAGGACTGTCTTGGGGTATATCTGCCGGCACTTTCCCGCTCCCCTTTTCCCTGGGACTCTTTTTACTTATCTTTTGTCCCATTTCCCGGGGCTGTCTTCTGCTTACCACAGCAGTCAAGCACCCAATTTTCCCGGGGCTGTCTTTCACTCAATCTCTGACGCTTCGTCTCTTCACCGGCCAATTCCCTCGCGGGAGATTGGAACCGCGGTTAGAAAGACTCCACACTCGCTCCCCAGATCCAGACTGTCCGGTCCGAGTTCCACACACACAGCAATCAAGCCCCAAACCCACCCAACCAAGCAGTACTTACAGTCCTGTTTTCTTGCCTGGGTCTTCATGCACAAGAATTATGGGCTACCACGTTTTTTCCTGGGGAGACTTACCCCTTTTGCTTTATGAGTCCCTCCTCTCGTGGGATTATCAGCTTGGAGTCTCAACAGGCACCGGGAAGTCCTTCGAGCAGGCCGCCGAAATCGGTGGGGTGCACCTCCTGCTCGGGGTCTCGGAGCCCACTGGGACCAAGTGAATTCTCCCGGACGAGCCCCCAAAATTGTAATAAACAGCCATATCCCTTAAACAGAAATGGCACTTTTTTTATTATAGGGACCAAGTCAATAAAGCAAAAGCACAGTGCTGGGTGCATGACTCAAGTCAGAGGCACCCCAGCTAATACTTCACCCATGTCTTATAGACATTCAATATTGCATACGTATTCACTATTTTAGGCAGAGTAATTGTTGATAATGATTGATTATCATTAGTCCCTTTTCTCTTCTATTTGTGTGTTTCCTTCTGGCAATTGTTTCTGAGGATCGATGATCTTCCGTTCCCTTTTCCCATGCATCTGTTTCCTTCTGGTAGGATCAGCTCCCTTCTCCTATGCATCTGTTTCCTTCTGGTAGGATCGATTATCATCAACTCCCTTCTCCTATGCATCCGTTTCCTTCTGTTAATCATTTGTGGGGTCTTTTGGAGAAGTTCTCTTTCGTTTCTCTCAGATGTTGCTTCATAGTTGCTGTTAGTTGTTATCTTTGAGGTTTCTCGTGTTTCCTAATTTACTAAAGGTTAGTTATCCTTATAAGTCAAAGATTTATAGCCTTGTTATTATGGCGAAAGCCAACAATACCTTCACTATTTTTCACACTGAGTAACCTTTCCCTTGAGTTGTTGCATTTGAAATACTTCAGGCTCTGTCTCCTCTTTTTCACTGTGATAAGCATCAAGTTGTCCTAGTGATAGAATAACATCTCCCACTGGTTTTCCTGGAGCAGCCCCTAGCAAGGAAATTATTGTCCCTTTCAAGGCAAATGGGGCACCCTCTAATATCCAGGTGTTCATGATGGGTGTAAAAGTTTCCATATCAGGACCTAAAAAGTTATGTGAATACACACCTTGTCATGCGGTCAGTTCCCGTAAATACTGACCAGCCTCAGCTATACTTTTCCAGGATGCTGATTTATCATCCCAGTCAGTAGGCAAGGGATACTCTACTTTTAAAGCTCCTGCAGGGAGTGGGATATATTACCCTGTGCTCCTCTTAGCCATTGGGTAATCATAGGCTTTTGCGAGATGACACCCAAACACCTTAATTGTTTAGGATTTAAAAGTTCAGTATTTCCTTCCAAGTCCCATACTCAAAACAGTCAGTGTGTCAGCCTTTCTCCTGGCTTTTGCTGGTATGCTTTTGCTAGATCTTGCAACTCAGGCTGTGTAAAATTGCACACCCAGACTGTGTGCTGGGGTGCCCCTGGGGGCCCCTTTGCTTTGTGAGTCACTAATGGCCAGACAGAAATGCTGTTGCCGCACTCATCCTCTGACCCCTCTGTCCACTCATCCTTACTAACCTCGTCCCATGGCAAATAGCTCGTACCTCAGTGGTGCCCTTCCCAGGTTGCTCCGTGCACCCCCCCTGCACTGCAGGTGTCTGCACCTCCTGCTAGCTGCCCAGTGTCTGCCAAGCAGAGCTGCACCTGCAGCGCTTTCAGTTCTTTTTGCATCATCTCTAAATGTCACCATGTCCATTTCAAGCATGTTAGAAAAAACCAAAGACAGTACAAATTTTCCTTTAATTTCCTTTCCCTAACCCCTGTTTGCTAAGACAACATAATACTTCATCTGGAGTGGAGCATTCAGACAATTCCTCCTCAGTTTCCCAATTCACCAGGGAAACCACCTAGACTAAATGCCTTGCAACTACCCTCCACAGCTGTGTTCAGGGGCCACCTAGGCACTCTGTTTCTCTCTTCATTGTTCTTTCTCCAAAAAGGCATGTCTCACAGGATCTTGCCAACTACACCAAATGTTTTACATCAGGAGTGCTGGTCTGTTATGATCCCAGTAAGAAAAGTACTCAGACTCTGTAAGGTATAACTGAAAATGCTATTTATTTGTGTATTGGGTTTACGTGGCAAGATTTTGGTAGTGGGGGAGAGCTGCAGGGGTGGCCTCTATCTGACAAGACTAAGGGCTGCCCCCATGTCAGACAGAGCATATTACAGCTGGCTCCAAAATGGACCCACTGCTGGCCAAAGCTGAGTCAATCAGTGATGCTAGTGGTGCCTCTGTGATAACATATTTAAGAAACGGTGAAAAACACTGCGCAGCAGCTGTGAGAGAGAGAGGAGTGAGAAAATGTGAGAGAAACAATCCTGCAGACACCAAAGTTGTTGAAGAAGGAGGGAGAGGAGGTGCTCCAGGTGCTGGAGCAGAGATTCCCCTGCAGCCCATGGAGAAAACCACGGTGAAGCAGGTTGTCCCCCTGCAGACCATGAATGACCATGATGGAGCAGATATCTACCCTGCAGTCCATGGAGGACCCCACACCACAGCAGGT
The DNA here is from genome assembly GCF_964199755.1 of Larus michahellis. Lineage (NCBI taxonomy): Eukaryota > Metazoa > Chordata > Aves > Charadriiformes > Laridae > Larus > Larus michahellis. The sequence goes on along the minus strand of NC_133929.1, from coordinate 24,235,581 downwards.
GGATATGCCCCGAAGGAAGCTGCAGCCCATGGAGAGTCCATGAAGGAGCAGTTTTTCTAGCAGGAACTATGGCCTGTGGGGGACCCACACTGAAGTAGTCTGTTCCTGAAGGACTATATCCTGTGGGTGGGACCCCATGCCAAAACAGAGAACAAGTGTGAGGAAGAAGGAGCATCAGAGATGAACTGTTATGAACTAACCACAACCCCCATTTCCCTTCCCCTCTGCTGCTTGGGTGTGGAGCAGGTAGAACTTTGCAGGTTACGAGCTCGGGGAAAAGTGGCTAGAGAGCTGCTTGGCAGAAAAGGACCTGGGGGTGTTGATCGACTGCCAGCTGAATATGAGCCAGCTGTGTGCCCAGGTGGCCAAGAAGGCCAACAGCATCTTGGTCTGTATCAAGAACAGTGTTGTGAGTAGGACTAGGGAAGTGGGCCCCACCTCGAGTACTGCGTCCAGTTTTGGGCCCCTCACCACAAAAAAGACATTGAGGTGCTGGAGCGGGTCCAGAGAAGGGAAACAAAGCTGGTGAGGGGTCTGGAGAACAAGTCTTATGAGGAGCGGCTGAGGGAGCTGGGGTTGTTTAGCTTGGAGAAAAGGAGGCTGAGGGGAGACCTTATTGCTCTCTACAACTACCTGAAAGGAGGTTGTAGAGAAGTGGGGGTTGGTCTCTTCTCCCAAGTAACAGGCGATAGCAACTGACGTCATTTACCTGGACCTGAGCAAAGCCTTTGACACTGTCCCACATGACATCCTGGTCTCCAAGCTGATAAAATATGGGTTTGATGGACTGACAATTCAGTGGATAAAGAACTGGCTTGATGGCCGCACCCAAAGAGTGGCTGTCGATGGGTCCATGTCCAAGTGGAGGCCAGTGACAAGTGGAGTCCCTCAAGGATCGGTACTGGGTCTTGTTTAACATCTTGGTCAGCAACATGGACAGTGGCATAGAGTGCACCCTCAGCAAGTTTGCCGACGACACCAAGCTGTGTGGGGCATCTGACATGCTGGAGGGAAGAGATGCCATCCAGAGGGACCTTGACAGGCTGGAGAGGTGGGCCCATGCCAACCTCACGAAGTTCAACAAGGCCAAGTGCAAGGTCCTCCATCTGGGTCGGGGCAATCCCAAGCACCAATATAGGCTGGGCAGTGACTGGCTTGAGAGCAGCCCTGAAGAAAAGGACTTGGGGGTGCTGGTGGACGAGAGGCTCAACAAGAGCTGTCAGTGTGCACTAGCAGCCCAGAAAGCCAATCTTATCCTGGCCTGCATCAGGAGAAGCATGGCCAGCAGGTCGAGGGAGGTGATTCTGCCCCTATACTCCACTCTCGTGAGACCCCACCTGGAGCACTGCGTCCAATTCTGGAGCCCCTACTACAAGAAAGATATGGATGTGCTGGAACGTGTCCAGAGAAGGGCCACGAGGATCATCAGAGGGCTGGAGCACCTACGCTATGAAGACAGGCTGAGAGAGTTGGGGTTGTTCAGCCTGGAGAAGAGAAGGCTCTGAGGAGACCTTATAGTGGCCTGCCAGTATCTTAAGGGGGCCTACCAGAAAGCTGGTGAGGGACTTTTTAGGATGTCAGGTAATGGTAGGACTAGAGGGAATGGATTAAAACTAGAGATGGGTCGATTCAGACTGGATGTTAGGAAGAAGTTCTTCACCATGAAGGTGGTGAGGCACTGGAACAGGTTGCCCAGAGAGGTGGTGGAAGCCCCATCCCTGGAAGTTTTTAAGGCCAGGCTGGATGGGGCTCTGAGCAATCTGATCTAGTGGGAGGTGTCCCTGTCCATGGCAGGGGGGTTGGAACTAGGTGATCTTTAAGGTCCCTTCCAACCCTAACAATTCTATGATTCTATGATAGGACAAGAGGAAACGACCTCAGGTTGTGCCAGGGGAGGTTTAGACTGTATATTAGGAAAATTTTTTACACTGAAAGGGTTATTAAGCATTGTAACAGGCTGCCCAGGGAAGTGGTTGAGTCACCATCCCTGGAGGTTTTTAAAAGATGGGTAGACATGGTGCTTAGAGGTATGGCTTAGTGATGTTTTTTGTCAGAGTTAGATTGATGGTTGGACTAGATGATCTGAAAGATCCCTTCCAACCTAGACAATTCTATGAGTCAGGAGTATATTTGAGCCTGGGAAAAAGGAGGAGTGGGAGGAGGGTAGGGTTTTTTTTAAAGTTCTGTCTTTTTTTTTCTCAACATCCTACTCTATTTTAATTGGTAATAAATTAAATTAATCTTCCCCAAAGCGAGTCTGTTTTGCTTGTGATGATAATAGGTAAGTGATCTCCCTGTCCTTATCTTAACTCATGAGCTGCTTCATCTTATTTTCTCCCCCTGTCCTGTTGAAAAGGTAGAGCGATAGAGTGGCTTCGTGGGCACCTGACAGCCAGCTAAGGTCAACCCAGCACAACGTTTCATGTTAAGACAGACCAACAGAAACTGTGTAATGCCTTGAATTGATAAATTTATTTTGCTTTGTAAGCATTTCTGGTGGGTTGACCTGGGCTGCTAGGTAAACAGCATATAGCTGCTTCCTCACTTCCCCCTCTTCCCCAGGAGGACAGGGGAGAGAATATGAAGACCAAAAGCAAGAAAACTTATGGGTCAAGATAAAGAGAGATAATAAGTGCAAGAAAGAGGAACAAGAAAGGAAAAAAAGTGAAAAAAACAAGTGATGCAAATCACTCAACGCCTCCCACAAGTAGACCAGTGCCCAGCAAGTCTCCAAGCAATGACTACCTTCCCCAAAAACCCTCTCCCCTTATTGCTGAGCATGGCATCATATGGCATGGAATATTCCTTTGGTCAGTTTGGGTCAACTGTCCCAGCTGTGTCCCCTCCCAATTTCTTGTCCACCCCAGCCTACTTGCTGAAGGGGAAAGAGCAGGGGTGTCCTGGTTTGAGGTAAAACAGAACCGACTTTCTGTTCAGTCATTTTACTTCTTAGCTAAGCCTCTTCTAACTCTCTGAAATTAACAGCATGTTGTGTTGAAAATGGTTCATTCTCAGAGTGATAAGACCAATGTTTATAGTTAATACCAAGGAATGGTACGCAGAGAGGCTCTTGCTTATATTTATTGCTATAACAACCAAGGTCAGATAACTTTGTTATTTGCCCCATTGGAGGGTCAGAAGCAGAAAAGCGTAGAGGGGTCGCACCTGCAGGGAGGAGCGGACAGGACAGGTGACCCAAAACTGACCAACAGGGGTATTCCATCCCATGTGCATCGTGCTCAGTATAAAAGCTGAGGGATCAAAGGGTCGACCCTCTTTCTTCAATGGCTGGCATCCGAGGAGGACTCTGTTCATCTGCCCTCGATCCCAATCCAAGTATTCCTGACTCCAAATCTGGAATCCATTTCCCATCCTTCGCTGAGTCCAGTCTGGGACTTCCCCATTGCCTGCCAGTGATGTGATTGTCATCCTGGGAGCTTGATACGGTTTTGTATATATTGTATCTAGTTCATTATTTTCTTTTTATTTTATGATTAATATTTCATTAAAGTAGTTTAGTTCCTTCTAAACTCATAAACCTCTTTATGTCTCTCCTTCCTAACATCAGAGCGAGAGGTGGGGGAGAGCATCTGTCATTCTCATTGGCCAATCCAGCCCAAACCACAACAGGGGGAAAAAGAAAAAGCTTGAGTTGCTGTGCCAGCACTGCTCAGCAATAGCCAGAACACTGGTGTATTATCAACACTGTTGTAGTCACAAATCCAAAACACAGCACTATACCGGATGCTTTGAAGTAAATTAACTCCATCCCAGCCAGACCCAGTACACCATAAAGAACAATGAAATATTTGTAATAAAATAGTAGGATACAGATTTGAATCTCTTCAAGGACTTGCACTTTGCTGCATTTCCCATATGCCAAATGTCAGAGCATTTGAAATTCCCAAGCATGCATGGTGGTAGGGGAGGATCAAGGGTGCTTACTTTTATTGACCTATGGATGCAATAGAAGAAGGAATAGAAATCCTTGAGCATAATGCAGTGGCTGCTCCTTGTTTCTTTTTCACTCCCCACAAAAAGAACATATTTATCCTCATGAAGGGAAGGATGAGTCTCCCTGATTTAATTGGTGAAATTTTATTATAGCTAAGTGTAATTTTCACTATCAGCCCCCACATTCCCAACAACCTTCTTAATTTGGGCTAGGGGGAGGAAGAAGAAAGTTTGTCTCTTAAAGCTGTGTTAATATAGTTATGTTTAAAAGATGTTTTTTAAAAAAACACACTTGTGATTGAAAAGATTTTATTAATCTCTTTTTTGAGAAAATCAGCTTCAACCTTATTAAGAACATGCACCATATATGATTATTTTATTCTTACCTATTGAAATTGTGATCTACACTGATGTTTCTGATATTAAAATCCACCTGAGTTCTGTTCTCAGTTACCCATGTTTGTCAGAACCCATTTTTATCTCCAGGTCCATAGTTTATAGTTTTCCTTCTTTTATGAAAAATAGAATTTTTATTAAAATACCAAATGTCAGAATTTCTACTTTTACTGGCTTTGTCCAGACCTGCTTCCTCTCAGCTGTATAAAAGTCAAATGTTATTATGTGCAAATATACAACAATATACTGCTAAACATTAATATTAATGCTCACTTGTACAGAAGGCACAAAATGTAGCAGATTGATTGATTTACTTGTTTTTTACTATATACAGAAATTTCTGTAAACTAGGAAATGCACTCAGTTAATAATGGTTAGATGAAATTTATAGCCAACTTTTCTTTTTTTCCTTATGCCAAGTTTCATTACTTGGACAGCACAGGCTTCCTCTTGTGGCTAACATAAAAAGCCTTTTATCTTCCAGTCCAGTGATATTCTCCATTATATTTTATTTAAACTACTATTAGCAAAAAGCATGAATGTGTAGTGTAGTGTGTCTTATGTAACAATGCAATGTCCTAGAGAAAGCAAAGAAAGGAGGAAATCCTGAAGATTTGGGGTAACTCCTCATTTCTCTTCCCTGTTGTGTTCATGATGAATATATTTTATTTAGTTTGGCTCAGCTGTTTGCTTACATGACTGTCTGCTTGTCAAAGAGAAGGGAAACAAGTGAATCCCTAGGGTGTAGAGTATAGTTATTTTTATTTTTTAATTTGGTCATATGGTCACTTCAATTTGCACATTTAATAGTATAGATAAGATTGATATTGCAGTCAGCTTAACCAGAGGACCACTTTGGAAGCCTGAAGTAAAGGTTGAAATATTTGTTATTGTGTCTGGCACACTGCATTTCATTTGTTTGACAATGAGCAATATTAATCATTGTTGGTGGGCAGGGGGGTGTTCTCACTGGTCTTGGGTATAAAAATATTTGACAAGAATTTAAGTCTGCTTTCTTCTAAAGCAAACAGCAAATATAGAAAGCTCCCAAGTATAGTTCTACAGGGTTTATTTTCAATAGTTCAAGTAAAACATCTGCGTAGCCAAAGGGGTTTTTTAGTTAAGAAGAATGGCCATTACAATTCCATGACTATTTAAATTTGCCATTTCTGAATCATGAAATCAAATGGTGAATTATTAATAAGGGTGCAGATGCAGACACAAAAACCACCACCACTCCCTGCCAGTGACTCATCACTTGCTAGGAATTCCCATTAGGTTTCTACTGTGGGTTCCAAAACAAGTTACAATAAAAAGTTGAAAAAAAAGCAAAAGAGGAATTGTGATCTGGCATTAAAAATTTAATAGAAGGATCGCCTTGTTATGGGCTAAATCCTTTCAAAAACTGCATTTCTCACATCTCAGAAGGTATGGAACAGTTTATCTGTCTATACTGAGTTTATATAATCCCAATGAAAAAAGTTATCTAATCTCTTAATACAGCTGTAGTCCCTGCCACCATGTAAAGCATGTATTTAATCCTTTTAGCTGCATGGGTTTTTGTCGGAGAAGTCTTAATATAGCCCCTTCTTCTTTTGTTACTTGTTGTCCCATCTCCTGCCCCGGCTTAATCAGTTTGAGCAACAGTTTCGCTGGTGTTTCAATCCCTCTCTTAGAGAGGATCCCAGCGAGTAGCGTGGCCGCAGCTTCTGTTTCCATAGCTGCGCCTGGGAGGTGAGGAGCGACCTCACACCGTTGTCTGCTCCCGCTGATGCGCCCAAGCAGCACGTCTCCCAGCCGAAGTTTCCCACTCCCCTCCTCTAGCTGCTTACCGCAGTCTCGGAGAACTCAGTCGCGCTGAACCATCCTCTGCTACCAGATGTCGGAGGATGTCGGAGTGGGAGACGGACCCGGAGTAACGATGGAATCTCAATATGAGTATGATCGTTCTCCCTTTATTCAAGTTTTCACAGAGTATATATAGACAGGCAATAAGAGCACGCGCTAGCGGCAGCTATAGGATTGGCTTACAGTCTCTGTTCACGCGCTGTCCATGCAGTTCATTCACAGATCAGGTTGGTTACAAGAATTCACATAGTAAATTGCTTAGTCATTAGCACATGTTTTCTACCTTCTCAGTTCCCGTTTTTCCCATGTACTAATTCCATCTTCTACCACCTGTTTTGCTCTTAATCTAATCTCTCATAGTAGGGAGGCTGGCTCACGTGATCATTTTCTCTCAGACACATTCCTACAGAAAAGGACCTGGGGGTGTTGGTCAACAGCTGGCTGAATATGAGCCAGCAGTGTGCCCAGGTGGCCAAGAAGGCCAATAGCATCCTGGAGTGTATTAGAAATTGTGTGACCAGCAGGACTAGGGAAGTGATTGTTCCCCTGTACTCTGCACTGGTGAGGCTGCACCTTGAGTGCTGTGTTCCATTTTGGGCCCCTCACTACAAGACAGACATTGAGGTGCTGGAGCGGGTCCAGAGAAGGGCAACAAAGCTGGTGAGGGGGTCTAGAGCATGAGTCCTATGAGGAGCGCCTGAGGGAACTGGGGTTGTTTAGCCTGGAGAAAAGGAGGCTCAGGGGAGACCTTATCGCTTTCTACAGGAGGTTGTAGCAAGGTGGGGGTCAGTCTCTTCTCCCAAGTAACAGGTGATAGGAGAAGAGGAAATGGCCTCAAGTTGTGACAAGGGAGGTTTAGACTGGATATTAGGAAAAAATTCTTCACCTAAAAGTTTATCAAGCATTGGAACAGGCTGCCCAGGGAAGTGTTTTGAGTCGCCATCCCTGTAGGTATTTAAAAGATGTGTAGACATGGTGCTTAGGGACATGGTTTAGTGGTGGACTTGGCAGTGTTAGGTTAACGGTTGAACTCGATCTTAAGGGTCTTTTCCAACCTAAATGATTCTATGATTCTATTCAACCCATCCTAGATAAGCATTTTGAGAGGATAAAAGCTTAGGGATTATGTGTAAGCCCACTCCTATTTCAGTATGACAGAGTTCACAGTAAAATAAGAAAAGTGGGCTTTTATGTTCACCAAGAAAAATCCTGATATAAGCTTGCTCTGTTTTAGTGTATGGGATTTCTTTCAATTGCTCCTCAGACAGGCCAGATGGTTCCACAAGTTTGCTCCTGGAAAGGATTAAGCAAAGTAAATAATGTTACAGTAGCAACCAATTGCATAACCATTTTTTTTTTTATTATATTAGGCTGAAAAGATCTACTGAAGCAAGCTGTTTTCAGCCCTGAAGCTATCTTGACCTATTGAGAAATGTGTCTAACTTCACCTTGATTGCTTCAACTGCATGTCGCATCCTGTTCCACCCTTCTCACCTCCCTGCAATCTGATCTTGTTGCTTCATAATATATATGAATATTGTGAATATTGAACATTGAATATTCTTTGGAATGGGTAACTATCTTCCTAACTGGTAGTTCTGTGTGTAACAGAATAGGAGTGTCAATATTAAAAACAAAGGCATTTTGGAAGACTCACAGGAATAAATCTTTAAAATACCGTGGTTTTGTTTAATTCCTCTACATTTGATGGTCATCTGTGTTCAGTGGTCTGTGGTATCTTCTACACATATCCAGGTAAAGTCATTTACACCTGTATAATGTTTCGTGGCACATAGCTAACTCAGAACATAATGCTTTATAGTTGCAGTGCATGGAGTGTAAATAACTATTAGGAGCAATGCAGCAGTCAGATCCCATGAGGACTACTTACTGAATATGTTTCCACAATTCTTCTTTAGCTTGTACACCTGGGCTTCTCCTATAAATATCAACAAAAACAACAAGGAATTGTGAAAACCACCATCTGAGGTGTTTCTACTCAATAATAACTTTTAGGAGTGTACATCAAATACAGAAATCATGGCAAGTGTAATTCACCAGTGACTTCAATTTTAAAGTTTGATATCTCAGAAAATGCATTAAATTTCATTGCTTTATTGTAACTAAAAAGTAATTTCTTGAACAAGAGGAATCACAGTTTCTGTTCTACTAGCTTCCAGTAAGACTATGTGTAAAATGTAAATGAAAGAAGAACTATGTAATTCTGCCTTTGTAAAAGGCCCTCAGAAATGTCCTGTGGCCCACAGAGCTGTCTGTGGGAAGGAGGAGGGACAGGCTAGCCAGCCATGCCAGGCTAACCCATCAGTAATCCCTGTTCATTCCCAGTGGTCACCAGTAAACAGGATCCCAGTGTAGCCTCTTGCTTTCTGGTCATAGTAATTTTCAAGACAGGTTTCTGCTCAGTTTAACTTTGTGACATCTGTGACAAAACCAACAGCAACTACACACGTGCACACACAAACCACAAATGTTTTATCAAGTATTTAATTCATGGATAAATTACTTAGCCAAAATTGTAATTGTTCTGTTGCAGACAGAGAGATGTAGTAAAGTAAGACTGAATGACGTGCCTTGCATTTTCCAGTGAATTACAGAAAGTATCATCTGCTAACTGGACTGTCCTTTCTTTTTATTTTTCTTATTCTATTTAATTGCTGGGTTAGCACAAAACCACCACTGTTACTGAAGTTACACTTAGGAATCATCAAAACCTGTAGGAATGTGTCTGAGAGAAAATGGTCACGTGAGCCAGCCTCCCTACTATGAGAGATTAGATTAAGGGCAAAACAGCTGGTAGAAGATGGAATTAGGACATGGGAAAAACGGGAACTGAGAAGGTAGAAAACATGTTGTGCTAATGACTAAGTAATTTACTATGTGAATTCTTGTAACCAATCTGATCTGTGAATGAACTGCATGGACAGCGCGTGAACAGAGACTGTAAGCCAATCCTATAGCTGCCGCTAGCGCGTGCTCTTATTGCCTGTCTATATATACTCTGTGAAAACTTGAATAAAGGGAGAACGATCATACTCATATTGAGATTCCATCGTTACTCCGGGTCCGTCTCCCACTCCGACATCCTCCGACATCTGGTAGCAGAGGATGGTTCAGCGCGACTGAGTTCTCCGAGACTGCGGTAAGCAGCTAGAGGAGGGGAGTGGGAAACTTCGGCTGGGAGACGTGCTGCTTGGGCGCATCAGCGGGAGCAGACAACGGTGTGAGGTCACTCCTCACCTCCCAGGCGCAGCTATGGAAACAGAAGCTGCGGCCACGCTACTCGCTGGGATCCTCTCTAAGAGAGGGATTGAAACACCAGCGAAACTGTTGCTCAAACTGATTAAGCCGGGGCAGGAGATGGGACAACAAGTAACAAAAGAAGAAGGGGCTATATTAAGACTTCTCCTGCATATCCTCTCTAAGAGAGGGGTGAAATACGATGAGCGTATGCTCCGAAGGTTGTTAACCTGGTGCAGAGAGAACAGATTCGCACCAGAGCCCCAGACAGCTTTTAAACCAGAAATATGGGAGGCTGTTGGGAAAAAACTGTGGGAAATGATAAGTAAAGGAGACAAAGAGGCATCACCGTTGGCGACGACATGATGGTTGGTGTTATCGACCTTACAAGATATGAAGGCGGAGCGAGCCACAGCAGCCGGGGCTTTTGCAGCATTACAACCCACGGGAGGGGGATCGAACAGGCCAGGTCCGAAGGTCCGGGACGATCCCCTGTTGAGCCCCTCTGCTCCACCTGAGGCCGATGGAGGAGGCAGAATGTCAGCAGAGAAGGACAGAGCCGGAGCTGTTTGCTCCTGCCATTGCCCACCTCACCCCCTCCCCTCCCCAGTCGTCCCCCTGAGATAAAAGTGCTGGTTTTGTATGTCTGCTGTGTAAGTGTGTGTGGGCGCCGGCTTATACCTGCTGATCAGCATGTGTGCTACTGTTTGCTTTTTGTTGTGTGCAGTGTCGTTAGGTGACTCCACTGGAGCAGGCGTTCTGCCCGGTGTGGTACTGTTCTCGTATGCATCTAGGGCTGACACTCCGTCAAGTGAAGAAGTTTGTGTATACACAATGTTTAGACGTAAGGCGAGCGCGCCCCAGGTAGATACACCAGGATGGGCTGTAGAACCGATGGAAGTCCTGAAATATTGGGGGAGTTTTCACGAGCCGACACGTTTACGGTCTCGGGAACGGCTCGTCCATGCAGGGCGTATCGCTGGTTGTTTGTTGTTTGTCTATAAGGTCATGGTTGATTGGGAAAAGGAGTTGAGCCAAAATCTATAGGATGCTCTGTAGGAAAATGAGAAACTTAAGGAAAAATGAGAAACTGAGCTCTTGTTGCAAAGGCAGACTTTTATGTCAGTCGTAAGTGATGGGGAAAAAAAAAAAAAAAGAAAAAAGAAAAAAAGAAAAAAAAAAGAAAAGAAAAAAAAAAAAAAAAGAAACCAAACAGGAACAATTAGATGGGAAATGTGCCATGTTAGCACAAAAGTATGCCATAAGCATTATGAAAAAGCATCAGAAAAAGAGAAATAGGACACCTGATTCAAAGCAATACCATAGAGATATGGTTTTGGTTTTTTCCTATATGTGTATATGTTATTGCATGCCTTAGTAGATTGCTCTGTGTTATACCCTGCGAGACTAAAATGAACCCCAGCAGAAGCGGTCTCTTGAGCAAGGGGGTGGAATAGGGGAAAGCAACGTCAGATCGGCGAGGAGGACTGTAAATACACTCAAGGGACTCGCACCTGGGTGCTGGAAAACACATATATCACACCAATTGTTATTCATTCTCGGGTGCTTGCAAGAAAAACATTTGGATGACATAAGCCTGTAATGGACTCACAGACACCTTATCTAGCTGCTTGAGAATCTTGGCCTGTTGTGGAAGAAGATCAAAGCACAGTACCAGCAAGAACAGGGAGTCCGCATGCTCTCTAGCTAACAAGGACTCTTTTGCTGCCAAGGATTCTTGATAACAAGGACTCTCTTGCTGCCAAGGATAAGTTTAACAATGCTACTAGTACCGCTATTTCTGAGGTATTGCTAGATGTAGATAGTATTCGATATGCGATGTTGCAAAACAGAACTGCTACTGGTTTTTTGCTTTCAGCTCACAGGCATGGTTGTCAAGATTTTAAAGGACTGCATTGTATGAATCTAAGTGACCACTCCAAATCCATCCATGCCCAGCTGCAGGAACTGCACCGACCGAACCAGCAACTTGTGGAGACCACTGGGTGAAATCTCTTTGCTGGATGGACTTGGGGGTGGGGTTGGTTGAAGCAAATTATACTCATTGCCTGTGTGGAAGGAATTTGTCTGTTATGTTTAGTATGCTGTTTGCCGTGTTTAATAAGCATTATACGATCAGCTGTAGATGCCGCTTTGCATCGTACCCTTGCACGAGTTGTAGAATATGTTGCTCTAAAAACTATGTGTGTATCCATGAGAACCCGACCTTCACAGAAGAAGATAACAAGAAGGGATTACAACAATGTAGTCACGTATCAGACAGCTGCTGTTAGCAAAGCTGGATCATGAGTTTGGTGAGACTCACTGCATACGCTGGCCACGCGTGCAGCGACTCTAGCCTGTACTTTTCTACTCGATCCAGCGCAGGAGAGTCTGGTGGGACTCGCTGCGTGCACTGGCCATGCATGCAGCGACTCTAGCCTGTACTTCTCCACTCAATCCAGTGCAGGATATAAGGAGGCTGTCTCAGGTCAGAGAGGGGGAGAGAGACATGAGCACACTTTGAAGGTACAGGGGATGCCCTGAAGCACTGTGTCTGCCCCCGCGCCCCTCCCCCCCCCATACGTTCTATGTTCATTAACCCCAACAGCTCCGAAGGCATTACAGTATGTTGCAAGATAAGATATAGTCTACTACTGCTGCAAGATGCACTGAACACCTTCCTACAAGAATTTCAACTTTATGCCCTGATAGGACAGTGGGATGATGCACTCGCAAAGAGCCTGACTGCGTTAGAGTGGGTATTTTTGCCACATACCTTTTCAAAACCAGTAACTATGATGATCGAAATGTTACCACGATTGTTTTTCCAGGGTCGCTCGTGCTGTCAGCAACCGCAATGTATTTGAAATATTACAAAAGGATTTCTCGTGGGTAAATCCAAAGAAATTGGCTTTCTGGGCTAAATTTAGGAATCTGGGTATTTATTGCCTTAGCAGGGTTCTTTTTGATTCTGTTTTTAATTGTGTTTAGTATATAACCTGCTAAGAGCGTCACAACAAGGATAACATGTCCAAATTAAAAGCGGTTAAAAAGGGTTTCGATTGGTTAAGCTCATGGGGTATAACGGGATGGTTATCAGATTTACTAAAGCAAGGGCTCATGCTATTGTTGGTTATATTATTATTGATTATGGTAGCCTCGTGTGTTCTCCGCAAAGTGACTGACATGATAGAAAATGCCATGCATAAGGTCTGGCTGGCTCAAGAAGAAAAAGGGGGGATTGTAGGAATGTGTCTGAGAGAAAATGATCACGTGAGCCAGCCTCCCTACTATGAGAGATTAGATTAAGAGCAAAACAGGTGGTAGAAGATGGAATTAGTACATGGGAAAAACGGGAACTGAGAAGGTAGAAAACATGTTGTGCTAATGACTAAGCAATTTACTATGTGAATTCTTGTAACCAATCTGATCTGTGAATGAACTGCATGGACAGCGCGTGAACAGAGACTGTAAGCCAATCCTATAGCTGCCGCTAGCGCGTGCTCTTATTGCCTGTCTATATATACTCTGTGAAAACTTGAATAAAGGGAGAACGATCATACTCATATTGAGATTCCATCGTTACTCCGGGTCCGTCTCCCACTCCGACATCCTCCGACACTTTTCCACCAGGCAGCTTTCCAGCCACTCTTCCCGAAGCCTGTAGTGTTGCATGGGGCTGTTGTGACCCAAGTGCAGGACCCAGCACTTATCCTTGTTGAATCTCTGGATAAGAATACTTAATAATTGTTATACCTATTATTTTCTGTTTCCCAAATATGAAAAGAATCATCTTCATATTTCCCACTCACTCATCAGTTGCTATATGTCTCTGTATTCTGTATGCCTCCCTATGCTGCCCATCTATTCTATATGCTATGCAGTACAGAACCAGGGAGAACTGAATGTAAGTAAGCAAATCCATTTATTTCCTAAATCTGCTTACTTTTAAAATTCTATTCTGATCAACTTAAGTACTGTTTGACCTGCTCAGCCTCTCTTTCCTTGTTTATCATGGGCAGCTGCCAGGCCGGAGCCGTTTCCTTCTGAACAGACATCTATTTCACTGTGATAATTGCCTATTTGGCATGTGTTAGTGCCTCTGAGAGAAATGGGTTCCATTTTGCATTATAATGTGTGCCATTAAACAAAAAAAGGTTGATTTTAAAACTGTATATATTAATGCATTCTTTATTAACAGTTTCATTCTCAAATATGGGCATGTCAGTTTGTGACCTTTGCACTTTTTTTATTAACTTACAAGTGCAGGCTTCTAAGAAAAGCATCAGTCTTAAATTCAGCCAGTGCTGGAAGCCATCTGTTATACTTTAATAAGAAATAGGAAGATGTCAGTCTGAAGTTACATTTATTTTTTTAATCATAGAATATCTCAAGTTGGAAGGGACCCATAAGGATCATCAAGTCCAACTCCCTGCTCCTCACAGGATTATTTAAATCTAAACCATATGACTAAGAGCATCGTCCAAATGTTCTTTGAACTCTGATAGGCTTGGTGCTGTGACCACTTCCCTGGGGAGCCTGTTCCAGTGACCAACCACCCTCTTAGTTAAGAACCTTTTCCTAATGTCCATTATGAACTTTCCCTGTGTTGTGGTTTGGGCTGGACTGGCCACTGAAACAAACGACAGATGCTCTCCCCTACCTCTACCTTCAGGGAGAGGAGGAAGAGAGAGAAAGAGATTTATGAGTTTAAAAGAAACTAAACTACTTTAATGAAATAATAATAAAATAATAAAAAGAAAATAATGAAATATACACAACATATACAAAAACATATCGAGCTCCCGGGATGATGATTACGTCACCAGCAGGCACTGGGGAAGTCCCAGACTGGACTCAGCAACGGATAGGAGCTGAACTCAGGAACTGGATTCAGGAATGCATGGATCGGGATCAAAGGCAGATGAACAGACAGGGTCCTCCTTGGACCCTGACTGTGAGAAACAAGTTCCGGTCTGAATGAAATAGGCTCAGGCAGAATCCTCTGTGAGGCACATTTTTATTCACGTTCTTGCAAGAGTGGGTGACCTAGCAAGTAGGCACACTTCCAGTTCTTGAAACACACCTTTTTATTTCCTAATCCCGGCCGAATTTTTCCCTCCCCTTTTTCCCATTGGTTGGGTACTCCAGGGTTCACAGTCTGTCCGAGGCACCTAAAATTCTTCCCGGATGTCTTGCCTCTGTTTACTTCTCTTTATGCTACACCTAAAGGGATTATCTGACTAGTTTATTTCTTTCCTTTTTGGTAAAAAAATTGCTCAATGTCATTAGCCCTGGTTAAATGTTTGACTACCCTTCTAGACACTAATCCAGTAGGAATCAGTTTGTCCTTTTGTCTGTGTGATAAGAGATGTTCTACAAGCCTTTGCTGGAGCCTCTTTGTCTTAGTCATTCCCTTATCATGTCACCTCTGATGGAAACAGCTTTTCTCCTCTGCAAAAGCAATACCTGCCTTTCTTACATGACCACTGAAGAAAGAGAGCGAGCTGTCCCTTTGATCTCCTAGCTTTTATACTGAGCATGATGCAGATGGGACGGAATACCCTGTTGGTCAGTTTTGGGTCACCTGTCCTGTCCGCTCCTCCCTGCAGGTGGAACCCCTCTACGCTCTTCTGTTTCCAACCCTCCAATGGGGCATATAACAAAGTTAGCTGACCTTGGTTGTTATAGCAATAAGTATAAGCAAGAGCCTCTCTGCATACTATTCCTTGGCATTGTCCTGGTTTGAGGACCATGACAGGCATATATTAGAAACAATCAGGTCTTATCACTCTGGGAGCCAACTACTGCCTTAAAAATACGCCGTTAATTTCAGAGAGTTCAGTCAGTTAGAAGAAGCTTAACTGAAAAGTAAAATTACTGAAATGAAAACTGGTTCTGTTTTACCTCAAACCATGGGGAGGGACTCTTTATGAGGGAGTGTAGTGATAGGACAAGGAGTAACAGTTTTAAACTGAAAGAGAGGAGATTTAGATTAGATATTAGGAAGAAATTCCTGTAGTCCTCCCATGTTGCCTGTCCTTGCTTCCAATGTCCGTACACTTTCCTTTTCTGCCTAAGTTCTAGAAGAAGATCCCCGCTCAGCCAAGCCAACCTTCTGCCCCACTTGCTTGACTTCTGACACTTTGGAATTGCCTGGTCCTCTGCCCTTAAGAGATGGCTCTTAAAAAGTGACCAGCATTCCTGGACCCCAATACCTTCAAAAGCAGATTCCCAGGGGACCTTACTAACTAGCTCCTTCAGCAGCCCAAAGTCTGCTCTCCCCATATCCAGGGTCGAAGTTTTGCTGGTAGTTTTTTTCCTATCGCCAACGATTTGAAACTCAACTACTTCGTGGTCACTGTGACCAAGGCAGCCACCAATCACCACTTCGCCGTGTTTACGAACAAATCTAGGAGGGCACCTTTCCTAGTCAGCTCCCTTAGTACCTGCACTAAGAAGTTATCTTCAACATGCTTCAGAAATTTCCTGGACCTGTTTGTGTCTGCTGTATGATATTCCCAGATGATGTCTGGGAAGTTAAAATCACCCATAAGGACAAGGGCAATTCATCTAGAGATATCCCTTAAGTCCTATAGAATAATTTATCAGTGTCATCATCCTGGCTGGGTGGTCAATAGTAGACTCCCACAACAACATCCACTTTATTTGCTTTCCCTTTCATCCTTACCCAGAGGCTCTCAACCATCGTCGCCAGCTGTAAGTGCCATAGAATCCAATCCCTCCTTTACATACAACGCCACCTCCCTGCCTCGCCTGCCCTGCCTATCCCTCCTGAAGAGCCTATAACTGTCCATCATGGCACCCCAGTCACAGGACTCATCCCACCAGGTTTCGCTTATGCAATGATGTTGTAGCTCTGGGACTGGGCCAAAGCTTCTAGCTCCTCTTGTTTATTCCTCATGCTGTGTGCATTAGTATAGATACATTTCAAATGTGCTCCAGTGTACTCAGCACATCATGAAGCAGACTGAAGGACCTCACTAGCACATCATCCCTCAAACATTGGCATGTTGTTCCATGGCTTATCTCTAGCGAGCTTGGTTTTATCCCTTTCCCCCTTCAAATCCAGTTCAAAGCTCTTTCAATGAGCCCTGCTAACTCTTGCGCAAAGATCCCTTCCCCCTTTGAGACAGGTGTACCCTGTGTCACCAGCAGGCCTGGTGTTGTGTAGACGGACCCATGACCAAAAAACTCAAAATTCTGCTGGTGACACCAGTCTCGGAGCCAGGTATTGATCTGCTGGGCCTTCCTGTTTCTTCCTTCATCATTCCCTGCAACTGGAAGGACAGAGGAAAACACTGCTTGTGCTCCTGATCCCTTAACTAGTTGTCCCAAGGTCCTGAAGTCTCTTTTGATCGCCCTTGGACTTCTTATTGAAACTTCGTTGCTGTCTACATGAAAAAGCAATAATGGATAATAATCCAAGGGCCATATCAGGGTAGGAAGTTTTCTTGCAACATCTTTAACCTGGGCCTCAGGGAGCCAGCAGACTTCCCTAAGAAGTGGGTCTGGTTGGCATATTGGGCCTTCTGTTCCCCTCAGAAGACTCTCCTATGACAACAACCCATCTGTTTTTCTTAATGGAAGTAGTTTTGATGCAGGGTGTAGGTCAACTTAACCTTGGTGACACCTCCAACCTAGATGGACCATTATCCTCATCATTGTTAAGTTCCACTTGCAGAGCCTCATACCTGTTGTACAAGGACACCTGGGAAGGTGAGGTAGTCATAGAGGAGATGTGCCTGCTGCACCGGGCAGGAACTTGTTGCTATTCCCCCTTCTCCCTTAAGTCACCATGTTCTGCTGGGTGGAGAGAAGATAAGGAATCTTCCGAATCATGTGTCCTGTTTGCCTGACAGGTATGTCCCAGGGATGGTAGGGTGCAGTTACAATAGTCAATCTCCTTCTCAGACTCCCTGATACTCCTCAACCAACTCGCCTCCTCCTGGAGCTCTGCCACTAAGCTGAGAAGTTTCTTTACCTGGGTGTACCTCCCACAGGTGTATTCACTACTGCTGTCCGGTACTGGCATAAGAGCAGGGCACACCCTGCAGCCTGACACCTGGGTAGCAGCATGTTCCCATCTGAGCTCTGTCTGGGAAGCTGTGTCAGTTGTGGCAGGTACAGAGTTTAGAGAGGATAGCCTTCTGCGGGGTGGATACCATTGCTCCCTGGTCAAGCTGGCAGTTACAGTGCCCTTCCTAGTCGCTAGCGCTCCCTAGGGCTTTCTTTTATAGGTGTGGGGGGCTTGGACACAGTTGCTCCTGGCTCCGCCCAGGTCTTGTCAGCCACTCTCACAGGAGCTGCAGCCTCCTGGCGGCTCTCTCCACTCCCCTGAGGTTTCCCAGGTCAGGAAAGCCCCCTGTATGCTGTGCTTGAGTGCTCTGCTGCAGATCATGCTGGCACCGGAGCTGCTCGCCTCAGAATCTGAGTTTTAATGTGGTGGAAAATGTTGCCGGTATAACTGTTTACTTGTGGGAACGGGACTAATTTATGTAGGGCATCTTTATACCAGTGAGCTGGGTGCATGATAGAGCTTTTATCAATATGGCTAATTCAAGGCTGTGCCCTAATGATATAGTTACATTGCCACAAAATAAACTCTTTTATGCCTGAAGCTTTCACTCTGAAATAAGTTTTCCTACTGCAGATACAGGATCCTCCAAGGTATCACTTTGTTGAGGACTCGCATAACTAGAGATGATCCTTACTCTCACAAACCATATTAGGATTCCCTTCTGAACACCCTGGGTCAGCATTTTAGCCCTGTATTGGGTTTAGATGACAAGGTTTTTTTGTTGGTGGGAGGAGCTCAGAGGTGAGCTCTCTCTGTGAGGAGAGACCAGGGACTGTCCCTGTGCTGGATCAGTTAGAGACCTACTGCAGGCCAAAGCTGAGCCAATCAGCAAAGCTGGTGACACTTCTGTGAAAACATATTTAAGAAAGGGCAAAATGTTGCATAGCAGTGTGAGAGGAGAGAGGAAAAAAAGTGTGAGAAACAATCCTGCAAACACCAAGGTCAGTGAAGAAGGAGGGGGGGAGAGAGTGTTCCAGGTGCTAGAGCAGATTCCTCTGCAGCCCGTGGAGAGGATTGCAGTGGAAAAGATATCCACACTGCAGTCTGTGAAAGACTCTATGCAAAAGCAGTTAGATATTTCCTGAAGAACTTGTGGCCCATGGAGAGCCTGCTCAGGAACTGTGGCCCATGCAGGAGCAGGTTTATCCTGAAGGACTGCAGCCTGTGGAGCAGACCCATGCTGGAGCAGGAGAAAAGTGTGAGGAGGAAGGAGCAGCAGAGAGGAACTGATATGAACTAACTGTAACCCCCCAACACTCTCCCTGCACCACTTGGTGTGGGGAAGGAGGTAGAGGAGTTGAGAATAAAGAAGTGAAGTTGAGCCTGCAAAAAAAGAGGAGTGGGGTGTCCTGGTTTGAGGTAAAACAGAACCAATTTTTTGTTTAGTAATTTTACTTTTCAGCTAAGCCTCTTCTAACTCTCTGAAATTAATGGCATATTCTTCAGACAGTGTCCATTTCTAGCAGATAAGGTCTGATGTTTATAGTGAATACCAAGGAACGGTATGCAGAGAGGCTCCTGCTTATACTTATTGCTATAACAACCAAGGTCAGCTAACTTTGCTGTGTGCCACATTGGAGGTTAGGAAGCAGAAGACTGTAGAGGGGTCACACCTGCAGGGAGGAGCGGACAGGACAGGTAACCCAAAACTGACCAACAGGGTATTCCATTCCATCTGCCCCATGCTCAGTATAAAAGCTAAGGGATCAAAGGGTCAGCTCTCTCTTCCTTCAGTGGTTGATATCTGAGGAGGACCCTGTCTGTTCGTCTGCCTTTGATCCCGATCTGTGCATTCCTGACTACAGATCTGGAATCCAGTTCCCACCTGTCGCTGAGTCCAGCCTGGGAGTTCCCCAGTGCCTGCCGGTGATGTCATCTTAGGAGCTTGATATGGTTTTGTGTATATTGTATCTATTTCATGATTTCCTTTATATTTTATGATTAATATTTCATTAAAGTAGTTTAGTTCCTTCTAAACTCATAAATCTCTTTATTTCTCCTCCTCCTTTCCTTGGAGCGAGAGGTGGGGGGAGAGCATCTGTTATCCATTATTGGCCAATCTGGCCTAAACCATGACACGCCGTCACTACTCTGACAATGAGTACCACTGCTACTCCAACTCCATTAGAACCGGTAAAAGTTGCCCCAGTGACCAGGAAGCAAAAAAAGAGATCAGCTCATTCCCCTGCCACTTATGACAAAGACCAGATCAAGCAAGACACCATGGGGGAGAATTCTTCTGGTGAAGATCCAGGAGAGGATCCTCCTAAAGCAGATCAGGGAGAGTGTCCTTCTAAAGTAGATCCAGGAAAGGGTCCTTCTCAAGCAGATCACGGAGAGAGTCCTTCTCAGGCATTGTCAGCACAGGAAGAGGAATCAGATCCAGAGGTAATTGTTCAATCATTATCTATGAAGGATTTGAGAAACGTGAGAAAGGACTTTAGCCGTCATAAACATGAGACACTAATCTCCTGGTTGCTCCGATGCTGGGACAATGGGGCTGATACAATAGACTTAGAAGGTAGAGAAGCTAGGCATCTGGGAAACCTGGCCAAAGATGGAGGTATTGATAAAGCGATTGTGAGTAAGTCACACACACTCAGTCTCTGGAGGCAACTCGTGTCAGCCATAAGGGCATGTATGCCTTTAAGGATGTTATCAAATGCTGTCCAAGCAAATGGATCACCATGGAGAAAGGTATTAAATACCTGAGAGAACTGGCTGTGCGAGAGGCGATTTATGGTGACTGGCAAGTGAATGTAGACCCTGATGAAATGCCATCCAAACAACCTATGTTGCGGAAGTTTGTGCAGAGTGCACCATCAATGTGTTCCTACACATTGTCAACAATGGTCTGGGGAGGATCTGATGCCGACACACCAACTGTAAGTGAAGTGACTAACAACGTACGACAATATGAAGACAGTCTCTCTTGTCCCCTCACTGTGGCAGCCACATGTCCTGGTTTGGGGTGGAGCAGAGCCAACTTTCTGTTCAGTGAGAGAGGCTCTTGCTTACACTCGTTGCTATGGCAACCAGGGTCAGCTGACTTGGTTGTTTACCCTGTGGAGGGGTCACACCTGTGGGGAGGAGTGGACAGGTAACCAAAAACTGACCAATAGGGTATTCCATCCTATCTGCCATGCTCAGTATAAAAAGCTGAGGGACCAAATGAATCAGGTTGGCTGTTCTTCAATGGCTTGGCTTCTTCAATAGTGCTCTTTCCTCAATGACTAATGTCCAAGGAGGACCCTGTCAGTTTCTCTACCTTTGATCCTGACCTGTGGGTTCCTGAATGAAGATACAGAATCCAGTTCCCGTTTGTCCCTGAGTCCAGTCTGGAACATCCCCAGTGCCTGCTGGTGATATCTCCCTGGGAGCTTGATACGGTTTTTTATATATTGTATCTATTTTGTTATTTCCTTTTTTATTTTATTATGAATATTTTATTAAATTAGTTTAATTTTTTCTAAACTCATAAATCTTTTTATCTCTCTTCTTCCTCTCCTTGGAATGAGAGATGGGGGAGAGCATCTGTTGTCTTGTCATTGTCCACCCCGTCCCAAACCATGACAGATCAATTGGCACCCATCGTGGGGCACGAGCTTCCAGCTTGCTCAGGGAATGTCGTTCCTAAGCGAAATGTTATATTGTGCCTTTAGAGAGCATTGTTTGAAGTTAATAGATGCAATGCTGCTGGACTTGCTGAATATGTTGCATGGTTTACTTGCTCTTTGGATTTGTATGCGGTGGTTTAAACATGCTATTTTTGTCTGGATTGGCGTTCAGATGTATAATATGGTTACTTGGATAATGGCTATGCCTGTATGTTTTGGGCATCACATGATGGATTCTATTACTAATTACACTTTTGGTTTCACCTGGGAAAGGTTTATCTTGCCCTTCAATGCTTATGTCAAAGAGCTAGGGGATGGAAACCTTTTGGGCTGCTTAGAAAATGAATGTTACTTTGAAAAGATTGCGATTTTGTTGCTGGTGCTCCTGAATGTGTTGTAGGGGTGGTTTTGTGTTAAACATCGCTGCAGGAGTGGGTATTGTGCGACATGTGTTTCTGCTACTCATATCCCACAAGCCAATTCACAGCTGGCACAGACATAAACCACTCCCCAAGCTACCTCCCCATCAGCACCAGCTCCAGTCCGTGGTAAGTGGTTGTCCAGTCCAGTCTGGAACTCATCTGCTAATTGTAGATGTTGTTCTCAACATTAGAGGTGCCCTGCCTCCAGCCAGGAGGAGTAGAGGGATAACCGAGTTTATTGGACTGTGTGGATTCGATGGCCTGGCACATTAGAGCCACAAAAGTGTAAAGCCCCAGTGGACACTGGTGCACAGTGTACCCTATTGCCATCAAATCATAAAGGGACAGAATCTGTCACTATTTCTGGTGTGGCAGGCCCAGGTGCTCCATGCATCCTTGACATAGACTACCTCAAAAAGAGGGTATTTCAAAGACCCGAAAGGGTATCGGTGTGCTTTTGGTACAGCAGATATAGAGACTGAGGCTATTACATTAACTGAGACTCCCTGGTTCCCATCCAGAACCTGATTCGTCAGATAGAGAGCCAAGGAGTCATCAACAAGACTCGCTCACCCTTTAACAGCCCTATATGGCCAGCGCAAAAGTCTGATGGAGAGTGGGGATTAACAGTAGACTATCATGGCCTGAATGAAGTCACACCACCACTGAGTGCTGCTGTACCAGACATGCTACAACTTCAGTATGAAATGGAGTCAAAGGCAGCCAAATGGTAGCAGAAGTTTTCAAGAAAGGTAAGACAATAATCAAGATTCTTCTGAAAGCAAGTTTTGCTGTAAAAAGAGGTAAGGTCAAGGGACCTGCACAAGGCATCCAGTTCTTGGGAATTAAATGGCAAGATGGGTGTCGCCAGATCCCAATGGATGTGATTAACAAAATAACAGCTATGTCCCCACCTGCTAACAAAAAGGAAACACAAGCCTTCTTAGGTGTTGTGGATTTCTGGAGAAGGCACATTCCAGGTTATAGTCAGATTGTGAAACCTCTCTATGAAGTGACTCGAAAGAAAAATGATTTTATGTGGGGCTCTAAGCAATAACAGGCCTTGGAGCAAATTAAACAAAAGATTATGCATGCAGTAGCCCTTGGACCAGTCTGAACAGGATGTGACATCAAAAATGTGCTCTACACCGCAGCTGGGAACAATGGCCCTACCTGGAGTCTCTGGCAGACACCACCAGGGGAGACTCAAGGTCGACCCCTAGGATTCTGGAGTCGAGGATACAAAGGCTCCGAGGCCAACTATACCCCAACTGAGAAAGACATCTTGGCAGCATATGAAGGAGTTAGAGCTGCTTCAGAGGTAATTGGTACTGAAGCACAGCTCCTCCTGGTGCCTCAATTAACACTACTGGGCTGGGTAAAGTTCCTTCTACTCATCATGCCACCGATGCTACCTGGAGTAAATGGATTGCATTAATTGCATAGAAGACTTGAATAGGAAACCCCAATCGTCCAGGAATCGTAGAAGTGATCACAAACTGGCCCGAAGGCAAAAACTCCAGAATGCCACCATATGAGGTGGTGACTTGTGGTGTAGAAGCCCCACTGTATAATGAACTCTCAGATAATGAGAAATGGTGTGCCCTGTTCACTGTTGGATTTTTTTGTATTATAAGAAAACATCAGAAGTGGAAAGCTGCTGTATAGAGTCCTAGATGATGAGTCATAGAATGTGTTGGGTTGGAAGGGACCTTTAAAGGTCATCTAGTCCAACCCCCCTGCAGTAAGCAGGGACATCTTCAACTAGATCAGATTGCGCAGAGCCTCAGCAAGCCTGGCCTTGAATGTCTCCAGGGATGGGGCCTCCACCACCTCTCTGGGCAGCCTGTTCCAGTGTCTCACCCCCCTCACTGTGAAGAACTTCATCCTAATGTCTAATCTAAACCTACCCTGCTCTAGTTTAAAACCATTGCCCCTCGTCCTGTTGCTACGTGCCCTTGCAAACAGCCCCTCCCCAGCTTTCTTGTAGGCCCCCTTCAGGTACTGGAAGGCTGCTATAAGGTCTCCCCTGAGCCTTCTCTTCTCCAGGCTGAACAACCCCAGCTCTCTCAGCCTGTCCTCATGGGAGAGGTGTTCCAGCCCTCTGATCATCTTCGTGGCCCTCCTCTGGACCCCCTCCAACAGGTCCATGTCCTTCTTGTGCTGAGGGCTCCAGAGCTGGACATGGTATTCCAGGTGGGGTCTCACCAGAGCAGAGTAGAGGGGGAGAATCACCTCTCTGGATCTGCTGGCCACAGTTCTTTTGATGCAGGCCAGGATGCGATTGGCCTTCTGGGCTGCAAGCACACATTGTTGGCTCATGTCCGGCTTTTCATCCTCTGGTACCCCCAAGTCCTTTTCTGCAGGGCTGCTCTCTATCTCATCATCCCCCAGCCTGTATTGATAATGAGGATTGTCCCAACCCAAGTGTAGGACCTTGCACTTGGCCTTGTTGAACTTCATGAGGTTTGCTCGGGCCCACCTCTCCAGCTCGTCCAGGTCCCTCTGGATGACATCCTGTCCCTCTGGCCTGTCAACCGCAACACTCAGCTTGGTGTCATTTGCAAACTTGCTGAGGGTGCGCTTGATCCCACTGTCTATGTCATTGATGAAGATGTTGAACAGCACTCGTCCCAGTACGGATCCCTGAGGGACACCACTTGTCACCCCTTTCTGTCTGGACATCGAGCCACTGACCACCACCCTCTGGATGCAACTGACCATCCAGCCAGTTCCTTATCCAACAAACAGTCCACCCATCACATCCCTAGCTCTCCAACTTAGAGAGAAGGATGTTGTGAGGGACAGTGTCAAAGGCCTTGCAGAAGTCCAGGTAGATGATATCTGCTGCTCTTCCCTTGTTCACTGATGCAGTCACTCCATTGTATAAAGCCACCAGGTTGGTCAGGCAGGACTTGCCCCTGGTGAAGCCATGCTGGCTGTCTTGAAACACCTCCCTGTCCTCCATGTGCCTTAGCATAGCTTCTAGGAGGATCTCTTCCATGATCTTCCCAGGCACAGAGGTGAGGCTGACAGGGCGGTAGTTCCCGGGGTCCTCCTTTCTACCCTTTTTAAAAATGGGTGCAATGTGTCCCTTTTTCCAGTCACCAGGGACTTCACCTGACTGCCATGACTTTTCAAATATCATGGAGAGTGGCTTGGCAACTACATCAGCCAAGTCCCTCAGGACCCTGGGGTGCATCTCATCAGGTCCCATAGACTTGTATATGTTCAGGTTCCTCAGGTGGTCATGAACCTTGTCTTCACTTATAGTGGGAGGGACTTTGTCCCCCAGGTACCTGTCTTGCAATCCTTCAACTTGGGAGGCACGAGGAGAGAGGCTGGCAGTAAAGACCGAGGCAAAGAAGTTGTTGAGAACCTCAGCCTTCTCCTCGTCTGTTGTTACTAGTCTGCCAGTCTTGGTCATCAGGGAGGGTACGCTTTCTTTAACCTTCCTTTTTTGGTTGACATACCTGTAGAAGCCCTACTTGTTATTCTTAGCATCCCTTGCCAAGTTCAGCATCCCTACACTCTTCCCAGGACACCTGATGCTGCTTGAACTGCCTGTGCAGTTCCTTCTTGCCTTTTAGTTTGACCAGCAGGTCCCAGCCTAGCCATGCTGGTCTCTTCCCTTTCTTGCTTGATTTCTCACACCTGGCGATCGAGAGCTCTTGTGCTCTATGGAAAGCATCCTTGAAGATCTGCCAGCTGTGTTCTGCCCCCTTGTCCCTGAGGACCCTTTCCCAAGGGGTCCTATTGACTAACTCCTTGAAGAGCCAGAGGTTTGCTTTCCTAAAATTCAGGGTCCTGACTAGGCTCCTTGTCTGGCACGTATCCCTCAGGACTGTGAACTCCACCAGTGCGTGGTCACTGCAGCCCAGGCTGCCTCCAATCTTGACATCCCCGATGAGCTCACTTGCATTGGTGACTATCAGGTCCAGTATGGCATCCCCTCAGGTAGGGCTGTCTATTTCCTGTCTTAGGAAGTTATTGTCGAGGCACTCCAGGAACCTCCTGGATCATCTACAGCTCGCCATGTTACTTTTCCAGCAGATGTCAGTGTGGTTGAAATCCCCCAGCAGGATGAGAGCCTTCGAGCGCGATGCCTCCTGTAGCTGGAGGAAGAAGGCTTCATCAGTAGGTTCCCCTTGATCAGGCGGCCTGTAGCAGACACCAGCCACAAGGTTCCCCATGTTGCCTCGGTCTCTAATTCCTACCCATAAGCTTTCGACTTCCTCCTGGCTATTCTTTAAGGACATCTCTTCACACTCTATCCCTTCCTTAACATAGAGGGCAACACCTCCGCCCCTCCTTCCTCGCCTGTCCCTTCTGAACAGCCTGTAGCTATCGATAGCCACATTCCAGTCATAGGATTTGTCCCACCAGGTTTCAGTAGTGGCCACTATGTTGTAGCTTTCCAGCAGCACAGTAGCTTCCAACTCCTCCTGTTTGTTGCCCATGCTGCGTGCATTCGTGTAGAGGTACTTCAGCTGGGCTGTTGGCTGTGATGCCTTCTTAGAGGAGCACCCCTTGGGGTGTTTCCCTGTTGACTTGGACTACCTCAGGAGCCCCTGGCTCGTCTCCATAAGACTTTGACTGTGATGTAGTGTCCCCAGCATGCCTCAGGGAAACAGGTCAAAGGCCCTTACTAGCATCCTATCCCTCTAACCCTGATGTGTTATCCCACAGCTTGTCACAGACAAGCCTAATATTATCATCCCACTCCCCTTTCACATCTAGTTTAAAGCCCTGTCAATCAGCCCTGCAATCTCTTGGGCAAAGACCCTCTTCCCCCTTTGAGAAAGGTGTCTCCCATTTGATGCCAGCAATCCTGGTGCCATGTAGGCCATACCATTATCAAAAAACCCAAAATTGTGACGACGACACCAGCCACGGAGCCATGTATTAATGGATTGGATGCATCTGTTCCTTCCAATGTCACTGCCTGCAACTGGAAGGAGTGAGGAGACAATAACCTGTGCCCCAGATTCCCTCACCAACCTTCCCAAGGCCCTGAAGCCCCCCTTGATTGCTCTTGGTCTACGAGTCACAACTTCATCTACATGGAAAATCAGTAATGGGTAATAGTCTGAGGACTGTATCAAACTAGGGAGTTTCCTAGTTATGTCCTTAACCCGGGCTCCAGGAAGACAGCAGACTTCCCTGTGAGGAGGGTCTACCCGGCATATGGGACCCTCAGGCCCCCTTCAGGATGGGGTCACCAATGACTACAACCCTTCTTTTCTTCCTTGTGGATGTGGTAATGATACGAGCGGTACGCCTTTCTGACTGTGAAGATGACTCTAGCATAGATTGGCCATCATCCACATCCTCATTTGACTGGCCTTCCTCATCCAGTACCTCATATCTGTTATTCAGAGGTACCGGGGGGACAGGGTAGACAAGGAGAGAGTTTGCCCACTGCCCTGACCATGAACTCACCTCCATTCACTCAGGCTTCTGCCTGACAGGAGCAGGGTACAGGGGCCCCTTGATCCTGGCTACTTTCTGCCAGGTGCTCCTGTTTCTGTATCAAGGAGGGCAGAGCCTGGCTCCACCAGTCAGTTTCTTCTTCAGCCTCCCCGATGCTTCTTAACCTTTCAACTTTCTCTCTCAACTCTGCCACCAGGCTGAGCAGATCATTTACTTGTTTGTAAGGTACACACTTGTTCTCATAGCTGCCTCCCGTTGCCAGCAAAAGGCTCTGGCACTCCCTGCAGCCGGTGACCTGGGTGGCTGTGTGTTTCTGTGGGAGCTCCGTTTGGGTTCCCACATCCTTTCTGGCTGAGGCTGAGCGTACAACCTTCTTCCGGGTGGAAACCACAGCTAAGCTCCTTAGACAGCGGGATGACAACCCTTGTCGTGGTGCTCTCAGGCAACGCCCACCTACTGCTTATTTACTCAAGTGCGCAGCGACCTGGTCGGTGTTCTCCCTAAAGGCTTCTTTTGTAGTGGAGCGGAGAGGGGAGGGGAATTTACGCCTCGTTTAGATCTGCCGCCGGGGATGCCGGCTCCGCCCACGCCTCCTCAGCTATCACCGCCCCCCGGAACTGCCGGGTACCGGCCCGGGCTTGCCGCTTTTCCCGGCTTCGAAAAGCCTCAAAAACGAGCCCCTTGCCGGCCTTTTTTTGCTGCGATTCCCTTCCCCAGCACGGATTTACCTGCACTGGAGCTGGTCTCGTCGGCGAGTAACCATTGGCGTGTTTATGCCTCGTTTAAATCTGCCGCCGGGGGTGCTGGCTCCGCCCACGTCTTCTCAGCTGTCACCGCCCCCCTTCTAATCAGAAGACTAAAAGTGAGAAAACTCGTGGGTTGAGATAAAGACAATTTAATAAGTAAAGCAAAAGCCATGCATGCAAGCAAAGCAAAACAAGGAATTCATTCGCTACTTCCCATCAGCAGGCAGGTCTTCAGCCATCTCCAGGAAACAGGGCTCCATCCCATGTAATGGTTATTTGGGAAGAAAATGCCATCACTCTGAACGTCCCCCCCTTTTCTCTTCTTCCGCCAGCTTTATATGCTGAGCATGACACTATATGGTATGGAATATGATATGGGGATATGATAAGGGGAACTACAAGCTGGTCGCTCTCACCTCTGTGCCTGGCAAGATCATGGAGGAGATCCTCCTGGAAACTCTACTAAGACACGTGGAAAATAAGGAGGTGATTGGTGATGGCTAAAACATGGCTTTGCTAAGGGCAAATCATGCCTGACAAATTCGGTGGCCTTCTACGATGGTGTTACAGTGTTGGTGGATAAGGGAAGAGCAACTGACATCACTACACTAGTGCACGCAGCATGGACAACAAACAGGAGGAGATGGAAGCCACTGTGCAGCAGGAAAACTATGATGTAGTCGCCATCATGGAAACGCGGTGGGATGACTCGCACAACTGGAGTGCTGCATTGGATGGCTATAAACTCTTCAGAAGGGACAGGCAAGGAAGGAGAGGAGGTGGGGTGGCCCTGTATGTTAGGGAGCGTTCTGAATGTCAAGAACTTAATGATGGTGACAATAGAGTTGAGTGTTTATGGGTAAGAATCAGGGGGAAGGCCAACAAGGCAGATATCATGGCGGGAGTCTGTTATAGACTGCCCAACCAGGATGGAGAGGCAGATGAAATATTCTACAAGCAGCTGGGAGAAATATCAAGATCACTAGCCCTTGTCCTGGTGGGAGACTTCAACCTACCAGATATCAGCTGGGAACACAGTACAGCTGAGAGGGAACAGTCTAGGAGGTTCCTGGAGTGTGTTGGGGATAACTTCCTGACACAGCTGGTGAGGGAACCAACTAGGGAAGGAGCCCTGCTGGACCTGTTGTTTGTAAACAGAGAAGGACTTGTGGGGGATGTGACAGCTGGAAGCCATCTTGGGCATAGTGATCATGAAATGGTAGAGTTTTCTATTCTCAGAGAAGCAAGGAGGGGGGTCAGCAGAACTGCCACCATGGACTTCTGGAGGGTGGACTTTGGTCTTTTCAGGAGCCTGCTTGACAGAGTCCCTTGGGAGGCAGTCCTGAAGGGTAAAGGAATCCAGGAAGGCTGGACATTTTTCAAGAAGGTAGTCTTAAAGGTGCAGGAGCAGGCCATCCCCATGTGCCGAAAAACGAGCCGTCGGGGAAAAAGGCTGGCCTGGCTGAACAGAGAGATATGGTTGCAACTCAGGGAAAAAAGGAGAGTTTATGGCCTTTGGAAGAAGGGGCGGGCCACTCAGGAAGACTATGTAGGGAGAAAATTAGAAAGGCCAAAGCCCAACTAGAACTTAACCTGACTTCCAATGTTAAGGACAATAAAAAAAGTTTCTATAAATACATTAGCAATAAAAGGAGGACTAAGGAGAATCTCCATTCTTTATTAGACGGGGATGGTCACATGGTGACAAGGGATGAGGAAAAGGATGAGGTACTTAATGCCTTCTTTGCCTCAGTCTTTAGTAGTAGAAGCAGTTGTTCCCCGAGTACCCAGCCCCCTGAGCTAGAAGACAGGGATGGGGAGCAGAATGAAGCCCCCGTAATCCAAGGGGAAATGGTGAGGGACCTGCTACAGCACCTAGACATACACAAGTCTATGGGTCCGGATGGGATCCACCCAAGGGTACTGAGGGAGCTGGCGGAAGTGCTCACCAAGGCACTTTCCATCATTTACCATCAGTCCTGGCAAACCAGGGAGGTCCCCGTTGACTGGAGGCTAGCAAATGTGATGCCCATCCACAAGAAGGGCCAGAAGGAGGATCTGGGGAACTACAGGCCTGTCAGTCTGACCTCGGTGCCTGGGAAGGTTATGGAACAGATCATCCTGAGTGCCATTATGCGGCACGTGAAGAACAGCCAGGCGATCAGGCCCAGTCAGCATGGGTTCATGAAAGGCAGGTCCTGACTGACTAACCTGATCTCCTTCTATGACAAGGTGACCCGCTTGGTGGATGAGGGAAAGGCTGTGGATGTTGTGTACCTGGACTTTAGTAAGGCCTTTGACATGGTTTCCCACAGCATTCTCCTGGAGAATCTGTCTGCCCATGGCTGGGTTAAAAACTGGATGTATGACCGGGCCCAAAGAGTTGTGGTGAATGGAGTTAAATCCAGTTGGCGGCCAGTCACAACTGGTGTTCCCCAGAGATTTGTATTGGGGTTGGTTCTCTTTACTATCTTTATCAATGATCTGGATGATGGGATTGAGTGCACCCTCAGGAAGTTTGCAGACGACACCAAGTTAGGCGGGAGTGTCAATCTGCTTGAGGGTAGAAAGGCTTTGCAGA
Organism: Larus michahellis; assembly: GCF_964199755.1. Classification (NCBI taxonomy): domain Eukaryota; kingdom Metazoa; phylum Chordata; class Aves; order Charadriiformes; family Laridae; genus Larus; species Larus michahellis. The sequence continues at coordinate 24,205,222 of NC_133929.1, read as the reverse complement.
GGGATATGGACAGGCTGGATTGATGGGCCGAGGCCACTGGTATGAGTTTCAACAAGGCCAAGTGTTGGGTCCTGCACTTGGGTCACAACAACCCCATGCAGCACTACAGGCTTGGGGAAGAGTGGCTGGAGAGCTGCCTGGCAGAAAAGGATCTGGGGGTGTTGGTTGACAGGCAGCTGAATATGAGCCAGCAGTGTGCCCAGGTGGCCAAGAAGGCCAACAGCATCCTGGCCTGTATCAGGAACAGCGTGGTGAGTGTAGGACTAGGGAAGTGATCGTCCCCCTGAGGCCCCCACCTTGAGTACTGTGTCCAGTTCTGGGCCCCTCACTACAGGAAAGTCATTGAGATTCTGGAGTGCGTCCAGAGAAGGGCAATGAAGCTGGTGAGGGGTCTAGAGAACAAGTCTTATGAGGAGCGGCTGAGGGAGCTGGGGTTGTTTAGCCTAGAGAAAAGGAGGCTGAGGGGAGACCTTATCACTCTACAACTACCTGAAAGGAGGTTGTAGAGAGGTGGGGGTCAGTCTCTTCTCCCAAGTAACAAGCAATAGGACAAGAGGAAATGGCCTCAAGTTGCACCAGGGGAGGTTTAGACTGGATATTAGGAAAAATTTTTACACTTAAAATGTTATCAAGCATTGGAACCTGCTGCACAGAGAAGTGGTAGAATCTTCATCCCTGGAGGTATTTAAAAGACTTGTAGACGTGGTTCTTAGAGATATAGTTTAGTGGTGGTTTTTGTCAGAGTTAGGTTGATGGTTGGACTTGATGATCTGAAAGGTCCCTTCCAACCTAGAAAATTCAATGAGTCTGTCATCCAACTGTACATGTCCAAAGCATTTGACACTGACCCTTACGACATCCTGGTCTGTAAGTTAAAGAGACACAGATTTGATGGATGGACCACTCAGTGTATAAGGAATTGGCTGGATGGTCTCACTCAAAGAGTCGTGGTCAAGGACTCAATGTCCAAATGTAAACCAGTGATGAGTGGTGTTCCTCAGGGGTCGGTACTGGGACCGATGCTTTTTAACATCTTTGTTGTCAACACAGACAGTGGGATTGAGTGCACCCTCAGAGAGTTTGCCAACGACACCAAGCTGTGTGGCACGGTTGACATGCTGGAGGGATGGGATGCCATCCAGAGGGACCTGGACAGGCTTGAGAGGTGGGCCTGTGCAAGCCTCATGAAGTTCAACCAGGCCAAGTGCAAGGTCCTGCACCTGGGTCATGGCAATCCCAAGTACAAATACAGGCTGGAAGGAGAATGGATTGAGAGCAGCCCTGAGGAGAAGGACTTGGTGTGTTGGTGGATGAGAAGCTCAACATGAGCCGGCAATGTGCACTCGCAGCCCAGAAAGCCAACTGTATCCTGGGCTGCATCAAAAGAAGTATTGACAGCAAGTCGAGGGAGGTGATTCTACCCCTCTACTCCTCTCTCGTGAGACCCCACCTGGAGTACTGCGTCCAGCTCTGGAGTCCCCAACACAAGAAGGACATGGACCTGTTGGAGCGGTTCCAGAGGGGGCCACGAAGATGATCAGAGGGCTGGAGCACCTCTCCTACGAAGAAAGGCTGAGAGAGCTGGGATTGTTCAGCCTGGAGAAGGGAAGGCTCCAGGGAGACCTTGTAGCAGCCTTCCAGTACCTAAAGGGGACCTACAGGAAGGATGGGGAGGGACTCTTTATGAGGGAGTGTAGCAATAGGACAAGGGGTAATGGTTTCAAACTGAAAGAGGGTAGATTTAGATTAGATATTAAGAAAAAATTCTTTACTGTGAGGGTGGTGAGACAGTGGAACGGGTTTCCCAGAGAATCTGTGGCTGCCCCATCCCTGGAGGTGTTCAGGTTGGATGGGGCTTTGAGCAACCATGTTTAGTGGGAGGTGTCCCTGCCCATGGCAGGAGGGTTGGTACTAGATGATCTTTAAGGTCCCTTCCAACTCTAATCATTCTATGATTCTTTGATATCCCTTTGGTCAGTTGGGGTCATGTTTACATGTGTTTCTGTGTGTTTGTATATAAGGTATATGACATTATGTTTGTGAGGTGCTGAATCACTTCCACAGTGGATTAGCTTTTATTTTCCCCAAATAGATCCTTTTGTTATTTTGTGTTCATGCTTCTGTTTTGTCAGTGTCCCTGTTCTTTTATTTCCTTGCCTTCTTTGATATTTGGATTTCTCCCAAAATACAGTATTCCAGTTCTTTCTCTTCCTCTGTAGATTTACAGAGGGCATTTAATATTCCAGGGGCATTTAAGCTTCAAGATATTAGTTTTATAATGAAGGAGTTGCTTTCTGTTCTAGTTTTGTACACAAATAGCCACATTGCCATTGTTCAATAAAAACACTAGTAATGATATGCATTAGAAAGTAATGGGATGTGTATATTGTACAGGAAAATGCAGAAATAATGAGATATTTGGTTTCAGATCAGTTATTGATACATTTTGCACAAATCACAGAGTCACAGAATTGTAGGGTTGGCAGGGACCTCTGGAGATCATCTAGTCCAACCCCCCTGCCAGAGCAGGTTCACCTAGAGCAGGTTGCACAGGAACGCGTCCAGGCAGGTTTTGAATGTCTCCAGAGATAGAGATTCCACCAACTCTCTGGGCAGCCTGTTCCAGTGCTCTGCCACCCTCAAAGTAAAGAAGTTCCTCCTCATGTTGAGATGGAACTTCCTACGTTGAAGTTTGTGCCCATTACCTCTTGTCCTGTCCCCGGGCACCACTGAAAAGAGCCTGGCCCCATCCTCCTGACACCCACCCTTTAAGTATTTATAAGTGTTGATAAGATCCCCCCTCAGCTGTCTTTTTTCTGGACTGAAGAGACCCAAGTCCCTCAGCCTTTCTTCATTAAGAGAGATGTTCCAGTCCCCTAATCATCTTGGTAACCCTTTGCTGCACCCTCTCCAGCAGTTCCCTGTCCCTCTTGAACCGGGGAGCCCAGAACTGGACACAGTACTCCAGGTGCAGCCTCACCAGGGCAGAGTAGAGGGGGAGGATGACCTCCCTCGACCTGCTGGCCCCAGTCTTCTTGATGCACCCCAGGATAACATTGGCCTTCTTGGCCACAAGGGCACATTGCTGGCTCATGGTCATCCTGTTGTCCACCAGGACTCCCAGGTCTCTTTCCACAGAGCTGCTCTCCAGCAGGTCAGCCCCCAACCTGTACTGGTGCATGGGGTTATTCCTCCCCAGGTGCAGCACCCTACACTTGCCCCTGTTGAATTTCATAAGGTTCCTCTCTGCCCAGATCTCCAACCTGTCTAGGTCTCTCTGTATGGCGGCACAGCCTTCTGGTGTGTCAGCCACCCCTCCCAGTTTTGTGTCATCAGCAAACTTGCTGAGGGTGCACTCTATCCCCTCATCCAGGTCGTTGATGAATATATCGAAGAGGACTGGACCCAGTACTGACCCCTGGGGAACACCACTCGTCACTGACCTCCAACTAGACTCTGTGCCCCTAATCACGACCCTCTGAGCTCTGTCTTTCAACCAGTTATCTATCCACCTTACTGTCCATTCATCTAGCCCACTCTTCCTAAGCTTCCCTATGAGGATGCTGTGGGAGACAGTGTCAAATGCCTTGCTGAAGTCAAGGTAGACCACATCTACCACCCTCCCCTCATCTATCCATCCAGTCATGACATCATAGAAGGCTATCAGATTAGTCAGACATGATTTCCCCTTGGTGAATCCATGTTGAGTACTTCCGATAGCTTTCTTTTCCTCCACATGCCTTGAGATGACGCCCAGAACGAGCTGTTCCATCGCCTTTCCAGGGATGGAGGTGAGGCTGACCGGCCCGTAGCTCCCCGGGTCCTCCTTCTTGCCCTTCTTGAAGACTGGAGCGACGTTGGCTTTCCTCCAGTCCTCAGGCACCTCACCTGTTCTCCAGGACCTTTCAAAGATGATGGAGAGTGGCCCAGCAATGACTTCCCCCAGCTCCCTCAGCACTCTCGGGTGCATCCCATCGGGGCCCATGGACTTGTGGATATGTAATTGACCTAAATGATCCCTCACTCGATCCTCCTCAACCCAGGGGAAGTCTTCCTCTTTCCCTGTTACTTGCTCCAAAGTCTGGGACTCTTGAGGGCTGGGCCGAGCAGTAAAGACCGCAGCAAAGAAGGCATTCAGTAACTCCGCCTTCTCCGCTTCCTCTGTCACCATGGCTCCTGTCACATGTACACATTCAAGTATGCATTTGTGCAAGTAATGCACAAATCAAATATGCAGAGCTTCTATTGTCTAGATATAGGGGTTATTTTCATTATATTAATTCAGTTTCATGTTAATATTGAACAGAAAGGAAGTAACAAATTTGCCAAAAGGCCTCAGAAATTAACTTAAAAGTCCCCTATTTAGTCCTCATGTTTTATATCCCTGTTTTTCACTCTACAATTTAGTAAAAGACAAGTACTTTCATTATCATAGCAACCACAGAAACATATGGCATTGCATGTATGAAACGTCTTTTAAGAAAGTGCACAGCACTATGGGAACTGAGCTGTCAACTCTTGGAGGCAGCAAATGCTTGCAATAAAAGCAATTCAAATACATCATACAAAGAAATGATAAAAGTCTCACACTAGTGATGTGAGCAAACAAAGACTGAGGATCTGTGCTACTGTAGGACCCTTCAGGTATTTCCTTTTATTGCTTGCGGGCTGGAAGTTTTGGGCATTCTAGTCAGGAGATGGAACACTATGCTCTTTTTGCACTGGAAAATATTTTCCTAAATCCACCAGTAATCCAGGCAATGTGACTATATTCCTTTTAAAATACTTACCTTTCTAAAGCTTCCAGTAGTCTTCTGTTTCCAATGTTATGCTCTTTAACTTTTATTAAACATTTCTGATTTGGACAGTGTTTAATATGTTATTGCAGTTAACTTTGTATGTCTAAAGATGCATCTCAGCTTTATTGCAATGACTATGTAGATGAATGGAGCAAGTATCTCAGAAGGTGGGCACGTGAGCCATGTGTTTGGGACCTTTCCAGATCTTTTTACTTAGGACTAATTTGTCATTCTCCCTTCTTTAATTATAGCTTTTTTTCTGCCTCATGCTCAGTTGTGCAGCAAAAGTATGTTGCAAAAATGACACCACAAGGAGCAGATGCAATCAATCAACACCCCTCTGTGTAGTGCAGACTTTTTACTTCAAAGTTGGGTAGACAGACATAAACTCATGTTCCCATAGCAAGTTAGGTTTGACACATGGAATTACAATGGAAGCAACCACTAGCTGGACCTCTGATCATTCTTATGATAGTGTTATGAATTGATTTAAGCCTCCCAGCTATATATTCTGCATTTTTACAGACCAGGAGTTGAGAGTACCATAAGTTACACATCTAAGACAACATCAAATGTCTGAGCTGAATCAGATTAGCATATTGCAGTGCGGTTTCCATCTGCTAAACTGCACCTAATCACATCAGTCATTCTTTGCTCCTGAACAGGAAGGATCACCACATAAGAACATGAGAATGGCCATTCTGCATCACACCAAAGGTGTCCATCAAACTCTTGTCTCCAGCAGTGGTCATAAATGAAAGCCAGGAGAATGGAAAGAGCAGGCAAAGAGAAAGAGCAGCTCGGAGACTTGATGTGCCTGTTGTGGTGTTATGAGTAGAGTTGAAGAGAAATATTAGTATATAAGAATTCTGTTGATAAAATTAAGTGTTTCTTTTCTTCAAAAATGTGCTTAGTGAATAAAATAAGGCTCATGGTCTAAAGGAATAGTGTGTGTGTATTCATTCACCAAAATAGGGGGAAAATTCTAAATAACAGAATATGAACTTCAACTGTACTTCTTCAATCTGTAAATGCATACTAGAACTATCTTTACAAGCACATTGAAATGAAGAAGAAAAGACAGTACAATCCCTCACAAAATTCTGAACACTGCATTATGCATATTACTGCATGATAAAAGTACCACTGTTCTAAATTGAAAAAAAAACCAGATTATATCATATCTAACCAGAATTTAAGTGTCACCACAAAACCCAAGTTGCCTAGATGTTACCTACAGAACAAGTTTATGTTAGGCATACTTAATGGATATTTTTTAAATTACAAATTATACCTTTCCTATTTTAGTATCCTTGTAACTGTTGGAATGGCACAAAGTTTCTCTACTATTATTACCAATCTGGAAAAGTTGTGTATGTCTGTATGTGCCTGTATCTGTGTGTGTGTTTCATAATTGTTATTAACAATTTTTCCTTTACATTTCTGTTAAAACTTTATAAAATTTTCATTGCTCAGAATGTTTACCAACTTTAAGTGCCTTGGGTTGGAATTTCTTGTGGGAGTGTCAGCTTAGCTGTTTCCAAAATGACACTAGAAGAAGATATCTTTTCCTCACATCATATTAGAAAAACTCAAAAACATTTTGGGTCAGGAATGTGCCATTTGTTGGAGCAGGATATCTGTAAGGATATTCAGTCTGAAAATACTGTGAACTTGTAAAAGCTAAGGTTGCAGAGGGGATTTCCTAATTCCTCAGTGCTTGATTTTTGCAATGTTAATCAAGTTTTCATAGCTATTTCCTAAATACGGAATTACTGCATCTAACCTATTTGCTTCTTGTTTAGAATGCATTGTCTGTAAGTATTTAAAGCCCCTTGCCCTCAAGAACACAAGAATACATACTCATGCAATAAACAGAGCTCTATTGTGCTCTTGTGCATATATGATTGCACTCATGTACCTGCACTTATATGTGCTCTTGCACTCATATATCGTGAGAGACTGAATTTTTACCATCTGCTGGTGACAGCAGAAAAAGTAGTAGTATATATAATATTTGAAAACTCAAATTCTTCTGTAGCACCTGGTTGGATATCTGTTAACTAACCCTTCAAACTGTGGTACAGAGGAGATCTGAGAATCTCGATTTCTTATCAGGAAAATAAATGAATAACAGTTAAAAAAAATAAAAATTCTTCTAAACAGCTTACAAATCAGTTTCAGATTCTAGGACTGGAATTTTAAGGAGGAAAAATTTTAGCCTGAGCAGGCAAAACACAGTATGAGTTATTGTGTATTAATTCTCTTGCTGACTTTGTGAAATATGAAACATTTCTGACCACAGTATTTAGAAGCAGTAATGAATCTCGGTTTCTTTCCAAGAACTCTTTCTGTGCATCCAGTGTGTAATGTATCGATGACTGTGTCTCTGTCAGTCTAGCTGTTTTGGAAACTAAGTAATTCAGCTCTCATGGTTGCAAGAGTGATGTCTCTCAGACCTGGATTTCTCTCTCATTCCCTTGTGAAAAAAAAGCAAACGCTACTAAGAATCCTACAAATCAATGGGATTTGCACACTGAAATACAAAAGGGGCCTTAGCCTTCAACCTTAAGACATGTTTTGTTCGACACAGGTCATGTACTTGACTAGGTGTTTTGTTGGAGTTATTTTAAAGCCTTGAAAAACACCTTGATGTCATTGTTTGGGCTGGACTGGCCACTAAAACAAACAACAGATGCTCTCCCCCCCCCTCTCTCCAAGGAGAGGAGGAGGAGAGATGAAGAAACTTATAAGTTTAGAAGGAACTAAACTACTTTAATGAAATATTAACAATAAAATAATAAAAAGGAAATAATGAAATATATATACAATATATACAAAACTGTATCAAGCTCCCAGGATGACAATCATGTCACTGGCAGGCACTGTGAAAGTCACAGACTGGACTCAGTGATGGATGGGAACTGGATTCCGGATCTGGAGTCAGGAACGCACGGATTGAGATCAAAGGCAGATGAACAGACAGGGTCCTCTTCGGACACTGGCCATTGAAGAAAGAAGGGCTGACCCTTTGACCCCTCAGCTTTTATACTGAGCATGGGGCAGATGGAATGGAATACCCCTGTTGGTCAGTTTTGGGTCACCTGTCCTGTCTGCTCCTTCCTGAAGGTGGGACCCCTCTATGCTCTTCCGCCTCCAACCCTCCAACGGGGCAAATAACAAATTTAGCTGACCTTGGTTGTTATAGGAATAAGTATAAGCAAGATCCTCTCTGCATACCGTTCCTTGGAATAAATTATAAATAATCAGGCCTTAGCTCCCTGAGAGCAGTGTCTCAACAATATGCTGTTAATTTCAGAGAGTTCAGTTAGAAGAGGCTTGGTTGCAAAGTAAAACTGCTGAACAGAAAATTGGTTCTGTTTTACCTCAAACTAGGACACTTAAGAAGAACTAAAGAAAAGTGTGTTGTAAAAGCAGCCCATCTTTTACTGTGAAGTGCTTTGTATTTGCATGAAACCTGAGTGTTCAGTGTCTTTGGCCAGTGGATAAAAACTATAAATTTTCCATTATTACAGTCAGTCACATTCCAAGGTGAAATTTAAGCATGAGAATATTAATAGTTGAGCTGCTGTGAATTTTCACCATTTTTCAGTTCTGTTTTAGTTGCACAAGCTTAATTGTGAAAGTGGATCTCGCAGAGTGATCACTCTTATTTTTTTTAAAGATGGTTCAAGAGAGCTTTCCAAGTATGTGTGAGAGAGGTTATTAAAGGTACCTAGCTGGCATTTTTGGTGGCTACTGTCTGTGGGAGAGGATCATGAAAGGAAGCTAGAAAGAAGACCATTACTAAGTTTTGGGTGATGTGTTACCTCAAAAGGAAAGTGAAGAAGCATTAAATAAATATGAAGAATTTGGGAGTAATATTTGTATGTGTATTGCATTACACTAGGGTTAAGGAACATGACAGTTCTGAGTTGGAGCTGAATATGAAGGTATAAGTGGTATATAGTATGATATTTTCATTACATAAATGACAGCATAAACACAGCTTCAGTTTGTCTTATACAACACTTTTTTTAATGCCTGCTTACATATAATACTTTTATGCACGCCTGCTGAGCTTCATTCAAGTCATGGCACCACTCAATACATCCTTCTATTTTGACATCTAAACATAAATATGTACACTCTGGGTATGATTATACCACCCACTCTATGTTAGTAAAGTCAAGAAAAAGTTTCCCGAAGTTGTTCATGAGGATGCCATATGGGACAGCTGTCAGAAGCCTTACTAGTGTCTGGAAACATGACATTATGTGTTGCACCCTCAGTTACAAGTCCTGTTACTTTATAATAAAAGACTTGACATGAATCATAGAATGTGTTGGGTTGGAAGGGACCTCTAAAGGTCATCTAGTCCAACCCCCCTGCAGTAAGCAGGGACATCTTCAACTAGATCAGATTGCGCAGAGCCTCAGCAAGCCTGGCCTTGAATGTCTCCAGGGATGGGGCCTCCACCACCTCTCTGGGCAGCCTGTTCCAGTGTCTCACCCCCCTCACTGTGAAGAACTTCTTCCTAATGTCTAATCTAAACCTACCCTGCTCTAGTTTAAAACCATTGCCCCTCGTCCTGTTGCTACATGCCCTTGCAAACAGCCCCTCCCCAGCTTTCTTGTAGGCCCCCTTCAGGTACTGGAAGGCCGCTATAAGGTCTCCCCGGAGCCTTCTCTTCTCCAGGCTGAACAACCCCAGCTCTCTCAGCCTGTCCTCATGGGAGAGGTGTTCCAGCCCTCTGATCATCTTTGTGGCCCTCCTCTGGACCCGCTCCAACAGGTCCATGTCCTTCTTGTGCTGAGGGTTCCACAGCTGGACACAGTACTCCAGGTGGGGTCTCATCAGAGCACAGAGTAGAGGGGGAGAATCACCCTGCTGGCCACGGTTCTTTTGATGCAGGCCAGGATGCGATTGGCCTTCTGGGCTGCAAGCACACATTGTTGGCTCATGTCCGGCTTTTCATTCACCAATACCCCCAAGTCCTTTTCTGCAGGGCTGCTCTCTATCACATCATGCCCCAGCCTGTATTGATAATGAGGATTGTAGGACCTTGCACTTGGCCTTGTTGAACTTCATGAGGTTTGCTCGGGCCCACCTCTCTAGCTCGTCCAGGTCCCTCTGGATGACATCCTGTCCCTCTGGCCTGTCAACCGCACTACTCAGCTTGGTGTCATTTGCAAACTTGCTGAGGGTGCGCTTGATCCCACTGTCTATGTCATTGATGAAGATGTTGAACAGCACCGGTCCCAGTATGGATCCCTGAGGGACACCACTTGATTTATTCTTGACAATGTATTTGCAAGTTGTTTATTTGTCAGTGTGAATTTTCCAGTAACTGAAAATTTAATTCTTCTTTCCATCTCCCTCCTCCCCCCTTAAAATTGTGTATTGCATTTTCCCTGTGTAGGGTCTTCTCTCAGTTTTCTTCTCAGGTACTTAGAGGACTGCTTATCCCATGAGGTTATATCAGGCATTTTACTAAGTAAATTTTGATAGTGGGTCAAACTGATATGAAAATTGTTTTAAGCTGCTTTCATTTATAATATATTTTAAAATTGTCTAGCTTGTTCTTTCCTTATTTTAAACTCGTCATATGTTTTCTCACTTAATTGCGTTAGCTTCCTGTTCACAAATGATCTCTGTAGTGAATTCTGATGACCTGTAGCTTTTCATCTCTCTTATGGAGCAAAGCTCTATTATCCTCTCTCTTCTTATTGTTACTAATGTAATTATTACTTCTATATTTCTTTCTTGTTACTCTTGGTCTTCCTTGCTAATTGCAGCTGTTTGTACCTTGGCCTGAGTTTTTTGTCTTCTGAAAAATACTTCTCCCTAGCAGTCTAACCTAATTTCCACTTTCTCTGTGCTCTCTTTCTGTGTTTGGGGCTAATAACAAGATCAAGACTTAGCCATATTGGTGTCTTTCTATGTTTTCCATCCTTCCTCTGCATTAGGCCAGTTTGTACTTATGCCTCAATACCATTTATTTGAGGAATTGCCAGATCTCTTTAACTCCTTTTCCCCATGAACTTGCTTCCCATAAATTCTTAACTAACGTTTCTCTGAGTTTACCGGAATCTACCTTCCTGAATTTAATTGGTTTTATTTTGCTTTCGTCTCTTTGGTTTCACTGCTCTTTACTGTTATTCTCCTAACAGATTTCTCTGTGGTAAGTAGTTCTGATATTCCAGAGAAGGAATCACATCCAGCATCCAAGATTTGTCAAAGAACACTCCCAATTCTCTTACAGCACTGCATGGTCACTTTAGTTTTATTTGCTGAGACCGTGTCATGGGAAAGTATTTAATACATCTTTTTAGTGTCTTTTATTTCTGTATACAAGGTTACAGCCAGCACCATGTGACAAGCAAACGTGGATGACTGCAAACAATAGTTTGAGAACTACTGGTTTAGAGTACAGCAGTTGCCCTATTGGAGCAGGTCCTTGGTCCATTCAAAACAAGGTGGAAAAAGCCCTTAATGACTTAGACTGCAATGCACGCATGTGAAGATTACTTGGGATAAAGTTTACTCGGGATAAAGTAAAGGGAGGGCATAACAGCAGAAAATATTCTAAAGATTGACTCAGTCCTTAAAATTCAAGCACTTCATTTTCCAGTATGATCCAAATTTTATAACCAAAAGAAAATTAACATTCCCACTGACAGCACTTAACATTATTAGAATAGACAAGTTTTCTTTTCTCAACTTTCAAACTTTTCTTAGAATTAGCTTTGTTTCATTTTCTCCCCAAGCACGTGACTTCCCTGGAAATCCTTTTCTCCTCAAAGAAGTCTCTCACATAAAACCTTCTGTTTGTTTTTAAAAGGTTAATCCATTTTGTCTCAGCTCAAGTAGAATTCCAGAAAAACCTGTAACTTTGCCTGTCCTGATTAACCAGTCCTTTCTCTCTTTTAACTCCATGTTCATCTTTCTTACCTCTGAAGAAATCATCTTATGTATTAGGTTAGAGAATTAACCTATTTCTTAAATATGCGGTGTTTTTCAATACTGAAGTATTGTGTAAAAGATGATGCACATAAGACAGTGATCTTTTAAAAGAAATCCTTGAATATATGTATGCATGTTACCAGTGTTTCATAAGTATTTGGCTTTTTCTTAGAGATTTTTTTTAGTCCTCTAACTCCTTTGCAATGACAACCTTTTCTCAAAAACCCTTTCATTATTTTGTATGCGATAAGAAAGTCTTATCAAATTTATTTCCAGTGTACTGTAAATTTCCACTGCTTTCATGCAAAACCTCAAATGTTTCTGCAGTAGAATCAAGTGTTTTACAGGCATGTTGGTGAGGATCGTGCTGATTTCTATAAGTCGTGGAATTAATTCTGTAGCAGCAACTCTTCAGCTTGGTCCTTAACATTTCAGGGGGGGAGGGCAGGAGAACAGAAATAACAAGTACTGAAGTGATTATAAGAGCATTAAGAGAATTACATTAATGTATGCAGTGTGCTTGAAGATGAAAAAGAACCATAAGAGTAATAGGCAAATGTAGTGTTACTAAAAGTTAAAAGTCAGTCAAAAATATATAAACCACCATATAAACATCCGAAGTAGGTATTTGGCAGACTGGGATCCAGAACAATCCAGCACAGGGTAGTCTTGTATCCTTCATGCTGCTGCTGCATGGTGTGCTATCAAGCCTCTATCAAGCCTCCTATCAAGCTGCATGGAGTGCTATCAAGCCTCTCAGAACTACTCATGAAAAAATCCTGCAAAAGATTTACAGTTATAGAAAGAACATGATCTATATTAATATTTTAATCTATTTTATCTACTTAGGGTACATTAGGATGGAAAAGAACGTATTTTGTAAAATATTGCATTTTATTTAAAGGGGAGATTGTGATTTTGGTTTGGTCAGCAGTCTGTGCGTACACTTGCAAAAATCAAGGTCTGTGGTTCAGATCTTTCCTTAGAAAGGACCCCAATATGCCTCCACACTTTTAGACTTTTCTCCCCAGCCGCATTATTCTTTCTAGTTAGGGATTGGACCAGCGTACAGAGATCTCCCGTAGGGACACCGTGCAAGAATTGTCGGGGCACCCCTAATTGTAGGGCTTTACGCCACAACGCGTTTCGGTCCTTATGAGGCTTAAACCTTCCCTCCGATTTAGGGGTTTGAGTGTGAGTTCTGACTTGGCAAACCTTTCGGGAGTGTTCAGAGGACTTTTCACTAGTTAGGCTGGCCCAGCCCATTCGGCGCCCGTATTGGTCTATTTCCTGTACATATTCATTCCAGGTGGGCATGTAGTGACGACGGCCCCACCCATGAGCACCCCTAGCATCTCGTATATGATCTTGAGTGCTAACAGCGAACGGTTTCAGGCAATCGGGAAGACATAGGGGCTGACATTGGGGATTTCCGAAATTCCTCTCTGTCATACATGGCTTGCAGACAAGCTGCTTTCCGTATTGCTGCAAACAGATCAGAGTAGCCTGTAGCTCTAATCTCTAATGGCTCTTCCTCTCTCTCGCAGATCCATACCACCTGCCCAATAGGCTGCTCGAGCAGTCAGGGAATAATTATGATCCCCGGGCACAGTAGTTAAAAACAGTCCTGGTCCCCAAGAGTCTCCTGCTTCTTCCTCACTCAACATAATTCTATCTCCTCCTTCAGAAGAAACTCACCACACATACTCAACAGCTGACTCTTCTGGCCGCCTCGAATATTTTTCCCTTATTTTCGCTAACTCTGTTGGTGTCCACGGAACAGTACACACAGTGGTGTGGACTTCATCATCATCAACCATGGTTTCAGTTTTAATCAGAGGTTGTAAAGGAAAGACTCAGGATTTCACAGTAAAAGTCCTTTCCTCCTCATCTTCTTCCTCCTCCTCACTGTCAGACCAAAGATCTCCGGTCTGGGTTCCGGAATTTGGATAACACATTAACTTACGAATTTGTTGGACCTGGGTTGAGGGCTGCATTTTATCTAAGAGCCCAGTCACCCTTTCCAATAACATTTTAAGTTGGTGATTTTCACCTTTAAGTTGGAGATTTTCATTCCCGAGTCGAGCATTCCGGTTTCCTAAACATTCACTCTCACTCACAAGCTTATCAACTTGAGTTCTTAATTTTTCTCCTGTCTCCTTCGGAAAAGCTAATGATGACTTCAGCACCTCATTCTCCGATTTCAGGGTTGCATATTCTACAGCTGAAATCAGATTAGGAGCAGGGGCTTCCCTAGCTTCTTGTTGTGCACGAGTTAAACAGGCGCCTAACACCGCACAGATCACACCTTTGCCTTTCCCCGCTCTGAGCTTCTGTGAAGCCCAACACTCTTCAATACGTTCCACCACTTTCTCTTCATCCTTCCAAAATTTATGGGCCCACTCCTTCCCAGCCTGGGAAGGGGCACAATCATATTTTTGCAGCAGTTTATCCATGGCAATCCTGCCGACTACGCCAAAATTCTGTTGCGTGAAAAAGGACAAAGCAGTTTTGGCAGAAAATAAACCCCCTTGCATTCTAACACTCCTCACCGAGGTGGGAGGCTAGGTGCGGCTAGGTTTAAGTTCTGAGTGATGCCCAATTCAGCACTATCAGTCCAGTCGCGTTTAATATGTATTAAACTATTACGATTTGGATACACTAATAGTGGACTGCACCTTCAGTCTAGTCGTGCTCACGAACTAGCACAGACACCTTCAAATCTTTGGTCGCGTTCAGTGAGAAGCCAAAATGACTAGCTACTTAAAAAAGTGCAGTTTATTTAAGCAACAGATATATAGGTTCTTAGGATTGCCGGTGATAAATACACTGTCTGCAAAGCACGTGCAAATGAAAGCATTGTTACATATACAAAGTGCGTGACAAAGTTATAAACGATACAGCCTGGCTATAAATGTAGGATAGAGATTCTCTAGAGAAATTGCTAAGTTTCCCGAGGAAACACTCGGTATAATCGAAGTCTTACCCAAAGGCGTCCCTATGGAGGGGGGAAGAAAGGCTCAGCCCATCGACTGATCCCGGAAGTCAGTGATGGAGTTCTCCTCGACTAGTTCACGATGGTGTCTTCCCTGATATTCCCCCTCTCTCGGGCTATTTTTATACTATTTTTTACCTTCAAGGTGGAGTTTGAGTGACTTTAGTCATACATACTTTTATCATGATTGGTGTAAAATTCTCTCGCTTCACATTTAAAGGTATAGTTTATGAAAAAGTCAGGGCGCAGACTCAAGGAGGAGTGGTTGCACTTTGGAGGCGGGTAGCCTTTGGGATGGAGATGTGTTTTGGTATTATAATGGTATTATAATGACATTATAATGAGCAAAGTTCGCACAAAGGACAGCATTTCATCAAAATCTGACAAAATGTTGGCTCAGGGTAGCGAGTAGGCAGCTTATCCGTTTCATAGTAAGCAAGTAGGCAGCTTATCTGTTTCATGGTACCATCCCGTTCCTGTATCTGCTATACATCATAAGGCAAGGTCGCGGAATGGTTACATTCCGTCCCGTATCTCATGTAGCTTCACAAGCATCCTCGTACAGGGAACCGCAGATGTTGCATTCTTTGCATGCCAGCCGCAGCTATTTTCTACCTCTGTCCTCAGCTCTGTGTGGCCTGAGTAACTCCACATCCACTATAGATATGCCTTTGCTCTTCTTGCGTTTAACAGTTCTGCAATAACAGTCCCACAATGCCTTATGTCAACCTCTTGGCCAGAGGTTTCAGCTCTGCTGGCTGAGGTGTGGCTGAGCAGAAGCTCCCCTTAGAAGCCTTGAATAAAAAGTGTGGTTTTGTCAGTCCAAGTGTTTAAAGAAGAATAAATGCTACAAATGCTACAATGTTGGTAGATCAAGTAGTTGTGAAGAAAGGGCAGTGACCATGCAGGCCACAATTCCTGTGAAATTCAGGGAAAGAAATATTTAGTCAGTTACTGAAGGACTTTCAGGCACCAGGTAGAAGGGTGGGATGAGGTGCAGTGCCACATCACTGCCAGAGATACTGAAGTGACTGTGGAACAAGAAGTATTTCAGTGAGTGCTGGACCTAGTGAAGCCTGGTTTCCTGTATGTTGAGTAACTGTCTAACTGAATCATGCCAGGAGGAGCCAACGAGGAGAGGAGCCATGCTGGACCTTGTCCTTACCAACAAGGAGGGACTGGTGGGGAATGTCAAGCTCAAGGGTAGCCTTGGCTGCAGCGATCATGAAATGGTAGAATTCAAGATCCTTCGGGCAGCAAGGAGGGCACGCAGCAAGCTCACTACCCTGGACTTCAGGAGAACAGATGTTGGCCTCCTGGGGGACCTGCTTGGCAGGGTAACATGGGAAAAAGTACTGGAGGGAAGAGGGGCCCAAGAGAGCTGGTTAGTATTCAAGGATCACCTGCTCCAAACTCAGGAGCGGTGCATCCCAAGAAAGAGGAAGTCAGGCAAAAAGGCCAGGAGGCCCACATGAATGAACAAGGAGCTCCTGGACATGCTCAAAAGCAAAAAGGAGGCCTACAGAGGGTGGAAGCAGGGACGGGTTGACTGGGAGGAATACAGAGAAACTGTCCGAATGACCAGGAACCAGATTAGGCAAGCTAAAGCCCAGATAGAATTAAATCTGGCTAGGGGCATCAGGGATAACAAGAGAAACCTCTATAAGTACGTCAGGGGTAAAGGCAAGACTAGGGAAGATGTGGGCCCTCTCCGGAAGGAAACAGGAGACCTGGTCACCCAGGATATGGAGAAGGCTGAGGTGCTGAATGACTTTTTTGCCTCGGTCTTCACTAGCAAGGGCTCTAACCAGACTGCTCAAGTTGCAGAAGGCAAAAACAGGGTCTTTGAGAATGAAGAACTGCCCACTGTAGGAGAAGATCAGGTTCGAGACCATCTGAGGAACCTGAAGGTGCATAAGTCCATGGGACCTGATGAAATCCATCCACGAGTCCTGAGGGAGCTGGCGGATGAAGTTGCTAAGCTCCTTTCCATTATATTTGAAAAGTCGTGGCAGTCTGGTGAAGTTCCCGCTGACAGAAAAAGGGGAAACATAACCCCCATTTTCAAAAAGGGAAAAAAGGAAGACCCGGGGAACTACAGGCCGGTCAGTCTCACCTCTGTGCCTGGCAAGATCATGGAGCAGATCCTCCTGGAATCTCTGCTAAGGCACATGGAAAATAAGGAGGTGATTGGCGACAGCCAACACGGCTTCACCAAGGGCAAGTCATGCCTGACAAATCTGGTGGCCTTCTACAATGTTGTTACAGCATTGGTAGATAAGGGGAGAGCAACAGACGTCATCTACCTGGACTTATGCAAAGTGTTTGACACTGTCCCGCATGACATCCTGGTCTCTAAATTGGAAAGGCATGGATTTGATGGTGGTGTGGTTTTGGCCAAATGGGCCATTCCACCCCTTATTCCATAACATTCGCATCATGCTCAGGTGACTAATACTTCATCTATCAATCTATACATACATCATATATATATAGAAACAGATATATGCAGGTTACTCAATTATGATTTTATCTACAGAAGTCCACTAAGTCCATTTAGTTCATAACTGTAGGATTTCATCTCTCATAGCAGGATCTCAGGGTGGAAAAGATGAATGAAGTTCTCAGGGATGAATGAAGTTCATAGTGGTTCGTGCCCATGGGTAGCATGTCCATCCTGAAGAGTTTGCTGGACACCACTTGATGAAGCTAGCTCAGGTTTCATCACCAATATGTTATCCTGAAAAACACTTATAGAACACTGTTAGTGTTATATAACAATTAACATCATACAGCTCAGAATTAAGTATTCTCACCAAGGGTTAAATTTCCTTGAGGTACACACTGAATTTCTCCATTCTCCAGCATCACCCACCAAGTACATACAAGTCCTTGAGCAAAAACAGTCCCACAAATGGGTTTGCCTTTGCCTGAGGCAGGAAAAAACCCAAACGGTTTCCCCAGCATATTCCTTTCATGCACCACAGGGACCTTATCCCCTTCTACTGTATGTAAAAGGTCTGACTGAGCAGGACCAGCTCGACTGATGGATCCCCTGGTGTTAACTAACCAGGTAGCTTGTGCTAAATATTTGTCCCAATTTTTAAAGGTTCCACCCCCCATTGATTTCAGGGTGGTTTTTAATAGTCCATCGTATCGCTCAATTTTCCCAGAAGCCGGTGCATCATAGGGGATATGATATACCCACTCAGTGCCATGTTCTTTTGCCCAAGTACTTATAAGACTGTTTTTGAAATGAGTCCCATTGTCTGACTCAATTCTTTCTGGAGTACCATGTTGCCACAAGACTTGCCTTTCAAGGCCCAGGATGGTATTCTGGGCAGTGGCATGGGGTACGGCATAGGTTTCCAACCATCCGGTGCTTGCTTCCACCATTGTCAGCACGTAACGCTTACCCTGACGTGTTTGAGGGAGTGTGATGTAGTCAGTTTGCCAAGCCTCTTGATGCAGTGAAATGCCATAGTTAAGACTCAATAGTCTCAGTGACTATTAAGCAGGTATTCTTTATTGCAGCGCCAGGCGCACAGGGGATTGGTCCCCCTAATGTGCGCGCTGACTGATTTAGATGTACAGTTTAAATACATACTATGTATGCATATTCACTAGTTTTCCAAGAAATGATTACCTATTCATTAACTCATAATAATACAGGTTACTGCCCACTCCCGCATGCGCACTAGAGTCTCTCGGTGGTCTTCAGAGACATCTGGTGGCCGTTTACTTCCTCCACTCCTCTTCATCGTTGTGACCTTCTGGTGAACTGCAGGCCTCTACTCTACTTCTTTATTCTTGCTGGCGCATCAAAAGTGTTAGCTTTGACTTGTCTCTGCATTCCTCAGTAATCCTGGGCCCCTTGTTTTGAGAGATAAGCTTCTACTACAAGGTTATATTGTCCTACAGCATTCTGTCTTAAAAAATAGGAGATAAGTTCTGACATTTAGTACTACAGCTGTTGCATCTGCTCTTTGTACAGCCTTAAGGCGCCTAGTCTCCTAAATTAAGCTCCTACTCTAATTTACAGTTCTAATATATTAAACCCCTACTTCAATTAGTGTACAGCTTTAATATATCAAACCCTACTTCAGCACTGCAGCAGTTAGTGGGCCAGTATTTGCATTTAGTCTCCGATAGTCTATTGTCAGCCTCCATTTGCCATTTGGCTTTCGGACAGGCCATATTGGGGAATTAAAAGGGGAGTGAGTAGGAACCACAATTCCTTGTTCTTTTAAGTCTTCTAGCACTGGCACTATTCCCTCCCATGCTCCAAGAGGTAAAGAGTAGGGTTTGATATTTGTTAGTTTCTCAGGGGGAAGTAACGGCGCAGTTCTAAGAGCCTTATCTCTATCAGTGGGGCACCAAAAGACCAGCTTCCTCCCTTATCCTCCATCCATACTTTGCCTTTCAGGATATCAAGTCCTAAGAGATTAAATGGAAATGATCCCACGGCCATCAACACCGAAGTTGCTGCCTCTTCCCCTGGTAGCCGTAAACTGACAGTAGCCATTGCTTGTGCCTGAATGTTACCGAATGCATCTGCCACAAACAAATATCGCTTAGACAATGATATACCGCTGCATTCTGCATCTTTTATGTTAATAGCTGAAATTTGGGCACCGGTATCTACTACAAATGTTATTGGGATTTGCTTAGGTCCTACAAAACAAGTAATCCCAAGGTCACCTTGCTTATTAATAGTGAGCTGTTTAATATGTACCCATCCTCTGCCCCCCCGCCCACTATAGGGGAGCGAAGGGGTTAGTTTCCTGCTGGCACTGGCGATTTCCCATCAGTTAAATCTATGAGGGGCACCAGGGGAGCACTAGGGACGACATCGCTATCCCAAGGTTCTTTTGACTTCCCTAAAATTAAATCTCGAGGGATCACCGGTTTCTTCGGCCATCCCCTAATTAACCTTTCTAGCTTGTCTGTAGCCCGTCCATAAGATCTCGGGGGATTCCTTTTCTCCATCCCATGGTCCATAGTGCACTCCGCCTATTTGGTATATCCTTCCCGCCTGGTGGTTTAGTGAGGGGTGCCCTCCTCTCCTGGTTGGGGGGGGGGGGGGCAGGGGGTGTGTGTTTCAATTCTGCCCGTCTTAACCCTTTCGGGTCTTGTTTGGCAGAGGGGACACTAACAGGACCATATTTCCACCCGTAATTGATTAATTCCTGGGCAACTTCTCCCCAAGTCCATACTTTTATCTAGTTCTGTAGTGGCGTATGGCACTTCCTTAGTAATATTTTGGGGGGAGTCGTCTTGATCATTGTCATATGCATATTCCATTTTGATCAAAGGTCGGAGCGAGTGAGGAGGTATTTCTAATTTGTCTAATCTCAATCTTGCTTCTTCTAGCTCTTCAAAGGGGTATAGTGTTTCAGTCTTAGCGGGGGGGATGGCTGTCACGACTCTCGCTCATGAGGAGCTGTTCTTTAAGGGCAGACTGTAGATAGTCTGCCTGAGCTCTCTCCTGAGCTAATTGTCCCTTTAGATCCTTCACTTGTCCTTGCAGGGACTGGACAAGGGCTTGTAAAGATTGTATAATTTGGGATTCAGCACTATGTTGCTAGTCTCGGGCTTCTACAGCCGCTACCAGACTGGTGCCTAAGACGGCGCATATTATAGATTTCCCTCTTCCGGGCCAGAGTTTAGCATCCTTTTCTAAGGCGCTAATTTGGTCGGTAACACTCTGCAGATTATGCCAATTTTCTCGTGCCCAGTCATTACCTGATACAGAGGGACATGCATCATGTTTCTCTAAAAGGTTATACAGCGCATCCCTGCCTGCTGGGAGATCAGATCTTCAGCTGATGGCAATCTTGGGTGGTGACTGGTAAGCAAGAGAATGGTCTGCAGAAGGTGCTAAATAAATACAAGCAAGCTTCTTATCGGCCCGCAAGCCTGCCATCAATTTGCAGAAGCTTAAGCAAGCTTTGAGACAATTATTTTAAAGTTCCAGTCTTTCACAAATGGCTTTTGCAAACCAGCAGCACCTGGTTTTCAAAGCTGAATAATAATAATATAAATATAATAATATTTAATATTTAATGTTAATAACAAATATAATAATAGCCAAAAAACTTCTGTCTCTGACATAGCAAAAAACCCCATGGTGCTTTCTGTGCCTGAAACTATCCACCTGTAAAATGAAGACAATAACAGTTATCTATCTCAGAGATTTTGTTTAGATGGTTAGACTATTGCTACTACCAAAATGGGGAGGGGTTACAGAAACATGAATTAATAATTCAAGAATTGTTATTACTCATTATTAAAGCTTAAATTCCTTGCTCTATAGTAAAGAAGAGTAACATATTAATGACCTCAGCTCTTCTTCAAATGAACACTGACTTGATCAAAAGTACAAAAGAAGGTAACTGTCGCTGCAATATTTATTCACTGTAGTTCCACAAAGACATTCTTAACAGATACAGAAGACATAAAAATGACAACTCGCCTCGATGCTGTGATATGCAAAGTATCTTTATGAAGTTCATAAATTATTTGTTTGACAGTATAAATATCCCATGAGCTCTGTTCTAAGCCTCTGTTCTGACTACTTAATTCCTGAGTGGAATGAATATAACCTTTAATAATGAAATTCCACATTTCTAATATTTGACTGAATGAGGATAAAACTGCTCCTGGAGAAGGCAATGAACAATTCTTTTGTCATCTGCAGGTGCAAGATTAAATATGAAATACCAGAAGACAGATCTAAGACAAAGCAGTAAATATAAGTATAAATATATCACTGTAAATATATTTTATAAATATATATAATGTATTACCCTTTTATTCTGATAGGATAACAGGGGTTGGTGTCACTGCAGAGTTGTGTATTTTAGAAGGGATTAAAATTTTTCAGAATACGTTGCAAGTAAACAACAATAAATGTTATTTAAATATGCTTTGAAGATTTCAGTTAAAGAGACAAGACACATAGGTATGAATTAGAAGTTAAAATATTTTCTCTTTGTATTTTGCAAGGATCCTTGTCACAAAGTCAATTGTGGAATGTCATTAGACCTGACATTTTAGAATCCCCACAAGCCCTGACCTGTCCTGAAAATCTTGTAGTATCTCTAGTGACTAAGAAAGAAGCACATGTTCAGGTAAAAAGACAAGTAATTTTACTGGCTAATACATGTTTGGCACTTGTGGTAAAATAACAGAAGATTGGCAAGGAGGATTGTAAACACGCTCAACTGACTTGCAGCTGAGGTGTAGAAAAACACATATATTATACTAATTGTTGTTTAGTCTTGTGCGCTTGACAAGTAGAACATCTGTGTTTAGATAACATAGGCCTGTGATGGATTCAGAGGGACCCTATGAGATTCCTGCCCTGCTGTGGGAAAGATCAAAGCACAGTGGTAAACTATGCCTGCGTGAATCCCTGATAAACAGGAGAAAGCAGCAGGTTTGGCAATTGTCTAGCAAGGACCAAGCTCCACGGTGCCTGCATCTCCACTTGTGTGCCTCTGTCCAGGTACTGCTTCAGGGATCCCCCAGTCCGCAAGGTAACAAAAGTAAATTTACTCTTTGCATTTCATCCATGGTTTTGAGGTTGTTCCTGCATCCTCCCTGTGCTGGCTCACACATTTAGTGTAGTCATCAGGATCCAGGAACAGCCATGCCATGGCTGGCAAAGAAGTCCTTGATTATACCAGCAGCGATAAATGCTATGGGTAACGTAGGTACCCTAGCAAATACCTTGAAGGAAATTGGGGCTGTAATTTCGTGACCATCTGTTTGGGTGGCGAATAAAGGAAAGCCAGCAAAACCAAAAGGAGTTACATCACGGGTGATGAGGAAACAAATGTGGAATGATCTTGTACAAGCCGGTATCATACGATCAGAAATATCTGGGATCACAACATCAGAAATGTTTCACTGATGGTAAAAGTTAGCATTTATGCAAAAAAGCCGACCGCCCCTGGCTCCACCACCAACTCCTCTGCCCTGCTTACCACCTCAATGCAAGACGTTTCCTGGCAAATGCCCAAACAGCAGAAATGAAGGTTTGGCGAGTCCCCCAAAATTGACACCACTGTAGCCTCTTACTATGAGGGGAACCAACACCCCTACATTCCTTTAACTATAAAGTGGCGGTCTGGGGGGATTTTACATGCGTTAGCTCTGGTGGATACTGGAGCTGAGGTTACTGTATTACATAGTAATAATGTAATATTAATAATAAAGAAGCCACATCACAGATCCATGGACTGAGGGGAAATCTGACCCCACCCTCCGAGCTAAGGTTACCTTAACAATAGGAAATACCACTCCATTTACCATGACGATGTTATTTGCCCCAAGTAAAGAATATATCTTGGGTATTGATGTATCGGCAGGACGAACAGTTGAAACTTCAAATGGTCGCTTCTGCTTTGGAACTTCACAAGCAGGATTTGCCTTTTGATCTATAACTGTCTTGCATGGATTCCTGAAGTGGGATCCTGTCGTGCTGCTCGTGCCTACCAAGGTGGTAACTGTAAAACAATATCGTATTACGGGGGGGAGGAAATTACTCAAACCATTCAGGCACTTCAGCAAGTGAGAATCATTAGGGAAACTATGACTGCTTTTAATAATCCTATTTGGCCTGTTCAGAAACCAGATGGCACTTGGAGAATGACTGTAGATTATAGAGAATTGAATAAAGTCACCCCCCCAATTGCAGTTACAGTATCGGACATGGTTACTCTTACAGAAAAAATTAGCAAAAATTTACAATCCTGGAAAGTGGTGATAGATCTTGATAATGCTTTCTTTTTGATAGCCTTTGCTTCAGAAAGCCAAGACCAGTTTGCCTTTACCTGGCAACAAAAGCAATATACTTTTCAAGTATTGCCTCAGGGATACAAACACAGTCCCTCCATTTGCCACCAAATGACAGCAGATGATGTAGCACTATGGTCAGGTACCACTACTCTTTACCATTATCTTGATGATCTATTGATTATGGCAGAGTCACAACGAGAAAGTGAAGCAGCTGCCGAATTGCTGAAAGCGCATTTGCAGGACCAAGGTTGGGCAATTAATCCAAAGAAAATATAGGGCCCTAGTACTACTGTACAATTTTGGGGAATAGTTTGGCATGGACAGATTAGAGAAATACCAAATAAGGTACAGCAAACAGTCCAGCAATTTCCTGTACCAACCACAGTAAAACAGCTACAGACCTTCTTGGGACTTTTAGGGTATCGGAGAACTTTTATCCCGCATCTGGAAGTATTAATGCACCCTCTGCAGAAATTAACTAGGAAGAAGATTGTTTGGCAGTGGACCAAGCAACAACAAGAAGCCTTTGATGCCTGCAAAAATGCTTTGATGGAGCATGTGCAATTATACACTCCTAGGTGAGGATATCCTTTTGAATTCTAGATAATATATTCTCGTGGGGATTGTGGCAGATGACTGGGACAAAAAATCAGAAAGAATCTGTAGGATTTTGGTCGAAGGCATTACAAGGCTCTGCTATACATTATACTCCAATGGGAAAACAAATTTTATCTGTACTTTGGCCACTAAAAGAAACTGAAAGAATCACAGGTCAAGATAGTGTGACCGTACACACGCCCATACCTATTCATGGGTGGGTTACTGATGATTTTGTTAGGGCCCATGCAGGGGTAGCTCAGGCAGACACACATTGGGAATGGAAACAATATTTACAGCAATGATTTCTATTAGGAAAACCACATGTAACCACTCCACATGCCACTCTTCTAGGAACTGTATCATTTAATCATGTGCACCCACTAGGGGAAACTCTTCCCCTTGGAGATATCCCTACACCTCCTGTGGAGGAGGCTCCCCCTTATGACAAGTTAATAGAAGAGCACAAAAAAGGTGCCTGGTTTACAAATGTAAGTGCAACATACACAGCAACTGGACAAAGACAATGGAGAGCAGTCGCATATGCTCTGCTTCCAGGAATTATATTATGACAAACAGGTGTACAGACATCTAGTCAGGGGGCTGAATTGATTGCAGCACCTCTTGCTATCCTGGAAGGGAATATACACTGACAGTTGGGTTGTATACAAAAGCCTCACAATGTGGTTACCCTGCTGGGCCCAAGACGATTGGCATATACAAAGATCATAGAATCATAGAATGGTTTGCGTTGGAAGGGACCTTAAAGATCATCTAGTTCCAACCTCCTTGCCATGGGCAGGGATACCTTCCACTAGACCAGGTTACTCAAAGACCCATCCAGCCTGGCCTTGAACACTTCCAGGGATGGAGCATCCACAACTTCTCTGGGCAACCTGTTCCAATGTCTCACTGTTAAAGGAGAAGCTGCTGCCCAAGCATTCACACACCATTCATGGTGTCGCACACACACTCTTACTCCCGGGCATGCTTCCTCCTTCTTCAGGCTCAACCCTAGGTTTCCTGCAGCAGAGTCTCAGGAAGGTACAGCAGCAAGAAAGGTAAGCACCTTTAATTGGAAGGTACAGCAGCAAGAACAGCCCGGGCTGGGTGCCTCTAAAGAGAGGGACCCTGGACAAAGAAATTCCTAGGCAATTATACCCTTGTGATATATACACTCACCCCCCACGTGGCCTTCATACGCTGTCCACATGTTTTTTAGTCCAATGGTGATTTTTGGTCTGGTGTCTTCTAACATCTAATTGGAATATTTTTCTGTGTCGAGGCAGGCAGACACCTATCTTCTTGAATTCCAGTTTCAGCCGAGGGTTGGAGCCTCTCTGTCTTCTGGTTTACATTCCTTGTGCACCTGCCCTTGTTGGCAGAACATGGGGAACCCAAGAGTCCTGGACTTGAAAGAAACACTACCAAAACATCAGTATGATATCCAGCACTTTCCCGTGCTAAAAGACTAAACAGCACTGTACCATCTGCTAGGAAAATTACTAAGAAGAATAACTTTCTCATGGCCTAAAGGTTTAGGCAAATCCGGCTACTCATGCTAAGTAGAACTAAACAAGCAGCACAAATCACACCAAATTATAATCCTAAATAATTTATACTACATAAAACTTATTTATTTATATTAAACGATTAATATCCCTTAAAACTCACCACCCTCAGAGTAAAGAGTTTCTTCCTAATATCTAATCTAAATCTACCCTCTTCCAGTTTAAAAAAGTTACACCTAGTCCTATTGTTACACTCCCTGATAAAGAGTCTCTCCCCATCTTTCCTGTAGGCCCCCTTAAGAACTGGTAGGCAGTAAGCAGGGACATCTTTAACTAGATCAGGTTGCTCAGAACCTCATCAAGCCTGGCCTTGAATGTCTCCAGGGATGGGGCCTCCACCACCTCTCTGGGCAGCCTGTTCCAGTGTCTCACCCCCCTCACTGTGAAGAACTTCGTCCTAATGTCTAATCTAAGCCTACCCTCTTTCAGTTTAAAACCATTGTCCCTCATGCTATGGCTACATGCCCTTGCAAACAGCCCCTCCCCAGCTTTCTTGTAGGCCCCCTTCAGGTACTGGAAGGCCGCTATAAGGTCTCCCCGGAGCCTTCTCTTCTCCAGGCTGAACAACCCCAACTCTCTCAGCCTGTCCTCATAGGAGAGGTGCTCCAGCCCTCTGATCGTCTTTGTGGCCCTCCTCTGGACCCGCTCCAACAGGTCCATGTCCTTCTTGTGCTGAGGGCTCCAGACCCGGACATGGTATTCCAGGTGGGGTCTCACGAGAGCAGAGTAGAGGGGGAGAATCACCTCTCTGGATCTGCTGGCCACGGTTCTTTTGATGCAGCCCAGGATGCAATTGGCCTTCTGGGCTGCGAGTGCACATTGTTGTCTCATGTCCAGCTTTTCATCCTCTGGTACCCCCAAGTTCTTTTCCGCAGGGCTGCTCTCTATCACATCATCCCCCAGCCTGTATTGATAATGAGGACTGTCCCAACCCAAGTGCAGGACCTTGCACTTGGCCTTGTTGAACTTCATGAGGTTTGCTCGGGCCCACTTCTCAAGCCTGTCCAGGTCCCTCTGGATGACATCCTGTCCCTCTGGCCTGTCAACCGCACCACTCAGCTTGGTGTCATCTGCAAACTTGCTGAGGGTGCACTTGACCCCACTGTCTAAGTCATTGATGAGGATATTGAACAGCACCGGTCCCAGTACGGATCCCTGAGGGACACCACTTGTCACCCCTTTCTGTCTGGACATCGAGCCACTGACCACCACCCTCTGGATGCAACTGACCATCCAGCCAGTTCCTTATCCAACAAACAGTCCACCCATCAAATCCGTGTATCTCCAACTGAGAGAGAAGGCTGTTGTAGGGGACCATGTCAAAGGCCTTGCAGAAGTCCAGGTAGATGATATCCGTTGCTCTTCCCTTGTTCACTGATGCAGTCACTCCATTGTAGAAAGCCACTAGGCTGGTCAGGCAGGACTTGTCCTTAGTAAAGCCATGCTGGCTGTCTCGAATCACCTCCCTGTCCTCCATGTGCCTTAGCATAGCTTCTAGGAGGATCTGTTCCATGATCTTCCCAGGCACAGAGGTGAGGCTGACAGGGCGGTAGTTCCCGGGGTCCTCCTTTCTACCCTTTTTAAAAATGGGTGCAATGTGTCCCTTTTTCCAGTCACCAGGGACTTCACCTGACTGCCATGACTTTTCAAATATCATGGAGAGTGGCTTGGCAACTACATCAGCCAATTCCATCAGGAATAGGCTACTACATTGTCTAGTAGTTAGATGCTTAATTCAATCTTAGATTAATCATGTCTAGTTACTATTTCTCTATAATTAATGGTTGGGGCTGTGTAGATGACTTTTAGCAGCAGCGGCAGGTTCCCTTGGTTGCTTCGGGTACATGTTACATTTCATTTTTCTAGTTAATATCAATTTTACTACAACAGAGGGAGGGGTTATTTGCATTAGGTCTGTAGACCCTCCAGCAGAATGTGAAATCTGTAGTGACTCTTAAATCAAAATGCTGGTGCAGTGTAGGAATGTATCTGAGAGAAAATGGCCATGTGAGCCAGCCTCCCTACTATGAGAGATTAGATTAAGAGCAAAACAGGTGGTAGAAGATGGAATTAGTACATGGGAAAAACGGGAACTGAGAAGGCAGAAAACATGTTGTGCTAATGACTAAGCAATTTACTATGCGAATTCTTGTAACCAATCTGATGTGTGAACGAACTGCATGGACAGCGCGTGGACAGTGTAACTAGCTAATCAGAAATAAGCGAGTCGCGTGTACGGCTTCAACACAGGGTATAAAAGATGATGATCTGTGCTTAATAAACGGCTTCTGTTGATTCACATTGGATCGTCTGGAGTCCAGTTATTTCTCCTCAGATGGTGACCCCGACGTGATACCGATCGGCGCTTGGCTTGAGCAGCGGAACGCGAGGGGCGGAAGACCCAGAAGGAGATCCACCGGCTGGAGGACGGCTCAGCTGGACTGAGACCGGGCGTATTGGGCGGCAATCCGGAATAGAGGAAACAGACGACGTGGCCACGGACACCCAGAGAGAGGTGAGCAGCCGGGGCAGGAGATGGGGCAACAAGTAACAAAAGAAGAAGGGGCTATATTAAGACTTCTCCTGCATATCCTCTCTAAGAGAGGGGTGAAATACGATGAGCGTATGCTCCGAAGGTTGTTAACCTGGTGCAGAGGGAACGGATTCTCACCAGAGCCCCAGACAGCTTTTAAACCAGAAATATGGGAGGCTGTTGGGAAAAAAAAAACAAACTGTGGGAAGTGATAAGTAAAGGAGACAAAGAGGCATCACCGTTGGCGATGACATGGTGGTTGGTGTTATCGACCTTACAAGATATGAAGGCGGAGCGAGCCACGGCAGCCGGGGCTTTTGCAGCATTACAACCCACGGGAGGGGGATCGAACAGGCCAGGTCCGAAGGTCTGGGACGATCCCCTGCTGATCCCCTCTGCTCCACCTGAGGCCGATGGAGGAGGCAGAATGTCAGCAGAGACGGACAGAGCCGGAGCTGTTTTGCTCCTGCCATTGCCCGCCTCGCCCCCTCCCCTCCCCAGTCATCTCCCTGAGATAGAAGTGCTGGTTTTGTATGTCTGGCTGTGTAAGTGTGTGTGGGCGCCAGCTTATACCTGCTGATCAGCATGTGTGCTACTGTTTGCTTTTTGTTGTGTGCAGTGTCGTTAGGTGACTCCCCTTGAGCAGGCGTTCTGCCCGGTGTGGTACTGTTCTTGTACGCGACTAGGGCTGACACTCCGTCAAGTGAAGAAGTCCATATATACACAATGTTTAGACATAAGGCGAGCGCGCCCCAGGTAGATACACCAGGATGGGCTGTAGAACCGATGGAAGTCCTGAAATATTGGGGGAGTTTTCACCAGCCGACACGTTTACGGTCTCAGGAACGGCTCGCCCGTGCAGGGCGTATGGCTGGTTGTTTGTTGTTTGCCTATAAGATCATGGTTGATTGGGAAAAGGAGTTGAGCCAAAATCTATAGGATGCTCTGTAGGAAAATGAGAAACTTAAGGAAAAACGAGAAACTGAGCTCTTGTTGCAAAGGCAGACTTTTATGTCAGTCGTAAGTGATGGGAAAGAAAAAAAAAAGAGAGAGAAAAAAAGAGGAAAAAAGGAGAAAAGAGAGAAAAAAGAGAAAAAAATAGAAAAAAGAAAAAAAGAAAAAAGAAAAAAAAGAAAAAAAAAAGAAAAGAAAAAAAAAAAGAAAAAGAAACCAAACAGGAACAATTAGATGGGAAATGTGCCACGTTAGCACAAAAGCATGCCATACACGCTACGAGAAAGCGTCAGAAAAAGAGAAATAGGACACCTGATTCAAAGCAGTACCATAGAGATATGGTTTTGGTTTTTTCCTATATGTGTATATGTTATTGCATGCCTTAGTAGATTGCTCTGTGTTATACCCTGCAAGACTAAAATGAACCCCAGCAGAAGCGGTCTCTTGAGCAAGGGGGTGGAATAGGGGAAAGCAATGGAAGATCGGTGAGGAGGATTGTAAATACACTCAAGGGACTCGCACCTGGGTGCTGGAAAACACATATATCACACCAATTGTTATTCAGTCTTGGGTGCTGGCAAGAAAAACATTTGGATGACATAAGCCTGTAATGGACTCACAGACACCTTATCTAGCTGCTTGAGAATCTTGGCCCGTTGTGGAAGAAGATCAAAGCACAGTACCAGCAAGAACAGGGAGTCCGCATGCGCTCTTGCTAACAAGGACTCTTTTGCTGCCAAGGATTCTTGATAACAAGGACTCTCTTGCTGCCAAGGATAAGTTTAACAATGCTACTAGTACAGCTATTTCTGAGGTATTGCTAGATGTAGATAGTATTCGATATGCAATGTTGCAAAACAGAACTGCTACTGATTTTTTGCTTTCAGCTCACAGGCATGGTTGTCAAGATTTTAAAGGACTGTATAATATGAATCTAAGTGACCACTCCAAATCCATCCATGCCCAGTTGCAGGAACTGCACCGACCGAACCAGCAACTTGTGGAGACCACTGGGTGAAATCTCTTTGCTGGATGGACTTGGGGGTGGGGTTGGTTGAAGCAAATTATACTCATTGCCTGAGTGGAAGGAATTTGTCTGTTATGTTTAATATGCTGTTTGCCGTGTTTAATAAGCATTATACGATCAGCTGTAAATGCCGCTTTGCATCGTACCCTTGCACGAGTTGTAGAATATGTTGCTCTAAAAGCTATGTGTGTATCCATGAGAACCTGACCTTCACAGAAGAAGATAACAAGAAGGGATTACAACAGTGTAGTCACGTATCAGGCAGCCGCTGTTAGCAAAGCTGGATCATGAGTTTGGTGAGACTCGCTGCATACGCTGGCCACGCGTGCAGCGACTCTAGCCTGTACTTTTCTACTCGATCCAGTGCAGGAGAGTCTGGTGGGACTCGCTGCGTGCACTGGCCATGCATGCAGCGACTCTAGCCTGTACTTCTCCACTCATTTCAGCGCAGGATATAAGGGGGCTGTCTCGGGTCAGAGAGGGGGAGAGAGACATGAGCGCACTTTGAAGGTACAGGGGATGCCCTGAAGCACTGTGTCTGCCCCCGCGCCCCTCCCCCCCCATACGTTCTATGTTCATTAACCCCAACAGCTCAGAAGGCATTACAGCATGTTGCAGATAAGATATAGTCTACTACTGCTGCAAGACGCATTGAACACCTTCCTACAAGAATTTCAACTTTATGCCCTGATAGGACAGTGGGATGATGCACTCGCAAAGAGCCTGACTGCATTAGAGTGGGTATTTTTGCCACATACCTTTTCAAAACCAGTAACTACGATGATTGAAATGTCACCACGATTGTTTTTCCAGGGTCGCTTGTGCTGTCAGCAGCTTTCTGGAATGGATCCAAGCCACATACATGTCCCCGTCAAAAAAGATGACCTTGACCCTTGGTTATCACAAAGTCTTAACCTACAAATTGCCTTAGTACATTATATTGGGCAAATAAATTATTCTTTCCCCTAGCACAGACTATTGCAGTCACTTTCACAAATTCCTTTACAGCCGCGCATCCTGCTAGCACCAAAGCCTCTTGCTGGCACCTGTACGGTGTTTGTAGATGGTTCAGGGACACAGTAAAGGCTTTTGACTTATTTCAACAGGAACTGTTACATGATATTGTGTGAACTTGTGCCGATTGTCAGCAGCTGGCTCCTCTGCCATCATTTGCAGGGGTTAACCCGCGAGGGCTTACACCTGATGAACTTTGGCAATCCGATGTTACGCGCATTATGGAATTTGGACATGTTTCAGTTGATTTGTTTTCTCACTTTGTTGTAGCTACTGCTCATACAGGAGAGAAGGCTTGTGATGTTATTCGACATTGGTTGCAATGCATTGCAGTCATGGGAGTACCGAAAACTATAAAAACTGATAATGAACCAGCTTATGTGTCCGCTAAAGTACAGGTCTTTTTTTTTTTTTTTACAGATATGGGGTATTAAACATGTCACCAGTATTCCTCATTCCCCGACTGGGCAAGCAATTGTGGAGCGTATGCATCATACTTTAAAAACCATGCTTGCTAAACAAAAAAGGGGGAATCCCGTAGGTATGACACCTCAAGAGTGATTGTATAAAGCAACTCATGTTTTAAATTTTCTAAACATGTCTTCTTTGTCATCCACAGCAGTAGAGCGACATTTTGTAAGAACTGTTGAATGGCCTGAACGACCGAAGGTGTATTACAAGCACCTTAAGTCGGGGTGCATGCTAACCACAGATAATACTGCAACAAATAGAAGTTGTGAGCAAGACAATTCTGTAATGATTTGTACTTCTCATCCGTATGTTTGCTTCGGCTCAAAATGCAAGTATACAAGAATGTAATCAATCTTATTGTGTAAATTTAACGCGAGTAAGGTATAAAACAGCAGTAATATGGATAGGGGATCGTCAAAATGCATTAAAAACACGTCTTTCTCTGTATTGGGATTGGGAGTACAACTCTCGAAGACTTTGTGTTACATCTCTCCCCTGGAATACGTTGCTACATGGCTGAGAAATGGTTAAATGTAGGAATGTATCTGAGAGAAAATGGCCATGTGAGCCAGCCTCCCTACTATGAGAGATTAGATTAAGGGCAAAACAGCTGGTAGAAGATGGAATTAGTACATGGGAAAAACGGGAACTGAGAAGGCAGAAAACATGTTGTGCTAATGACTAAGCAATTTACTATGCGAATTCTTGTAACCAATCTGATGTGTGAACGAACTGCATGGACAGCGCATGGACAGTGTAACTAGCTAATCAGAAATAAGCGAGTCGCGTGTACGGCTTCAACACAGGGTATAAAAGATGATGACCTGTGCTTAATAAACGGCTTCTGTTGATTCACATTGGATCGTCTGGAGTCCAGTTATTTCTCCTCAGATGGTGACCCCGACGTGATACCGATCGGCGCTTGGCTTGAGCAGCGGAACGCGAGGGGCGGAAGACCCAGAAGGAGATCCACCGGCTGGAGGACGGCTCAGCTGGACTGAGACCGGTCGGATTGGGCGGCAATCCGGAATAAACAGACGACGTGGCCACGGACACCCAGAGAGAGGTGAGCAGCCGGGGCAGGAGATGGGGCAACAAGTAACAAAAGAAGAAGGGGCTATATTAAGACTTCTCCTGCATATCCTCTCTAAGAGAGGGGTGAAATACGATGAGCGTATGCTCCGAAGGTTGTTAACCTGGTGCAGAGGGAACGAATTCGCACCAGAGCCCCAGACAGCTTTTAAACCAGAAATATGGGAGGCTGTTGGGAAAAAAAAACAAACTGTGGGAAGTGATAAGTAAAGGAGACAAAGAGGCATCCCCGTTGGCGACGACATGGCGGTTGGTGTTATCGACCTTACAAGATATGAAGGCGGAGCGAGCCACGGCAGCCGGGGCTTTTGCAGCATTACAACCCACGGGAGGGGGATCGAACAGGCCAGGTCCGAAGGTCTGGGACGATCCCCTGCTGATCCCCTCTGCTCCACCTGAGGCCGATGGAGGAGGCAGAATGTCAGCAGAGACGGACAGAGCCGGAGCTGTTTTGCTCCTGCCATTGCCCGCCTCGCCCCCTCCCCTCCCCAGTCATCTCCCTGAGATAGGAGTGCTGGTTTTGTATGTCTGGCTGTGTAAGTGTGTGTGGGTGCCAGCTTATACCTGCTGATCAGCATGTGTGCTACTGTGTGGAAGGAATTTGTCTGTTATGTTTAATATGCTGTTTGCCGTGTTTAATAAGCATTATACGATCAGCTGTAAATGCCGCTTTGCATCGTACCCTTGCACGAGTTGTAGAATATGTTGCTCTAAAAACTATGTGTGTATCCATGAGAACCTGACCTTCACAGAAGAAGATAACAAGAAGGGATTACAACAATGTAGTCACGTATCAGGCAGCCGCTGTTAGCAAAGCTGGATCATGAGTTTGGTGAGACTCGCTGCATACGCTGGCCACGCGTGCAGCGACTCTAGCCTGTACTTTTCTACTCGATCCAGTGCAGGAGAGTCTGGTGGGACTCGCTGTGTGCACTGGCCATGCACGCAGCGACTCTAGCCTGTACTTCTCCACTCAGTCCAGTGCAGGATATAAGGGGGCTGTCTCGGGTCAGAGAGGGGGAGAGAGACATGAGCGAGGGGGAGAGAGACATGAGCGCACTTTGAAGATACAGGGGATGCCCTGAAGCACTGTGTCTGCCCCCGCGCCCCTCCCCCCCCCATACGTTCTATGTTCATTAACCCCAACAGCTCAGAAGGCATTACAGCATGTTGCAAGATAAGATATAGTCTACTACTGCTGCAAGACGCATTGAACACCTTCCTACAAGAATTTCAACTTTATGCCCTGATAGGACAGTGGGATGATGCACTCGCAAAGAGCCTGACTGCATTAGAGTGGGTATTTTTGCCACATACCTTTTCAAAACCAGTAACTACGATGATTGAAATGTTACCACGATTGTTTTTCCAGGGTTGCTTGTGCTGTCAGCAGCTTTCTGGAATGGATCCAAGCCACATGCATGTCCCCATCAAAAAGGATGACCTTGACCCTTGGTTATCACAATTTGACATGTCGTTGCAACAAAATATTCGTCCTTTACATGATCAGCTAAAAGCTCAAATACTAAAGATTCAAGACTTAATGAACCGCAATGTATTTGAAATACTACAAAAGGATTTCTCGTGGGTAAATCCAAAGAAATTGGCTTTCTGGGCTAAATTTAGGAATCTGGGTATTTATTGCCTTAGCAGGGTTCTTTTTGATTCTGTTTTTAATTGTGTTTAGTATATAACCTGCTAAGAGCGTCACAGCGAGTAGAAGCACAAGTCATGGCGACCTTGTTAATAAATGGTCTGGTGTTAAACAAAAAAGGGGAAGATGTGGCAGATCTATGAGCAGAGGCCTGCGTACGGCCAAAGACACAGAAAGCAGCAATAACATGGTACATGGACAATAAATGGCATGATATTGTGATCACGGACTGTAAAGGGTCCACACAAAAGCTAGAATTACGTGCTGTACTAGAAGTGTTTCGCAGGTGGACAAAAGGAGGTATTAATATCGTATGAGACTCCTTATATGTGGTTGGAATCGTTCAACGAATGGAGCGTGCTTTGCTGAAGGAGGTCAGAGATGAGCAGCTGTTCACCCTGCTCCATGAATTGTTGCTATTACTCAATGAACGGCACGATCCTTATTTCATCACCCATATTCGCAGCCATTTGGGGCTCCCAGAAGGTTTAGCTGAGGGCAATAGACGAGCTGATAAACGTGTGGCTCCTGCATGGGCCGCACCACCTCCAGATAAGTTTGCACAGGCACGGGCATCTCATACATTCTTCCATCAATCTGCACGAATGCTGCGCAGACAATTTGGGATCTCGGATCTGATGCCCAAGGTATAGTGCAAACGTGTGCTGATTGTCAACCATTTATACCTAACTTCAACCCAGGCGTCAGTCCCCGAGGGCATGGACCTTTGGAGTTCTGGCAGACCGATGTAACCCATGTGTCAGAATTTGGAAAACTGAAATTTATACACCTGAGTGTAGACTGTTATTCAACTGCAATTTGGGCAACTGCGCAGACTGGTGAATCTAGTAAACATGTACGAAAGCATTTGCGATCCGCGTTTGCGGCCTTAGGTGTACCGCGTGTGATAAAGACTGATAATGGCCCAGGGTATGTAGCCCGTTCAACAGAGGTATGTCTACAGCTGTGGGGCATTACACATGTGACTGGCACACCACATTCTCCGACGGGTCAAGCCATAGTGGAACGCATGAACCAGTCTTTAAAAAATTTGCTTCAAAAACAAAAAGGGGGAGAGCAAGGGCTGAGCCCTGTAGATCGACTGAACAAAGCCGTTTACGTCCTGAACTTCCTACGCCTTCCTCAACACTGCCTTGTACCTCCAATCGTGCGGCACGGCGCAGGCCTGCAGAGAGACCTGGGAGATTTTAGGCAGGAAAATGGCATGGTAGCAGTTAAAAACAGTGTGACGGGGAAGTGGGAAGGACCGTGTAGACTATTAACCTGGGGTCGAGGATATGCCTGTGTCATTACAGATGCCGGAACCAGATGGGTACCAGCCAAGTGGATAAAGCCCTGGTTTGAGCAGACGGATTCGAATGAGTTACCCCACAATACCAACGACGACGATGAGGGCTGAAGAAGTGCAGTGCCCTAGGTGTGGAACTGTGACCCATAGATCCTTGTGCCTTGTGAGGATTGTTGAGGCCGGTGGTGGTTTGAAAGACCACGTGCCGCGGCCCGGTGTGCTGTGTGTTTTAATTCTAGTGTGCTGTGTGTTTTAATAAGGAATTAGGTAAAGTGACGGGGTATGCTGTCTGTTTTAATCCGGTGTGCTGTGTGTTTTTAATCCGGTGTGCTGTGTGTTTTAATAAAGAACTAAGTACGGTGACGGGTTTAATTCGTTTAGCTATTGCAATAGAGTACATAGAGTCAGGTTCACCTCAACACGAGCTGGCTGAGCGACAGGAGATTAGGGAAGTCTACCATTCACAAGGATTGGTCAGGGTGTGGCATACAGTGCTGTTACACAGTGCTACTGCCAGAGGTTTGGTCGGTTCCGGAGGACTAGTGGGAACAGGTAGTACGTCACTGTAGCAACAGGTTCGGTCATCTACAGCACAGAAAGAAGGGCAAGGGTACTGATAGTTGAAGATGCCACTGGGAATTAGTGTCGGGCTTATCCTTGTGATTGGAAGTTGCAGCTGAGCACAAAATTGAGAACCCTTGGTATTTCGGCTTCTTTTAATACAGCAGGATTCAATTCAGTTTACCCAACATTTAACACGACCCTAGTGAACTTTTGTGGAGACACCACAGGGGTGATGACTGATTTTTGCTGTTGGCTCAGGGTCATGGATGTGA
This sequence comes from Larus michahellis, assembly GCF_964199755.1. Classification (NCBI taxonomy): domain Eukaryota; kingdom Metazoa; phylum Chordata; class Aves; order Charadriiformes; family Laridae; genus Larus; species Larus michahellis. The sequence continues at coordinate 24,168,599 of NC_133929.1, read as the reverse complement.
AGATTTTGAAGGTATGCGTTGTATGAACCTTTCCAACCACTCATCATCCATTCATAAGCAGTTATGGGATCTGAAGGATAACATGTCCAAATTAAAAGTGGTCAAAAACGGTTTCAATGATTGGTTAAGCTCATGGGGTATAACGGGATGGTTATCAGACTTCCTAAAACAAGGGCTCATGCTATTGTTGGTTATATTATTATTGATTATGGTAGCCTCGTGTGTTCTCCACAAAGTGACTGACATGATAGAAAATGCCATGCATAAGGTCTGGCTGGCTCAAGAAGAAAAAGGGGGTATTGTAGGAATGTGTCTGAGAGAAAATGGCCATGTGAGCCAGCCTCCCTACTATGAGAGATTAGATTAAGGGCAAAACAGCTGGTAGAAGATGGAATTAGTACATGGGAAAAACGGGAACTGAGAAGGCAGAAAACATGTTGTGCTAATGACTAAGCAATTTACTATGCGAATTCTTGTAACCAATCTGATGTGTGAATGAACTGCATGGACAGCGCGTGGACAGTGTAACTAGCTAATCAGAAATAAGCGAGTCGCGTGTACGGCTTCAACACAGGGTATAAAAGATGATGATCTGTGCTTAATAAACAGCTTCTGTTGATTCACATTGGATCGTCTGGAGTCCGGTTATTTCTGCTCAGTGCAGTGCTAACGTCAATTTCTTATTCACAGAAATTTGCATTGCCTTCTTTTATAGTCATAGTTTCTCTAAAGCGTCACTTGGGGAAATGGTATCACAAACACCCAATGCTGACCATGCTCACAGAAATGTCAGAAGCAACTGTACTTATTACTGATCTACTAATGCTGAACTAATGCTGAAGAAGGTATAATACAAGTTCATTTGGGACAAATATTGCCCAGAATAAAAGATGCTGTTATGGGACTATAACTTAATAAACACATAGGTATATATTTTATAAGTTATAAAATATAACTTGATAAATATTTAGAGAAATATCAGGAAATTCTAAGAGGTAGTTTTCTGTTTTTAAACAGTAAAGTGATTTTGTGCAACGTTTAAACTTGGAAAAGGTAAGTGTAGCCGCCTTCATATCATGTGCTAAAAGATCTTACAAAACCTCTCTTCACTTTTCCATACACAAATTCCTTCTATTACAGGTCACACACACCACATCTTTAGTAGTACCATATTCATCTTAACAGTAATGCCTCTTCATTGGTGCTGCTGGCCAAGCTCATTATCATTTACTACACTCATGTTCCATCAAGCCCGAATGACATCTATCTATTTCTGTTTTAGGGAACCTGTCACTATGCTATCTAAGCTGAGGCATAATATGCAGTAACATGCATAGCTCAGTTGCATGGTAATTTTCCCTAAGCATTTCAGCCATTTTTGAGTCTTTTTATACGCTCTACAAGGGCAGCATTAAAATTAATAGTCTTAAATTTTCTTCTAGGAATTATGTGGCTCACTAATATTTAGAAATGGACTTACAGTTTTATTCTAGCAACCTGCAAGACCACAACAGCATAAAGTGATTGAAAGAACTCAAAGAGAGAGCTGGAATGAAGCAACAAGTGATGCAAACCTTTACCCAAAACTTAAGACAAATCTTAATGAAGGTCAAAACTGATTTGAAACTTCAATTTCCCACCATTTCTCTTGCATTAATTTGTGCCAAAAATAAATGTTAAAATAAAAATATTCTTAAATTCATCTTTCTAGGATAAGTGAAGATTATGTAGGGGAGTTTCCAAGGTAAACGAATAGCAGTTCATCACCAAGCTTTCATTGGGAGAAGAGCTTGGCATCTCATTTCTATTTGACTCTCCTTTCATAAATAGTAGCACTGCTATAAGGGCCACATTAAAATATTTATCCAGAAAATAAAAGAGAGCAGAATGGATATCTGTTCAAGTCATTGGTGTTCAAAGGACTTTTATACCTGGAGTATAATTTTAGCCATTTAATTAAGGTGCTTCCTCTAATCAGAAGTGAGAAAGAGGCACGCTGATTGCAGCAATTTTATTGCTGAGCACAACATCATATGGTATGGAATATCTCTTTGGTCAGTTTGGATCAGCTGTTCTCTCCCTTCTCTGTCCCCTCCCAACTTCTGGGGGCCGGGGGGGGTTGGAGAGACAGTGTCCAGCCACTTCCTGGGAAGTAGGGCTTCAGTACACGTAGCGGTTGCTCCAGAAGACAAATGCCATAATAACAAATGCCCCTCCCCTCCTCCTCCTTTCTCTTAGCTTTTATTGCTGAGCAGACATCATATGGTATGGCCTGATAGCCTTCTATGATGACTGGCTGGGTAGATGAGGGGAGAGCAGTGGATGTTGTCTACCTCGACTTCAGCAAGGCTTTTGACACTGTCTCCCATAGCATCCTCATAGGCAAGCTTAGGAAGTGTGGGATAGATGAGTGGACAGTGAGGTGGACTGAGAACTGGCTGAATGGCAGAGCTCAGAGGGTTGTGACCAGTGGTGCAGAGTCCATTTTGGAGGCCTGTAGCTAGCGGTGTTCCCCAGGGGCCAGTACTGGATCTGGTCTTGTTCAACATATTCATCAACGACCTGGATGAGGGGACAGAGTGTACCCTCAGCAAGTTTGCTGATGATACAAAACTGGGAGGAGTGGCTGACACACCAGAAGGCTGTGCTGCCATTCAGCGAGACCTGGACAGGCTAGAGAGCTGGGGGGTGAGGAACCTAATGAAATTCAACAAGGGCAAGTGTAGGGTCCCCTAGGGGGAGGAATAACCCCCTGCACCAGTACAGGTTGGGGGCTGACCTGCTGGAAAGCAGCTCTGCAGAGAGAGAGACCTGGGAGTCCTGGTGGACAACAGGATGACCATGAGCCAGCAATGTGCCCTTGTGGCCAAGAAGGCCAATGGTCTCCTGGGGTGCATTAAAAAGACCGTGGCCAGCAGGTCGAAGGGAGGTTATCCTCCCCCTCTACTCTGCCCTGGTGAAGCCGCATCTGGAGTACTATGTCCAGTTCTGGGCTTCGCAGTTCAAGACAGACAAGGATCTACTGGAGAGAGTCCAGCAGAGGGCTACAAAGATGATCAAGGGACTGGAACACCTCTCTTAATGAGGAAAGGCTGAGAGCCCTGGGTCTGTTTAGCCTGGAGAAGAGAAGACTGAGAGGGGATCTCATCAATGCTTATAAATATCTAAAGGGCGGGTGTCAAGAGGATGGGGTCAGACTCTTTTCAGTGGTGCCCGGTGACAGGACAAGGGGTAACAGGCACAAACTTGAGCATAGGAAGTTCCACCTAAACATGAGGAGGAACTTCTTTCCTTTGAGGGTGGCAGAGCACTGGAACAGGCTGCCCAGAGAGGTGGTGGAGTCTCCTTCTCTGGAGACATTCAAAACCTGCCTGGACGCGTTCCTGTGCAACCTGCTCTAGGTGACCCTGCTCTGGCAGGGGGTTGGACTAGATGATCTCCAGAGGTCCCTTCCAACCCTACCATTCTGTGATTCTGTGAATATCCCTTTGGTCAATTTGGGTCAGCTGTCTTGGCTATGTCCCCTCCCAAGATCTTGCCCACCCCCAGCCTACTGGTGAGGGGGGGAATGCTGGAGTGATAGCCTTGATGCTGTGCCAGCACTGCTCAGCAGTAGCCAAAACACTGGTGTGTTATCAACACCTTTCTAGCTACAAATACAAAGCACAGCTTTGAGCGTTACTATGGGGAAAATTAACTCCATCCCAGACAGACCCAATACAAGCAAATAAATTTCTTTTTTGCTTTGCTTGTTTGTACAGCTGTTGCTTTCCTTATTAAGCTGTAATTATCTTGATCCATGAGTCTTTTTCATTTTCCTTCTATTTTCTCCCCTTCTCACAGGAGAGGGGAGTGAACAAGCAGCTGTGTGGGTGTTTGGCTGCTGGCTGGGTTCAACCCACCACAGTGATCATTGGCCAGCTCATTTTTGGTTAATAAAAACATTTAATGAATATTAATCTGCTTTATCTAAAGAGAAAAAAATCTAAGAGAAGGCAAGAGAAATCTTATCATCTACACCTCTCTGCATATGGAAATAAAGATGTCAGGAAATGAGGCATAAGAAACTAAACTGATCATTGGAAAACAACTGAAATAACAGACAATACTGGAGAGTAATTAATTTTTAAAAATGACAGTGGCATGAGGTATACAGATGTAGTCTCATGAGGCTGTCAAACATGAAGAACAGGTGACAGAATGACAGGAAAAGATTTGATATATTTGAACGCATATTTCTCTTCTCTCTACCTGCACACAACAAATAGCCACCAAATATGCAGCTGTCTCCTCTGATTGGAAGGGATTATGAAAGAACTAGGCAGGATGTTTTTCATTTGTTTCAAGTGGAAGATTTTGGAAGTGACTGATTGATGTACACGTGCCATTTTCAGGACTGTGGCTGACAGGCTAGGAGACTGCTCTGCTTCTGTTTATTCTCTGTTTTGATGAAGAAAGAAAAATATAAACATTTCAAATTAATACTTTCCTGCTTTGATTCTGTAAACTTATTACAATTTAGAAAAGAAAAAGGGGAAAACAGAACGGATAGCAATTTTGCAGTAATTAAGTATTATTTTCTTATTAAAATATATTTTAGAAAGTACAGTTACTTTTGGAAAGATAAGACGTGGTCTGTCTGTTGAGAGCAGTAACAGTACGTGGGCTCTTCAGTCTGCTCTCATTTCAAATGCCACTGATTAGTAATGTCACCATCTGATGACCTACACGAAAAAGCTGTGATGTCTCTTTCCAGCTTTCATTGATTAAAAAACTGTGTGTTTACAAGAGTCCTTGTACAAGAGAAGCTGAAGGCTTCCCCTCTCTAATTTGCGTGCCACAGTATCTGTGCTAGTCAGTTATCTTCTTGTGTGCTAACTCATCCCTGGTATCTCTTTCAGTCCTTTGCATATGGTGAGATAGCTTCATCCAGCAAGACGAGCAGCACCACTGAGACAGTCTGCAGCTTTCTAGATTGTAAGAGGTGTAGGTGTGGCCTCTGAGATGCAAAGGAGAGAACTGCCTGTCTCTGGGGCAACTGGTCTAATCATGAGGGGATCAAAGAAATGAGGCCATCACCCCGCTCTATGTTTTAGGGCAAAATGCCAGCTGCTGCTGCAATTTTTGCTGAGCCTGAACCAACTTGTGGCTAAGAATGGGTGTTGCTGGAGTGAAAATTGGTTTCTGAGCTTTTATTCATGTGCCACTGTATTGGGTTTGCATGGCAAGGTTTTGGTACTGGGGGGAGGGAGGGGCTACAGGGGTGGCTTCTGTGAGAAGCTGCTAGAAGTTTCCCCTGTGCCTGATAGAGCCAATGCCAATGTCTCCAAGATGGACCTGCTGCTGACCAAGGCTGAGCCAGTCAGCGATGGTGGTAGCGCCTCTGTGATAACATATTGAAGAAGGGGAAAAAGTTGCTGCAGAATAACAGCCGAAGAGAGGAGTGAGAATATGTGAGAGAAACAAACCTGCAGACAGCAAGGTCAAGGAAGAAGGAGGGGGAGGAGGTGCTCCAGATGCCAGAGCAGATTCCCCTGCAGCCCGTGGTAAAGACCATGGTGAAGCAGACTGTCCCCCTGCAGCCCATGGAGGTTAACAGTAGAGCAGATATCCACCTGCAGTCCGTGGAGGACCCCACGCTGGAGCAGGTGGATGCACCCAAAGGAGGTTGTGACCCCATGGGAAGCCCATGCTGGAGCAGGCTCCTGGCAGTAGCTGTGACCCTGTGGAGAGAGGAGCCCATGCTGGAGCAGGTTTGCTGGCAGGACTTGTGACCCCGTGGGGGACCCATGCTGGAGCAGTCTGTTCCTGAAGGACTGTACACCGTTTAAAGATCTCACCGTGGAGCAGTTCATGAACAACTGCAGCCCATGGGAAGGACCCATGTTGGAGAAGTTTGTGGAGGACTGTCTCTCATGGGAGGGACCCCACACTGGAGCAAGGGAAGAGTGTGAGGAGTCCTCCCCCTGAGGAGGAAGGAGCTGCAGAGACAACGTGTGATGAACTGACTGCAACCTCCATTCCCCATCCTCCTGTGCCACTCGGGGGGAGGAGGTAGAGAAATTGGGAGTGAAGTTGAGCCCGGGAAGAAGGGAGGGGTGGGGGGAAGGTGTTTTAAGATTTAGTTTTTATTTCTCATTACCCTACTCTGATTTGTTTGGCAATAAATCAAATTAATTTTCTACAAGTCAAGTTTGTTTTTCCCATGACAGTAATTGGTGAGTGATCTCTCCTTGTCCTTAATCTTCACCCATGAGCCTTTTTTTATATTTTCTCTCCCCTGTCCAGCTGAGGAGGGGGAGTGATAGAATGGCTTTGGTGGGCACCTGGAATCCAGACAGGGTCAACCCGTCACAGCCACATGCCCAGTTTCTCAGTCCTATTAGTACCAAGGGATGTGTAGAGGAGAACTTGGGTGTTTACATGCCCCCCCAGTTCAGATAGCAGCTGTGGAAGGGATTCCACTTACTATGTTCAGGTCATATCCGACTTAAAGGTGTTAAAGTAGACCTAACCCTGAATATTGTGTTGAAACATTAGCCCTAGGTGTAAAATGAGGATGATTGTTACTTTTCTCTCATCCTTAGTATCTTTATATACATTGGGGTCTGTACTTTAACATATGTATGTGAGACACTGAACACGATGGTGCTGATGTCAGTTGGAACGGTAATATCCCCTCTTCTGCATGCCATTGTAATAATAATAGTTTTTATTCAGCATTTTGTTATCTGTAGACCTCAAAATGTTTTACATGGGAAAGTATTATGACATCCATTTTACAGATGAGAAAACCAAGAGGCAGAAGCAGGGGAAGACACACAGTCCATTGGTTTGTCTGTTAGACCACATTAAATAAAATGACCTATTAAAAAAGAATAAGTATCCATTTCTACTCTCTAGCAAGGAGAGAAGACAGTTGTCCTGGTCTGAGGTAAAACAGAACCAATCTTCTTTTCAGTAATTTTACTTTTCAGTTAAGTCTTCAAACTGACTGCACTCCCTGAAATTAATGGTATATTTTTCAGACAGTGTCTGCCTCCAGAGTGATAATGCCTTATGTTTATAGTTAATACCAAGGAATGGTATGCAGAGAGGCTCTTGCTTATACTTATTGCTATAACAACCGAGGTCAGCTAACTTTGTTATGTACCAAGTTGGAGGGCTGGAAGCGGAAGAGTGTAAAGGGGTTGCACTTGTGGGGAGGAGCAGACAGGACAGGTGACCCAAAACTGACCAATGGGGTATTTCATTCCATCTGCCTCATGCTCACTATAAAAGCTGAGGGATCAAAGGGGTCATCCTCTTTCTTCAATGGTTGGTGTCCAAGGAGGACTCTCTCTGTTCATCTGCCTTTGATCCCCATCCGTGTGTTCCTGAATCCAGATCCGGAATCCAGTTGTTGTCCATTGCTGAGTCCAGTTTGGGACTTTCCCAGTGCCTGCTGGTGACATGATCGTCATCCTTGGAGCTCGATACTGGTTTTGTATATATTGTATATATTTCATTATTTTCTTATTGATATTATTATCTTTTTGTTTTATTATTAATATTTCATTGAAGCAGTTTTAGTTTCTCTTCAACCCATAGGTCTTTCTACCTTATTTTCTCTGCCTTCTCTTCTGTCATTCATTTAGTGGCCAGCCCAGCCCAAACCACGACAACAGTTATACAGAACAGTTAGAAGACAGAAGATGGCCCTAATTCATATATTTATAGCATATTTAATAAAGACGATTTTGAGAGATGTGACATGTACATATCTACTAATGCTCCATAACTGTTTGAATAATTAACTTGAATTTAATTAATATACAATATCTAGTCAAATCTAAATCATGGGTTAATTATATTTAGGACAATTTAAAATTTTATTATTTGGATTGTTTTGGGAGCAAAACTACAAAATGCATTTTAATTATTTTACTTCTCTAAGAGAACATGTTAATTAAGCAATGAGCTATAAATGATCAAGGTGTTTCTCTGGATTTTTTGTTGTTTTTTTAAAATGTGAATAAGTAGCATAAATGAGTATTGAATAATGGTAGTGTTACTAGGATCAAGGGAGAGCAGAGACATAGTGTAGTGGTTTAATGTTTTGCCCTTTCTTAAGTATGTTTTTAGAGACACCACTAGCTTCATTGATTGGCTCAGCTTTGGCCTGTGGTAGGTCTGTTGCATAGCTGGCTGTAACTGTCTGTGTTCGGTACAGGGCAGCCCTTGACCTCATCTCACAGAGGCCACCCCTGTAGACCCCTTCCCTGCTACCAAAACCTTGCCACATACACCTAATACATGGCTCTAGGGACACACTGTGCACCAGTGTCTACCAAAGCCTTATACTCCCATGTGTTTGATGTGCCAGGACATTTAATCCATGTAGTCCAGTAAACCTGATTGTCCCTTTCTTCTGTGTGTCCAGAGGCAGGGACCCTCCACTCCTGGTCAGAGCATTCATTTTCTGACTCCTGTAATAGCAAGCCAGAAGTGCCTTCATCAGTATCAGGAGGAGAGGCGTCCTTTACCTTTTGCTGCATCTGGGGAATTTCTCAAGAGCAACTGGAGCAGTAGTCTTTCTGTACGAACCCTTTTTAGCTGCCATTTTTCCTTGCAATTCACATATGTGAGCTTCTAGCTTTGAGGTATGTGCGCTGTCCTGCTTCCTCATGTCTGCTCCATGGTCCTGCAGATAGAACTACAGGATGACATGCGGTGTGTGCTTGTGGTTCCCTTTACCTCACACAGGGGAAGGTTGACTCCTGTCATGGTTTAACCCCAGTCAGCAACTAGCACCACTCCCCCCAGTTGGGATGGAGGAGAGAATCAGAAGAGCAAAAGTGAGAAAAAACTTGTGGGTTGAGAAAAAGTTTAATAGGGAGAGCGAAAGCCACATACGCAAGCAAAGCAAGGAATTAATTCACTGCTTCCCATCGGCAGGCAGGTGTTCAGCCATCTCCAGGAAAGCAGGGCTCTATCACACGTAATGGTTACCTGGGAAGACAAACACCATCACTCCAAATGTCCCTCCCTTCCTCCTTCTTCCCCCAGCTTTATATACTGAGCACAGAATCACAGAATATGTTGAGTTGGAAGGGACCTCTAAAGGTCATCTAGTCCAACCCCCCTGCAGTAAGCAGGGACATCTTTAACTAGATCAGGTTGCCCAGAGCCTCATCAAGCCTGGCCTTGAATGTCTCCAGGGATGGGGCCTCCACCACCTCTCTGGGCAGCCTGTTCCAGTGTCTCACCCCCCTCACTGTGAAGAACTTCTTCCTAATGTCTAATCTAAACCTACCCTCTTTCAGTTTAAAACCATTGCCCCTCGTCCTGTTGCTACATGCCCTTGCAAACAGCCCCTCCCCAGCTTTCTTGTAGGCCCCCTTCAGGTACTGGAAGGCCGCTATAAGGTCTCCCCGGAGCCTTCTCTTCTCCAGGCTGAACAATCCCCTGTGCCTCCTTTGGGGGAGCAGACTGCAAACACCCAACACATCCCCAAGCCCAGTGGGGTTCCTAAAGGAGAAGAGAGACTCAATCCACTACGTAGGACTCATGGATACGAGTGACAGGCAACAAAGACAACACCATTGAGGGCTTCCTTGGTCATAGGATAAACTAAGCCAGAGCAGCGTTTGAGTTGTGTTTTGTTTCCAACAGGGGAAAATAAGTAGGATGGGTCTTGTTTCTTCCCCCTCATTTCCAAACCCTGCTACTGGCTGGCTATCACCAATGGGGAAAACCAGTCAGCTGTCTTGTCATCAGTTCCCCACCCTGAGTCAGACCATAACGCTGAGGTCAACAAAAATGACAAAAGCGAAAACAATCTGGAAATGAGAAAACTCTCACCCTTCAGCAGGAGTCTGTCTGCACCGTCCACACCTCCCCGGGGTTTCCCACCATCAGCCAACTCCCACCTCAACCAAGTACCACCCACTGGAGATGTTACTGGTCTGTGGCTACATCCACACTGGAGGTATCCAAGGGACAACCACTGCTGCTGCCCCTAGGTACACAACCGGTAGGCACTGGGTGCTAGCGAGGTCCATCTGCAGTGCACAAGCCACGCGTGACCCGACCTACAGCCTGGCTTGGTACCCGTGCAGACACATGAATGGCTCCCAAAACACTTCCCCCAGAGTCCATATCCTTACACCAAGCCCCTGCCAGCCCAGGGCCCAGCAGCCTGTCATGCTGTCAGCTCTGGTCTCGTCTCTGCCATCAATATGAGCTAGGCATGTCAAATCCTCTATGACTCTCAAGGGATTTTTTTCCCCCCACCCTGTTTTTATTTGATGCAGGAGGATCACATAACAGCAGCATTAACCTCCTCCTGTCTTCCTGGGAACTCTACAGACCTATATTCAAGTGCACGTGGGCTTAAACTGAAGGTCATCCCACCTAGCCAGGCAGCCGAGGTACCACCTCTCTCCCCAGCACCCCAAACCTCTCTCAAGGCATCCACAAACCGATCCACATGGTCACCTTGGGGCACAGGAAACGGGAAGCATGATGTCACATAGTATGGAATATCCCTTTGGCCACTTGGGGTCAGCTATCCTGGATGTGTCACCTTCCAACTTCTTGTGCACTCCCAGCCTACTCACTAGCGGGGTGATATGAGGAGCAGAGAAGGCCTAGATTGCTTAGCAACAATGAAAAACACCAGTGTGCTATCAACAACATTTCTCATCCCAAATCCAAAACACAGCACTATAACAGTTGCTAGTAAGAAAGTCAACTGTATCCCAGCTGAAACCATGACAGTGTGACGGTGCGCCCCACCCTCCCCTGACCTGACCTAGGACCACGCAGCCGCTTGCTCACTCCCCACACCCCTAGTAGGATAGGGAGAAGAGGGACAAAAGGAGGGGAAAAAACCTTGTGGATTGAGATAAAGACAGTATATTAGAACAGTAACAGGAGAGGAAAATAATAATAATAATGATAATAATAATAGTAAATTAATATAAAAAATAAAGTGATACAACACACGTCGCTCTCACCACCCGTTGATCGGTTGCCTAGCCCATCCCGAGCAGTGATCGCGGATTCCTGCCCCCCCGGCCAACCATTTATATACTGATCATGATGTCTATAGTATAGAATATTCCTTTGGCCAGCTTGTCCTGTCTATGCTCCCTCTCAGCTTCTATGAGAAGCTGAAGAAGTCCTTGACTAATGTAAACATTACTTAGCAACAACTAAACCAATATGTGTTATTGATGTACTTTAAAAGGTAGAATGTACTTTAAAAGGTAGAATCTCTCACTAAGCAAGAGCAAAGAACTGTAAAAAGGTTACAAGGCCTTGTGAAACAGGACACTTTGTATAAACAATGCATGCTTTACTAATGAATATACCCTTGAAGAGGCACAGAAGCCTGATAACAAGGGAACATCCCTCCGCAGGAAGAGCAGAAAACCGTCCAAGAACCAGACTAAAAAGCAGCAAAGATCTGCAGTAATTGGGGAAAAGGTAAAGAAGGCAGTGGGAGATTGCAACCACTGACTCAATTGGAGACAGAACAGAACTAGCCCCACACACACTGTATTGGAGCATGCGCACATCAATTAAAGGACATTGTAGCTTTAAATGAAAGTGAGAGACTGTACTAACCAATAGAAATTGTTAAGATAAGGTACTAACCAATAATTATAATTAAGGGTGTGTATTTCTGTGTTTTGAACTGTATAAATATTCTGAGGAGCTTGTAGGCCGGTGTGCTAGTTTTGTGGATTACCACCTAGCATCCATCTCTGCAGAAATGATATAAATAAATACCCCTGCTCTGTGTGTACATTGGTGACTTGCACACTGGGTAAATGACCCCGCTTTGGAACAACATTATCAACATTATTCTCATACTAAATCCAAACCGCAGCAGCTACCTGAAAGAAAATTAACTCTATCCCAACTGAAACCAGGTCCACTCGCCGAGGAGACCAGCTCCAGCGCAGGGAAGTCTGTACTGGGGAAGGGAATCGCGGCAAAAAAGGCCGGCAAAGGGGCTCATTTTTGAGGCTTTTCAAGCCGGTGCCCGGCGCTTCCGGGGGTGGTAGCAGCTGAGGAGGAGTGGGGCGGAGCCAGCACCCCCCTCACAAAAGCAGCCCTTCGGGAGTGCACTGAGCAAACAAGCATCGAGTGGGCGTTCCCTGGGTGTCACTCGCGGAACCACCCGGGAGCACCAGAGAAGGGTGTACGTCGGAGAGGCAACACCAGCGGCAGACATGGTCTCCACCAGGTCTGTAGCCAAAGCCAGAAGGAATAAAGCGACACAAACGGACGTGACGAAGAGACATGCAGCCGTCCAGGTGATGGGCTGCATGGAATGTCTGTCACTCTGGCAGGAGGACAGCAAAGGCGGTACCTGTGTGCGCTGCGACCAGGTAAATGATCTGCTCAGCCTGGTGGCTGAGCTTAAGGAGGAAGTGGAAAGACTGAGGAGCATTCGGGAGTGTGAAAGGGAGATTGACTGGTGGAGCCACACCCTGCCATCCTTAGGGAAAAAGCAGCAGGAGGAGGCTCCGTGAGAGGTAGAGGATCCCCAGCCCTCTTGTCACCAGGCAGAAGGAGGGGAACTAGGAGAGGATGGGGGGGATGGAAGCAGGTGCCTGCTTGCGGCAGCAGGAGAGCCCCCTCCAGACCCCCCAGACCCCCCCAGGTGCCCATACAGAACAGATATGGGCCTTTGGAGGTAGATGAGGAGGGAACTAAGGATGCTGATAAAACCCCATCCAGGGAGTTGTCAAAGCAGCCAGCTCCACGCATTAAGACTGCTCCTGTGAAGAGCAGGAGGAGGGCAATAGTCATAGGGGGGTCCATTCTGAGGGGAGCTGGGGGTCCCATATGCAGGCCAGACCCTTCCCACAGGGAGGTCTGTTGCCTCCCTGGGGCCTGTGTTAGGGATATAGCTAGGAAGCTTCCTGGCCTGATACGGTCCTCAGACTATTACCCTCTTTTGATCTTACAGGCAGACAGTGAGGAGCTGGAGAGCAGAAGTCTGAGGGCAATGAAGAAAGATTTTGGGGCCTTGGGACGGCTTGTCAAGGGTTCGGGAGCACAAATGGTGTTCTCCTCTGCCCTTCCAGCTTTGGGGACTGACGAATGGGTAAACAAGAAAATTGGACAGATCAACACCTGGCTCTGAAACTGGTGCTATGAGCAGGGCTTTGGGTTCTATGATCACAGTTTGTTCTACAGGACACTGGGCCTGCTTGCTAAGAATGGGAAAACCCTATCCCAAAAGGGGAAAAGGGTACTAGGCCAAGAGTTAGCAAGGCTCATGGACAGGGCTTTAAACTAGAAGCGAAGGGGGAAGGGGATAAAACCAGGTCCACTAGTAATGAGCCTAGGGATCAAGGGCCAAGGATGGGGGTGAAATCGGTAGCCCAGCTCAAGTGCATCTACACGAATGCACGTAGCATGGGCAACAAACGGGATGAGCTGGAAGCCATTGTGCAGCAGGACAGCTATGATGTAGTTGCCATCACGGAAACGTGGTGGGATGACTGTCACAACTGGAATGCTGCGATGAATGGCTATAAGCTCTTCAGAAGGGACAGGCAAGGAAGGAGAGGTGGGGGTGTGGCTCTGTACATTAGGGAATGTTTTGATTGTATAGAGCTAGATTCCAGTGATGATAAAGTCGAGTGTTTATGGGTAAGGATGAAGGGGAGGGCAAATAAGGGAGATGTTGTGCTGGGAGTATGCTACAGACCACCTGGCCAGGATGAGGGAGACAGATGAAGTATTCTGTAAGCGGCTGGCTGAAGTCTCGCAATCGCCAGCCCTTGTTCTGGTTGGGGACTTCAACCTGCTGGATATCTGCTGGAAATATAACACAGCAGAGAGCAGGCAGGCTAGGAGGTTCCTCGAGTGCATGGAAGATAACTTCCTGACACAACTGGTAGGTGAGTGAGCCTACCAGGGGAGGTGCCTCGCTAGACCTACTGCTCACAAACAGAGAAGGACTAGTGGGAGATGTGGTGGTTGGAGGTTGTCTTGGGTTTAGTGATCATGAAATGGTCAAGTTTTCAACTGGTAGTGATGTAAGGAGGGGGGTTAGCAAAACCTCCATCTTGGACTTCCGGAGGGCAGACTTTGGCCTGTTCAGGACACTGGTTGAGAGAGTCCCTTGGGAGACAGTCCTGAAGGGCAAAAGGGGTCCAGGAAGGCTGGACGCTCTTCAAGAAGGAAATCTTAAAGGCCCAGGAGCAGGCTGTCCCCAAGTGTCACAAGATTAAAGGGCGGGGAAAATGGCCAGTCTGGATGAATAAGGAACTTTGCATGGGACACTTAAGAATAAAAGGAGGGTTTACCACCTTTGGAAGAAGGGACAGGCAACTCAGGAGGAGTACAGAGATCTCGTGAGGTTATACAGAGAGAAAATTAGGGAGGCAAAAGCCCAGCTGGAGCTCAACTTGGCCACTAACATTAAGGACAACAAAAAAAGCTTTTATAAATACATCAACAAAAAGAGAGCAAGGGAGAATCTCCATCCCCTACTGGATGCGGGGTGGGGGGAAAAGTTGCAACCAAGGACGAGGAGAAGGCTGAGATACTTAATGCCTTCTTTGCCTCCATCTTCAATAGTCAGACCAGCTATCCCCAGGGTGTACAGCCTCCTGAGCTGGAAGATAAGGATGGAGAGCAGAACAACCCACCCATAATCCAGGAGGAAGTAGTCAGTGATCTGCTTCTGCACCTAGACACACATAAGTCTATGGGGCCGGATGGGATTCACCCAAGAGTACTCAGGGAGCTGGCGGGAGAGCTCACCAAGCCTCTCTCCATCATTGATCAACAATCCTGGTCAACAGGGGAGGTACCAGATGACTGGAGGGTGGCTAATGTGATGCCCGTCTACAAGAAGGGTCGGAAGGAGGATCTGGGGAACTACAGGCCTGTCAGCCTGACCTCGGTACCAGGAAAGATCATGGAGAGGATCATCTTGAGTGAGCTCTCAGGGCAAGTGCAGGGCAGCCAAGGGATCAGGGCCAGCCAGCATGGGTTTAGGAAAGGGAGGTCCTGCTTAACCAACCTGATCTCTTTCTATGACCATGTGACCCGCCTTCTGGATGCGGGGAAGGCGGTGGACGTTGTCTATCTGGACTTTGGTAAGGCCTTTGACACCGTCCCCCACAGCATTCTCCTGGAGAAGCTGGCAAATCATGGCATAGACAAGTGTACACTTTGCTGGCTTAAAAACGGGCTGGATGGCTGTGCCCAGAGAGTTGTGATTAATGGGGTGAAATCCTCTTGGCGGCTGGTCACCAGTGGTGTCCCTCAGGGCTCAGTTTTGGGGACAGTTTTGTTTAATATCTTTATCGATGATCTGGATGAGGGGATTGAGTGCACCCTCAGTAAGTTTGCAGAGGACACCAAGCTAGGAGGGAGAGTTGATCTGCTTGAGGGTAGGAAGGCTCTACAGAGGGACCTGGACAGGCTGGATCGATGGGCCAAGGCCAACTGTATGAGGTTTAATAAGGCCAAGTGCCGGGTCCTGCATTTCGGTCACAACAACCCCAAGCAATGCTACAGGCTTGGGGAAGAGTGGCTGGAAAGCTGCCTGGCTGAAAAGGACCTGGGGGTGCTGGTGGATGGCCAGCTTAACATGAGCCAGCAGTGTGCCCAGGTGGCCAAGAAGGCCAACAGCATTCTGGCTTGTATCAGGAATAGCGTGGCCAGCAGGAGTAGGGAAGCGATCGCACCTCTGTACTCAGCACTGGTGAGGCCTCACCTCGAGTACTGTGTTCAGTTCTGGGCCCCTCTGTACAAAAGGGACATGGAAGTGCTGGAGCATGTCCAGAGGAGAGCTACCAGGCTGGTGAGGGGTCTGGAGACCAAGTCATATGAGGAGAGGCTGAGGAAGCTGGGCATGTTTAGCTTGGAGAAGAGGAGGCTGAGGGGAGACCTCATTGCCCTCTACAACTACCTGAAAGGAGGTTGGAGAGAGGTGGGCGTTGGCCTCTTCTCCCAGGTGAATAATGACAGGACCAGAGGAAATGGTCTGAAGTTGCAGCAGGGGAGGTTTAGATTGGATATTAGGAGGAATTACTTTACTGAAAGAGTGGTCAGGCACTGGAACAGCCTGCCCAGGGAGGTGGGCTGTTCCATCCACAAAACACCATTCCTAGAGGTGTTTAAGAAACGTCTAGATGTGGCGCTTCAGGGCATGCTCTAGTGGCAGAGATTGTAGGTTGTTTGGTTGGCCTCGATGATCTTAAGGGTCCTTTCCAACCATGAAGATTCTGTGAATGATACAGATGAGATACACCATGTCTTGGAAAGAGTGAAGAAGGATGGAGAACACCATTGGTGGGAAACTCTTCTTGGATGGCCACCAACAGCAACAGTAGTTTTTAATTTCATGCTTCACCCAGTTGTGATTTTACTAACTCTAATATTAATATGTCTGTTGCTTATAACAAAATTGTATATAAACATTTGGTACATGATAAAACAAGTAACCCAACTCTAACCACCCAAAACATAAAACTGATACATAGCAAATAGCAATATTGTACTATCTACTTGCTGTGGATCTGTAAGTGCATAAATTGTCAATATACTATTTATGGCACAGAGAGAAGAGGTGACCATACCACCACTCTGTGAGCATAAGATGAATTTACTATAGTCACAGGGTGGAGTGTGACGGTGTACTTCCCCCCCCAACCTGACCTGTAGGTGCCATGTGATGGCACTCAAGATGATCTCTTCCATGACCTTCCCAGGCACCGAGGTCAGACTGACAGGCCTGTAGTTCCCTGGATCCTCCTTCTGGCCCTTCTTGTGGATGGGCGTTACATCTCCTAGCCTCTGGTCAACTGGGACCTCCCTGGTTAGCCAGGGCTGCTGATAAATGACAGAAAGTGGCTTTGTGAGCACCTCCACCAGCTCCCTCAGTACCCTTGAGTGGATCCCATCTGGCCCCATAGACCTGTGTGCATCTAAGTGATGTAGCAGGTCGCTAACCATTCCCTCTTGGATTACGGGGTCTTCATTCTGCTCCCCATCCCTGTCTTCTAGGTCAGGGGTCTGGGTATCCCGAGAACAACTGGTCTTACTATTAAAGACTGAGGCAAAGAAGGCATTAAGTACCTCAGCCTTTTCCTCATCCTTTGTCACTGTGTTTCACCCCGCAACTAATAAAGGGTGGAGATTCTCCTTAGCCTTCCTTTTGTTGTTAATATATTTACAGAAACATTTTTTATCATCTTTTATGGCAGTAGCCAAATTAAGTTCTGGTTGGGCTTTGGCCCTTCTAATTTTCTCCCTGCATAGCCTCACAACATCTTTATAGTCCTCCTGAGTGGCCTGCCCCTTCTTCCAAAGATCATAAACCCTCCTTTATTCCTGAGTTACAGCCAAAGCTCTCTGTTCAGCCAGGCCAGTCTTCCCTGATGGCTCATCTTTGGCACATAGGGACAGCCTGCTCCTGTGCCTTTAAGATTTCCTTCTTGAAGAATGTCCAGCCTTCCTGGACTCCTTTGCCCTTCAGGTCCCTAAACAGGCCAAAGTCTGCCCTCTGGAAGTCCAAGGTAGCATTTCTACTAACCACATTCCTTAATTCTCCAAGAATCGAAATTGCTATAATTTTGTGATCACTATACCCAAGATGGCCTCCAACCATCACATCACCCACAAGTCCTTCTCCCTTCATAAACAATAGGTCTAGCGGGGCTCCTTCCCTAGTTGGGTCACTCACCAGCTGTGTCAGGATGTTATCTTCCACACCCTCCAGGAACCTCCTAGACTGTTTCGTCTCCGCTGTATTGTATTTCCAGCAGACATCTGGTAAGTTGAAGTCCCCCATGAGAACAAGGGCTAGCAATCATGAGGCTTCTCCCAACTGCTTATAGAATATTTCATCTGCCTCTTCATCTATAACAGACTCCCACCATGATGTCTGCCTTGTTGGCCTTCCCCCTCATAAACCCTTATCCTTCCCTCACCATTATCAACCTCTAGACAGTCAAAACACCCCCTAACATACAGGGATACCCCACTGTCTCTCCTTCCTTTCCTATCCCTTCTGAAGAGCTTATAGCCATCCATTGCAGCACTCCAGTTCTGTGAGTCATCCCATCATGTTTCTGTGATTGCAACTATATCATATTTTTCCAGCTGCACAATGGCTTCCAACTCTTCCTGTTTGTTGCCCGTGCTGCTTGCATTGATGTAGATGCACTTCAGTTGGGCTATTGATCCCGACACCTTTTTGGGGGGAGAAGCCCTAATTCCTGTGTGACTGTTCTCAGGAGCTTCCATGGTTTCAAGAACCCTTGTGTCTTTGCTGCCATGTGGATCTCCATCCCCTACCCCCACTGACATGGCTAAGGTGCTGCACGCATTGGTACAGAGACATTTCAAATGTGCTCCAGTGTACTCAGCACATCATGAAGCAGACTGAAGGACCTCACTAGCACATCATCCTTCAAATATTGGCATGTTGTTCCATGGCTTATCTCTAGCGAGCTTGGTTTTATCCCTTTCCCCCTTCAAATCCAGTTCAAAGCTCTTTCAATGAGCCCTGCTAACTCTTGCGCAAAGATCCCTTCCCCCTTTGAGACAGGTGTACCCTGTGTCACCAGCAGGCCTGGTGTTGTGTAGACGGACCCATGACCAAAAAACTCAAAATTCTGCTGGTGACACCAGTCTCGGAGCCAGGTATTGATCTGCTGGGCCTTCCTGTTTCTTCCTTCATCATTCCCTGCAACTGGAAGGACAGAGGAAAACACTGCTTGTGCTCCTGATCCCTTAACCAGTTGTCCCAAGGCCCTGAAGTCTCTCTTGATCGCCCTCGGACTTCTAAAATGGTTGTATTTCTTTGACTTGCTCTTTGAAAAACATCCAGTAGGGGGTCATCAAGAGAACAGGAAAAGCTCCAACAGCTCAGATTGGCGCTAGCAATTTATCTCCCACATCTACAGTTTGATGAGAAACCTTTGGGTTTTTGCCTCTAAGATCTTATTCAAACTACAATGCCTCATTTAGGACCTCAGTCATCCTTCACTTGAGGAAATGGTTAACCACATTCCTGCGATCTATATAATTTTCAGCTAAAGAATACAGCAGTACATAACAGAAAACAGCTGTTGGAAAATCCACTTTTCCTGATTGGAACCGTTCTGAATGCAAAATTTAATGCAGCCTGTGGATAGGACTCATGCAGGAGCAGGGGAAAAGCGTGAGGAGGAAGAAGTGGCAGAGAGGAACCATTATGAACTGACTGCAACCCCTCATTCCCCTTCCACCCTGCACTGCACAGGGTGGGGGGAGGAGGTAGAGGAGTTTGGAATGAAGGAGTGAAATTGAGCCTGGGAAGAATTAGGAGTGGGGAGGAAGTGTTTCAGTTTTTGTCTTTGTTTCTCACTATCCAAATTTATTTTAATTGGTGAGAAATTAAATTAATTTTAACCAAGTCAAGTCTGTTTTGCATGTGACTGTAATTGGTAAGTGATCTCCCTGTCTTTATCTCGACCCACAAGCTTTTTCCTCTTATTTTCTCTCCCTGTCCTGTTGAGGAGGGGGAGTAAGAGAGTGGCTGGCTGTGCATCTGGCAGCTGGTCAAGGTCAACTTACCACAAATAGCAAAGATGAAAAAAAGCTCCTCTCTTTAGCTGGAGCAGGAGATGTCAGTATATAATCTGTAATTTTCTTATTCAAGTCTTTCCATTTGGTTTTGATTTAGAACTAGAGCTTGGAAACCAGAGATGGCATCCTTACACAAAAGCTGTTTCAAATTATGTGCAGCAAGTTTTTAAGCCCACTGTCCTCATGCTAACTGGTACTGCTTTGTTCTTGATTGTAGAAAAACTCAGTTTAACTGCCCTCTAATTTGTTGCAGATAACTACTGT
The DNA here is from genome assembly GCF_964199755.1 of Larus michahellis. Classification (NCBI taxonomy): domain Eukaryota; kingdom Metazoa; phylum Chordata; class Aves; order Charadriiformes; family Laridae; genus Larus; species Larus michahellis. The sequence continues at coordinate 24,148,739 of NC_133929.1, read as the reverse complement.
ACCAGCAGCTGCCTTGGCATAATATTAAACACACATGAAAATATTATATTTTTTTTCACACAAATTATTAGCAATGCCAAAAGCCACAAAGTCCATTTTGGAAAAATTATTTTCCTACTTTCCTGTTTTTATTATTACAGTTCTGCCCCCCATGGTCTTCCACAAAATCTTTCTCCCTCCTATCCTTTAAAAAAAACTTGCATGGCTTTGATTCAGGTAACATCTTTGCATGTTTTCCATTGATTTCTGTTCACCTATTTCTTAAGTTTCCAATTTGTGTGTTTGAAGCTGCTTAATACATTTCTTTATTTTACCTTTCTGAGTTTGGCTTGTGTTAAGGCTGATCTCAGAGTAATTAGAAAAACAGCAAGCTGTTCCATCCACAGGTGATATTTAAATATAAAAGACAGAAATGTTCCCACTGACCAGTATCCCATTCCATATTATTAAAAGGCTAATAGGGAGCACCATCAATTAAGATCCAGGGTTTAATGGTGGAACTGGTAATGCTGGGCTCTTTGTGGAAGAGGCATCTTTTGGTGACCAGCATTAGTTGGAAAAGCTCCTTCTCATGTAACATATGTTCAAATTCCCTTAATCCAAAGGAAGTCATTAATCTCCCTCTGGTATTTTTTCTGTACATTATTTAGGAATGTTTGATTTTTCAGTTTCAGTTTGTTAGGAAAACTTGCTCTAATTTCCTAGAATTTTCCAGTTTCTGATTACAATCATGGTATTTTCACAATTTCATAGAATCATAGAATGATTAGAGTTGGAAGGAACCTTAAAGATCATCTAGTTCCAACCCCCCTGCCACGGGCAGGGACACCTTCCACTAGAACAGGTTGCTCAAAGCCCCATCCAACCCGGTCTTGAACACTTCCAGGGATGGGCCAGCCACAGGTTCTCGGGGAAACCTGTTCCAGTGCCTCATCACCCTCACAGTAAAGAATTTCTTCCTAATATCCAATCTAAATCTACCCTCTTTCAGTTTAAAATCATTACCCCGTGTCCTATCACTACACTCCCTCATAAAGAGTCCCTCCCCGTCTTTCCTGTAGGCCCCCTTTAGGTACTGGAAGGCTGCTACAAGGTCTCCCCAGAGCCTTCTCTTCTCCAGGCTGAACAGCCCCAACTCTCTCAGCCTGTCCTCATAGGAGAGGTGCTCCAGCCCTCTGATCGTCTTCGTGGCCCTCCTCTGGTTTCGCTTCAGCTTCAACAGGTCCATGTCCTTCTTATGTCGGGGGCCCCAGAGATGGACACAGTACTCCAGGTGGGGGTCTCATGAGATCAGAATAGAGGGGCAGAATCACATCCCTCGACCTGCTGGTCATGCTTCTTTTGATGCAGCCCAGGATGTGATTGGCTTTCTGGGCTGCAAGCGCACAATGCTGGCTCCTGTTGAGCTTCTCATGCACCAACACTCCCAAGTCCTTCTCCTCAGGGCTGATCTCAATCCATTCTACTCGCTGAGGAGACCAAACTTCCAAGATGGAAGGTATAAAACATCAACTTAGCCAAAAAGCTTTTGAAGCATATGTGGAATAATTACTAAAATGATCAAAAATACAGCATTGTTCACACATTAAGGAAAGGTATAAAATCAAAAAGTTTCTAGGGTAGAATACAGCCGCAGCTGGTATGCGAGGAATCCACTACATCTGCGATTCCCTGTACAATATTGCTTGCAAAGCACAACGGGGGACGAAGTGGGATGGAGATTCTATGGCCAAGCCCTGTGATAATACAGCAGATATGGGAACGAGATGGCCCTAGGGAACTGATAAGCTGCATACTTACTACCCTGAGCCAACAGTCTGTCGAATTTTGATGAAATGCTGTCCTTTTTGCGATCTTTGCTCATTATAATGTCATTATAATACCAAAACACACCTCCATCCCAAAGGCTACCTGCCTCCAAGGTGCGACCACTCCTCCTTGAGTCTGCGCCCTGAATTTATCGTAAACTATACCTTTAAATGTGAGGCGAGAGAATTTTACACCAATCATAATAAAAGTATTTATGACTAAAGTCACTCAAACTCCACCTTGAAGGTAAAAAATAGGATAAAAATAGCCTGAGAGAGGGGGAATATCAGGAAAGACACCATCGTGAACAAGTCAAGGAGGACTCCATCACAGACTGCCTTTGACTTACGGGACCAGTCAATGAGCTGAGCCTTTCTTCCTGAGCTTGGCCAGCAGCACCAATGAAGAGGCATTACTGTTAAGATGAATATGGTACTACTAAAGATGTGGTGTGTGTGACCTGTAATAGAAGGAATTTGTGTATGGAAAAGTGAAGAGAGGTTTTGTAAGATCTTTTAGCACATGATATGAAGGCGGCTACACTTACCTTTTCCAAGTTTAAACGTTGCACAAAATCACTTTACTGTTTAAAAACAGAAAACTACCTCTTAGAATTTCCTGATATTTCTCTAAATATTTATCAAGTTATATTTTATAACTTATAAAATATATACCTATGTGTTTATTAAGTTATAGTCCCATAACAGCATCTTTTATTCTGGGCAATATTTGTCCCAAATGAACTTGTATTATACCTTCTTCAGCATTAGTTCAGCATTAGTAGATCAGTAATAAGTACAGTTGCTTCTGACATTTCTGTGAGCATGGTCAGCATTGAGTGTTTGTGATACCATTTCCCCAAGTGACGCTTTAGAGAAACTATGACTATAAAAGAAGGCAATGCAAATTTCTGTGAATAAGAAATTGACGTTAGCACTGCACTGAGCAGAAATAACCGGACTCCAGACGATCCAATGTGAATCAACAGAAGCTGTTTATTAAGCACAGATCATCATCTTTTATACCCTGTGTTGAAGCCGTACACGCGACTCGCTTATTTCTGATTAGCTAGTTACACTGTCCACGCGCTGTCCATGCAGTTCATTCACACATCAGATTGGTTACAAGAATTCGCATAGTAAATTGCTTAGTCATTAGCACAACATGTTTTCTGCCTTCTCAGTTCCCGTTTTTCCCATGTACTAATTCCATCTTCTACCAGCTGTTTTGCCCTTAATCTAATCTCTCATAGTAGGGAGGCTGGCTCACATGGCCATTTTCTCTCAGACACATTCCTACAATACCCCCTTTTTCTTCTTGAGCCAGCCAGACCTTATGCATGGCATTTTCTATCATGTCAGTCACTTTGTGGAGAACACACGAGGCTACCATAATCAATAATAATATAACCAACAATAGCATGAGCCCTTGTTTTAGGAAGTCTGATAACCATCCCGTTATACCCCATGAGCTTAACCAATCATTGAAACCGTTTTTGACCACTTTTAATTTGGACATGTTATCCTTCAGATCCCATAACTGCTTATGAATGGATGATGAGTGGTTGGAAAGGTTCATACAACGCATACCTTCAAAATCTTCACATCCATGACCCTGAGCCAACAGCAAAAATCAGTCATCACCCCTGTGGTGTCTCCACAAAAGTTCACTAGGGTCGTGTTAAATGTTGGGTAAACTGAATTGAATCCTGCTGTATTAAAAGAAGCCGAAATACCAAGGGTTCTCAATTTTGTGCTCAGCTGCAACTTCCAATCACAAGGATAAGCCCGACACTAATTCCCAGTGGCATCTTCAACTATCAGTACCCTTGCCCTTCTTTCTGTGCTGTAGATGACCGAACCTGTTGCTACAGTGACGTACTACCTGTTCCCACTAGTCCTCCGGAACCGACCAAACCTCTGGCAGTAGCACTGTGTAACAGCACTGTATGCCACACCCTGACCAATCCTTGTGAATGGTAGACTTCCCTAATCTCCTGTCGCTCAGCCAGCTCGTGTTGAGGTGAACCTGACTCTATGTACTCTATTGCAATAGCTAAACGAATTAAACCCGTCACCGTACTTAGTTCTTTATTAAAACACACAGCACACCGGATTAAAAACACACAGCACACCGGATTAAAACAGACAGCATACCCCGTCACTTTACCTAATTCCTTATTAAAACACACAGCACACTAGAATTAAAACACACAGCACACCGGGCCGCGGCACGTGGTCTTTCAAACCACCACCGGCCTCAACAATCCTCACAAGGCACAAGGATCTATGGGTCACAGTTCCACACCTAGGGCACTGCACTTCTTCAGCCCTCATCGTCGTCGTTGGTATTGTGGGGTAACTCATTCGAATCCGTCTGCTCAAACCAGGGCTTTATCCACTTGGCTGGTACCCATCTGGTTCCGGCATCTGTAACGACACAGGCATATCCTCGACCCCAGGTTAATAGTCTACACGGTCCTTCCCACTTCCCCGTCACACTGTTTTTAACTGCTACCATGCCATTTTCCTGCCTAAAATCTCCCAGGTCTCTCTGCAGGCCTGCGCCGTGCCGCACGATTGGAGGTACAAGGCAGTGTTGAGGAAGGCGTAGGAAGTTCAGGACGTAAACGGCTTTGTTCAGTCGATCTACAGGGCTCAGCCCTTGCTCTCCCCCTTTTTGTTTTTGAAGCAAATTTTTTAAAGACTGGTTCATGCGTTCCACTATGGCTTGACCCGTCGGAGAATGTGGTGTGCCAGTCACATGTGTAATGCCCCACAGCTGTAGACATACCTCTGTTGAACGGGCTACATACCCTGGGCCATTATCAGTCTTTATCACACGCGGTACACCTAAGGCCGCAAACGCGGATCGCAAATGCTTTCGTACATGTTTACTAGATTCACCAGTCTGCGCAGTTGCCCAAATTGCAGTTGAATAACAGTCTACACTCAGGTGTATAAATTTCAGTTTTCCAAATTCTGACACATGGGTTACATCGGTCTGCCAGAACTCCAAAGGTCCATGCCCTCGGGGACTGACGCCTGGGTTGAAGTTAGGTATAAATGGTTGACAATCAGCACACGTTTGCACTATACCTTGGGCATCAGATCCGAGATCCCAAATTGTCTGCGCAGCATTCGTGCAGATTGATGGAAGAATGTATGAGATGCCCGTGCCTGTGCAAACTTATCTGGAGGTGGTGCGGCCCATGCAGGAGCCACACGTTTATCAGCTCGTCTATTGCCCTCAGCTAAACCTTCTGGGAGCCCCAAATGGCTGCGAATATGGGTGATGAAATAAGGATCGTGCCGTTCATTGAGTAATAGCAACAATTCATGGAGCAGGGTGAACAGCTGCTCATCTCTGACCTCCTTCAGCAAAGCACGCTCCATTCGTTGAACGATTCCAACCACATATAAGGAGTCTCATACGATATTAATACCTCCTTTTGTCCACCTGCGAAACACTTCTAGTACAGCACGTAATTCTAGCTTTTGTGTGGACCCTTTACAGTCCGTGATCACAATATCATGCCATTTATTGTCCATGTACCATGTTATTGCTGCTTTCTGTGTCTTTGGCCGTACGCAGGCCTCTGCTCATAGATCTGCCACATCTTCCCCTTTTTTGTTTAACACCAGACCATTTATTAACAAGGTCGCCATGACTTGTGCTTCTACTCGCTGTGACGCTCTTAGCAGGTTATATACTAAACACAATTAAAAACAGAATCAAAAAGAACCCTGCTAAGGCAATAAATACCCAGATTCCTAAATTTAGCCCAGAAAGCCAATTTCTTTGGATTTACCCACGAGAAATCCTTTTGTAGTATTTCAAATACATTGCGGTTCATTAAGTCTTGAATCTTTAGTATTTGAGCTTTTAGCTGATCATGTAAAGGACGAATATTTTGTTGCAACGACATGTCAAATTGTGATAACCAAGGGTCAAGGTCATCCTTTTTGATGGGGACATGCATGTGGCTTGGATCCATTCCAGAAAGCTGCTGACAGCACAAGCAACCCTGGAAAAACAATCGTGGTAACATTTCAATCATCGTAGTTACTGGTTTTGAAAAGGTATGTGGCAAAAATACCCACTCTAATGCAGTCAGGCTCTTTGCGAGTGCATCATCCCACTGTCCTATCAGGGCATAAAGTTGAAATTCTTGTAGGAAGGTGTTCAATGCGTCTTGCAGCAGTAGTAGACTATATCTTATCTTGCAACATGCTGTAATGCCTTCTGAGCTGTTGGGGTTAATGAACATAGAACGTATGGGGGGGGGAGGGGCGCGGGGGCAGACACAGTGCTTCAGGGCATCCCCTGTATCTTCAAAGTGCGCTCATGTCTCTCTCCCCCTCGCTCATGTCTCTCTCCCCCTCTCTGACCCGAGACAGCCCCCTTATATCCTGCACTGGACTGAGTGGAGAAGTACAGGCTAGAGTCGCTGCATGCATGGCCAGTGCACACAGCGAGTCCCACCAGACTCTCCTGCACTGGATCGAGTAGAAAAGTACAGGCTAGAGTCGCTGCACGCGTGGCCAGCGTATGCAGCGAGTCTCACCAAACTCATGATCCAGCTTTGCTAACAGCGGCTGCCTGATACGTGACTACACTGTTGTAATCCCTTCTTGTTATCTTCTTCTGTGAAGGTCAGGTTCTCATGGATACACACATAGTTTTTAGAGCAACATGTTCTACAACTCGTGCAAGGGTACGATGCAAAGCGGCATCTACAGCTGATCGTATAATGCTTATTAAACACGGCAAACAGCATATTAAACATAACAGACAAATTCCTTCCACACAGTAGCACACATGCTGATCAGCAGGTATAAGCTGGCACCCACACACACTTACACAGCCAGACATACAAAACCAGCACTCCTATCTCAGGGAGATGACTGGGGAGGGGAGGGGGCGAGGCGGGCAACGGCAGGAGCAAAACAGCTCCGGCTCTGTCCGTCTCTGCTGACATTCTGCCTCCTCCATCAGCCTCAGGTGGAGCAGAGGGGATCAGCAGGGGATCGTCCCAGACCTTCGGACCTGGCCTGTTCGATCCCCCTCCCGTGGGTTGTAATGCTGCACAAGCCCCGGCTGCCGTGGCTCGCTCCGCCTTCATATCTTGTAAGGTCGATAACACCAACCGCCATGTCGTCTCCAACGGGGATGCCTCTTTGTCTCCTTTACTTATCACTTCCCACAGTTTGTTTTTTTTTTCCCAAAAGCCTCCCATATTTCTGGTTTAAAAGCTGTCTGGGGCTCTGGTGCGAATCCGTTCCCTCTGCACCAGGTTAACAACCTTCGGAGCATACGCTCATCATATTTCACCCCTCTCTTAGAGAGGATATGCAGGAGAAGTCTTAATATAGCCCCTTCTTCTTTTGTTACTTGTTGCCCCATCTCCTGCCCCGGCTGCTCACCTCTCTCTGGGTGTCCGTGGCCACGTCGTCTGTTTATTCCGGATTGCCGCCCAATCCGCCCGGTCTCAGTCCAGCTGAGCCGTCCTCCAGCCGGTGGATCTCCTTCTGGGTCTTCCGCCCCTCGCGTTCCGCTGCTCAAGCCAAGCGCCGATCGGTATCACGTCGGGGTCACCATCTGAGGAGAAATAACTGGACTCCAGACGATCCAATGTGAATCAACAGAAGCCGTTTATTAAGCACAGGTCATCATCTTTTATACCCTGTGTTGAAGCCGTACACGCGACTCGCTTATTTCTGATTAGCTAGTTACAGTGTCCACGCACTGTCCATGCAGTTCATTCACACATCAGATTGGTTACAAGAATTCGCATAGTAAATTGCTTAGTCATTAGCACAACATGTTTTCTGCCTTCTCAGTTCCCGTTTTTCCCATGTACTAATTCCATCTTCTACCAGCTGTTTTGCCCTTAATCTAATCTCTCATAGTAGGGAGGCTGGCTCACATGGCCATTTTCTCTCAGATACATTCCTACATTTAACCATTTCTCAGCCATGTAGCAACGTATTCCAGGGGAGAGATGTAACACAAAGTCTTCGAGAGTTGTACTCCCAATCCCAATACAGAGAAAGACGTGTTTTTAATGCATTTTGACGATCCCCTATCCATATTACTGCTGTTTTATACCTTACTCGCGTTAAATTTACACAATAAGATTGATTACATTCTTGTATACTTGCATTTTGAGCCGAAGCAAACATACGGATGAGAAGTACAAATCATTACAGAATTGTCTTGCTCACAACTTCTATTTGTTGCAGTATTATCTGTGGTTAGCATGCACCCCGACTTAAGGTGCTTATAATACACCTTCGGTTGTTCAGGCCATTCAACAGTTCTTACGAAATGTCGCTCTACTGCTGTGGATGACAAAGAAGACATGTTTAGAAAATTTAAAACATGAGTTGCTTTATACAATCACTCTTGAGGTGTCATACCTACGGGATTCCCCCTTTTTTGTTTAGCAAGCATGGTTTTTAAAGTATGATGCATATGCTCCACAATTGCTTGCCCAGTCGGGGAATGAGGAATACTGGTGACATGTTTAATACCCCATATCTGTAAAAAAAAAAAAAAAGACCTGTACTTTAGCGGACACATAAGCTGGTTCATTATCAGTTTTTATAGTTTTCGGTACTCCCATGACTGCAATGCATTGCGACCAATGTCGAATAACATCACAAGCCTTCTCTCCTGTATGAGCAGTAGCTACAACAAAGTGAGAAAACAAATCAACTGAAACATGTCCAAATTCCATAATGCGCGTAACATCGGATTGCCAAAGTTCATCAGGTGTAAGCCCTCGCGGGTTAACCCCCGCAAATGATGGCAGAGGAGCCAGCTGCTGACAATCGGCACAAGTTCACACAATATCATGTAACAGTTCCTGTTGAAATAAGTCAAAAGCCTTTACTGTGTCCCTGAACCATCTACAAACACCGTACAGGTGCCAGCAAGAGGCTTTGGTGCTAGCAGGATGCGCGGCTGTAAAGGAATTTGTGAAAGTGACTGCAATAGTCTGTGCTAGGGGAAAGAATAATTTATTTGCCCAATATAATGTACTAAGGCAATTTGTAGGTTAAGACTTTGTGATAACCAAGGGTCAAGGTCATCTTTTTTGACGGGGACATGTATGTGGCTTGGATCCATTCCAGAAAGCTGCTGACAGCACAAGCGACCCTGGAAAAACAATCGTGGTGACATTTCAATCATCGTAGTTACTGGTTTTGAAAAGGTATGTGGCAAAAATACCCACTCTAATGCAGTCAGGCTCTTTGCGAGTGCATCATCCCACTGTCCTATCAGGGCATAAAGTTGAAATTCTTGTAGGAAGGTGTTCAATGCGTCTTGCAGCAGTAGTAGACTATATCTTATCTTGCAACATGCTGTAATGCCTTCGGAGCTGTTGGGGTTAATGAACATAGAACGTATGGGGGGGGGAGGGGCGCGGGGGCAGACACAGTGCTTCAGGGCATCCCCTGTATCTTCAAAGTGCGCTCATGTCTCTCTCCCCCTCTCTGACCTGAGACAGCCTCCTTATATCCTGCGCTGGACTGAGTGGAGAAGTACAGGCTAGAGTCGCTGCATGCATGGCCAGTGCACGCAGCGAGTCCCACCAGACTCATGATCCAGCTTTGCTAACAGCGGCTGCCTGATACGTGACTACACTGTTGTAATCCCTTCTTGTTATCTTCTTCTGTGAAGGTCAGGTTCTCATGGGTACACACATAGTTTTTAGAGCAACATATTCTACAACTCGTGCAAGGGTACGATGCAAAGCGGCATTTACAGCTGATCGTATAATGCTTATTAAACACGGCAAACAGCATACTAAACATAGACAAATTCCTTCCACTCAGGCAATGAGTATAATTTGCTTCAACCAACCCCACCCCCAAGTCCATCCAGCAAAGAGATTTCACCCAGTGGTCTCCACAAGTTGCTGGTTCGGTCGGTGCAGTTCCTGCAACTGGGCATGGATGGATTTGGAGTGGTCACTTAGATTCATATTATACAGTCCTTTAAAATCTTGACAACCATGCCTGTGAGCTGAAAGCAAAAAATCAGTAGCAGTTCTGTTTTGCAACATTGCATATCGAATACTATCTACATCTAGCAATACCTCAGAAATAGCTGTACTAGTAGCATTGTTAAACTTATCCTTGGCAGCAAGAGAGTCCTTGTTATCAAGAATCCTTGGCAGCAAAAGAGTCCTTGTTAGCAAGAGCGCATGCGGACTCCCTGTTCTTGCTGGTACTGTGCTTTGATCTTCTTCCACAACGGGCCAAGATTCTCAAGCAGCTAGATAAGGTGTCTGTGAGTCCATTACAGGCTTATGTCATCCAAATGTTTTTCTTGCCAGCACCCAAGACTGAATAACAATTGGTGTGATATATGTGTTTTCCAGCACCCAGGTGCAAGTCCCTTGAGTGTATTTACAATCCTCCTCACCGATCTTCCATTGCTTTCCCCTATTCCACCCCCTTGCTCAAGAGACCGCTTCTGCTGGGGTTCATTTTAGTCTTGCAGGGTATAACACAGAGCAATCTACTAAGGCATGCAATAACATATACACATATAGGAAAAAACCAAAACCATATCTCTATGGTACTGCTTTGAATCAGGTGTCCTATTTCTCTTTTTCTGACGCTTTCTCGTAGCGTGTATGGCATGCTTTTGTGCTAACGTGGCACATTTCCCATCTAATTGTTCCTGTTTGGTTTCTTTTTCTTTTTTTTTCTTTTCTTTTTTTTTCTTTTTTTTCTTTTTTTCTTTTTTTCTTTTTTTCTATTTTTTTCTCTTTTTTCTCTCTTTTCTCCTTTTTTCCTCTTTTTTTCTCTCTCTTTTTTTTTTTCTTTCCCATCACTTACGACTGACATAAAAGTCTGCCTTTGCAACAAGAGCTCAGTTTCTCGTTTTTCCTTAAGTTTCTCATTTTCCTACAGAGCATCCTATAGATTTTGGCTCAACTCCTTTTCCCAATCAACCATGATCTTATAGGCAAACAACAAACAACCAGCCATACGCCCTGCACGGGCGAGCCGTTCCTGAGACCGTAAACGTGTCGGCTGGTGAAAACTCCCCCAATATTTCAGGACTTCCATCGGTTCTACAGCCCATCCTGGTGTATCTGCCTGGGGCGCGCTCGCCTTACGTCTAAACATTGTGTATATATGGACTTCTTCACTTGACGGAGTGTCAGCCCTAGTTGCATATGAGAACAGTACCACACCGGGCAGAACGCCTGCTCAAGGGGAGTCACCTAACGACACTGCACACAACAAAAAGCAAACAGTAGCACACATGCTGATCAGCAGGTATAAGCTGGCGCCCACACACACTTACACAGCCAGACATACAAAACCAGCACTTCTATCTCAGGGAGATGACTGGGGAGGGGAGGGGGCGAGGCGGGCAACGGCAGGAGCAAAACAGCTCCGGCTCTGTCCGTCTCTGCTGACATTCTGCCTCCTCCCTCGGCCTCAGGTGGAGCAGAGGGGATCAGCAGGGGATCGTCCCAGACCTTCGGACCTGGCCTGTTCGATCCCCCTCCCGTGGGTTGTAATGCTGCACAAGCCCCGGCTGCCGTGGCTCGCTCCGCCTTCATATCTTGTAAGGTCGATAACACCAACCGCCATGTCGTCGCCAACGGTGATGCCTCTTTGTCTCCTTTACTTATCACTTCCCACAGTTTGTTTTTTTTTTCCCAAAAGCCTCCCATATTTCTGGTTTAAAAGCTGTCTGGGGCTCTGGTGAGAATCCGTTCCCTCTGCACCAGGTTAACAACCTTCGGAGCATACGCTCATCATATTTCGCCCCTCTCTTAGAGAGGATATGCAGGAGAAGTCTTAATATAGCCCCTTCTTCTTTTGTTACTTGTTGCCCCATCTCCTGCCCCGGCTGCTCACCTCTCTCTGGGTGTCCGTGGCCACGTTGTCTGTTTCCTCTATTCCGGATTGCCGCCCAATCCGCCCGGTCTCAGTCCAGCTGAGCCGTCCTCCAGCCGGTGGATCTCCTTCTGGGTCTTCCGCCCCTCGCGTTCCGCTGCTCAAGCCAAGCGCCGATCGGTATCACGTCGGGGTCACCATCTGAGGAGAAATAACTGGACTCCAGACAATCCAATGTGAATCAACAGAAGCCGTTTATTAAGCACAGATCATCATCTTTTATACCCTGTGTTGAAGCCGTACACGCGACTCGCTTATTTCTGATTAGCTAGTTACACTGTCCATGCGCTGTCCATGCAGTTCGTTCACACATCAGATTGGTTACAAGAATTCGCATAGTAAATTGCTTAGTCATTAGCACAACATGTTTTCTGCCTTCTCAGTTCCCGTTTTTCCCATGTACTAATTCCATCTTCTACCAGCTGTTTTGCTCTTAATCTAATCTCTCATAGTAGGGAGGCTGGCTCACATGGCCATTTTCTCTCAGATACATTCCTACACTGCACCAGCATTTTGATTTAAGAGTCACTACAGATTTCACATTCTGCTGGAGGGTCTACAGACCTAATGCAAATAACCCCTCCCTCTGTTGTAGTAAAATTGATATTAACTAGAAAAATGAAATGTAACATGTACCCGAAGCAACCAAGGGAACCTGCCGCTGCTGCTAAAAGTCATCTACACAGCCCCAACCATTAATTATAGAGAAATAGTAACTAGACATGATTAATCTAAGATTGAATTAAGCATCTAACTACTAGACAATGTAGTAGCCTATTCCTGATGGAATTGGCTGATGTAGTTGCCAAGCCACTCTCCATGATATTTGAAAAGTCATGGCAGTCAGGTGAAGTCCCTGGTGACTGGAAAAAGGGACACATTGCACCCATTTTTAAAAAGGGTAGAAAGGAGGACCCCGGGAACTACCGCCCTGTCAGCCTCACCTCTGTGCCTGGGAAGATCATGGAACAGATCCTCCTAGAAGCTATGCTAAGGCACATGGAGGACAGGGAGGTGATTCGAGACAGCCAGCATGGCTTTACTAAGGACAAGTCCTGCCTGACCAGCCTAGTGGCTTTCTACAATGGAGTGACTGCATCAGTGAACAAGGGAAGAGCAGCAGATATCATCTACCTGGACTTCTGCAAGGCCTTTGACATGGTCCCCTACAACAGCCTTCTCTCTCAGTTGGAGAGCTAGGGATGTGATGGGTGGACTGTTTGTTGGATAAGGAACTGGCTGGATGGTCAGTTGCATCCAGAGGGTGGTGGTCAGTGGCTCGATGTCCAGACAGAAAGGGGTGACAAGTGGTGTCCCTCAGGGATCCGTACTGGGACGAGTGCTGTTCAATATCCTCATCAATGACTTAGACAGTGGGGTCAAGTGCACCCTCAGCAAGTTTGCAGATGACACCAAGCTGAGTGGTGCGGTTGACAGGCCAGAGGGACGGGATGTCATCCAGAGGGACCTGGACAGGCTTGAGAAGTGGGCCCGAGCAAACCTCATGAAGTTCAACAAGGCCAAGTGCAAGGTCCTGCACTTGGGTTGGGACAGTCCTCATTATCAATACAGGCTGGGGCATGATGAGATAGAGAGCAGCCCTGCGGAAAAGGACTTGGGGGTACCAGAGGATGAAAAGCTGGACATGAGACAACAATGTGCACTCACAGCCCAGAAGGCCAATCGCATCCTGGGCTGCATCAAAAGAACCGTGGCCAGCAGATCCAGAGAGGTGATTCTCCCCCTCTACTCTGCTCTCGTGAGACCCCACCTGGAATACCATGTCCGGGTCTGGAGCCCTCAGCACAAGAAGGACATGGGCCTGTTGGAGCGGGTCCAGAGGAGGGCCACAAAGATGATCAGAGGGCTGGAGCACCTCTCCTATGAGGACAGGCTGAGAGAGTTGGGGTTGTTCAGCCTGGAGAAGAGAAGGCTCCGGGGAGACCTTATAGCGGCCTTCCAGTACCTGAAGGGGGCCTACAAGAAAGCTGGGGAGGGGCTGTTTGCAAGGGCATGTAGCCATAGCATGAGGGACAATGGTTTTAAACTGAAAGAGGGTAGGCTTAGATTAGACATTAGGACGAAGTTCTTCACAGTGAGGGGGGTGAGACACTGGAACAGGCTGCCCAGAGAGGTGGTGGAGGCCCCATCCCTGGAGACATTCAAGGCCAGGCTTGATGAGGTTCTGAGCAACCTGATCTAGTTAAAGATGTCCCTGCTTACTGCCTACCAGTTCTTAAGGGGGCCTACAGGAAAGATGGGGAGAGACTCTTTATCAGGGAGTGTAACAATAGGACTAGGTGTAACTTTTTTAAACTGGAAGAGGGTAGATTTAGATTAGATATTAGGAAGAAACTCTTTACTCTGAGGGTGGTGAGTTTTAAGGGATATTAATCGTTTAATATAAATAAATAAGTTTTATGTAGTATAAATTATTTAGGATTATAATTTGGTGTGATTTGTGCTGCTTGTTTAGTTCTACTTAGCATGAGTAGCCGGATTTGCCTAAACCTTTAGGCCATGAGAAAGTTATTCTTCTTAGTAATTTTCCTAGCAGATGGTACAGTGCTGTTTAGTCTTTTAGCACGGGAAAGTGCTGGATATCATACTGATGTTTTGGTAGTGTTTCTTTCAAGTCCAGGACTCTTGGGTTCCCCATGTTCTGCCAACAAGGGCAGGTGCACAAGGAATGTAAACCAGAAGACAGAGAGGCTCCAACCCTCGGCTGAAACTGGAATTCAAGAAGATAGGTGTCTGCCTGCCTCGACACAGAAAAATATTCCAATTAGATGTTAGAAGACACCAGACCAAAAATCACCATTGGACTAAAAAACATGTGGACAGCGTATGAAGGCCACGTGGGGGGTGAGTGTATATATCACAAGGGTATAATTGCCTAGGAATTTCTTTGTCCAGGGTCCCTCTCTTTAGAGGCACCCAGCCCGGGCTGTTCTTGCTGCTGTACCTTCCAATTAAAGGTGCTTACCTTTCTTGCTGCTGTACCTTCCTGAGACTCTGCTGCAGGAAACCTAGGGTTGAGCCTGAAGAAGGAGGAAGCATGCCCGGGAGTAAGAGTGTGTGTGCGACACCATGAATGGTGTGTGAATGCTTGGGCAGCAGCTTCTCCTTTAACAGTGAGACATTGGAACAGGTTGCCCAGAGAAGTTGTGGATGCTCCATCCCTGGAAGTGTTCAAGGCCAGGCTGGATGGGTCTTTGAGTAACCTGGTCTAGTGGAAGGTATCCCTGCCCATGGCAAGGAGGTTGGAACTAGATGATCTTTAAGGTCCCTTCCAACGCAAACCATTCTATGATTCTATGATCTTTGTATATGCCAATCGTCTTGGGCCCAGCAGGGTAACCACATTGTGAGGCTTTTGTATACAACCCAACTGTCAGTGTATATTCCCTTCCAGGATAGCAAGAGGTGCTGCAATCAATTCAGCCCCCTGACTAGATGTCTGTACACCTGTTTGTCATAATATAATTCCTGGAAGCAGAGCATATGCGACTGCTCTCCATTGTCTTTGTCCAGTTGCTGTGTATGTTGCACTTACATTTGTAAACCAGGCACCTTTTTTGTGCTCTTCTATTAACTTGTCATAAGGGGGAGCCTCCTCCACAGGAGGTGTAGGGATATCTCCAAGGGGAAGAGTTTCCCCTAGTGGGTGCACATGATTAAATGATACAGTTCCTAGAAGAGTGGCATGTGGAGTGGTTACATGTGGTTTTCCTAATAGAAATCATTGCTGTAAATATTGTTTCCATTCCCAATGTGTGTCTGCCTGAGCTACCCCTGCATGGGCCCTAACAAAATCATCAGTAACCCACCCATGAATAGGTATGGGCGTGTGTACGGTCACACTATCTTGACCTGTGATTCTTTCAGTTTCTTTTAGTGGCCAAAGTACAGATAAAATTTGTTTTCCCATTGGAGTATAATGTATAGCAGAGCCTTGTAATGCCTTCGACCAAAATCCTACAGATTCTTTCTGATTTTTTGTCCCAGTCATCTGCCACAATCCCCACGAGAATATATTATCTAGAATTCAAAAGGATATCCTCACCTAGGAGTGTATAATTGCACATGCTCCATCAAAGCATTTTTGCAGGCATCAAAGGCTTCTTGTTGTTGCTTGGTCCACTGCCAAACAATCTTCTTCCTAGTTAATTTCTGCAGAGGGTGCATTAATACTTCCAGATGCGGGATAAAAGTTCTCCGATACCCTAAAAGTCCCAAGAAGGTCTGTAGCTGTTTTACTGTGGTTGGTACAGGAAATTGCTGGACTGTTTGCTGTACCTTATTTGGTATTTCTCTAATCTGTCCATGCCAAACTATTCCCCAAAATTGTACAGTAGTACTAGGGCCCTATATTTTCTTTGGATTAATTGCCCAACCTTGGTCCTGCAAATGCGCTTTCAGCAATTCGGCAGCTGCTTCACTTTCTCGTTGTGACTCTGCCATAATCAATAGATCATCAAGATAATGGTAAAGAGTAGTGGTACCTGACCATAGTGCTACATCATCTGCTGTCATTTGGTGGCAAATGGAGGGACTGTGTTTGTATCCCTGAGGCAATACTTGAAAAGTATATTGCTTTTGTTGCCAGGTAAAGGCAAACTGGTCTTGGCTTTCTGAAGCAAAGGCTATCAAAAAGAAAGCATTATCAAGATCTATCACCACTTTCCAGGATTGTAAATTTTTGCTAATTTTTTCTGTAAGAGTAACCATGTCCGATACTGTAACTGCAATTGGGGGGGTGACTTTATTCAATTCTCTATAATCTACAGTCATTCTCCAAGTGCCATCTGGTTTCTGAACAGGCCAAATAGGATTATTAAAAGCAGTCATAGTTTCCCTAATGATTCTCACTTGCTGAAGTGCCTGAATGGTTTGAGTAATTTCCTCCCCCCCGTAATACGATATTGTTTTACAGTTACCACCTTGGTAGGCACGAGCAGCACGACAGGATCCCACTTCAGGAATCCATGCAAGACAGTTATAGATCAAAAGGCAAATCCTGCTTGTGAAGTTCCAAAGCAGAAGCGACCATTTGAAGTTTCAACTGTTCGTCCTGCCGATACATCAATACCCAAGATATATTCTTTACTTGGGGCAAATAACATCGTCATGGTAAATGGAGTGGTATTTCCTATTGTTAAGGTAACCTTAGCTCGGAGGGTGGGGTCAGATTTCCCCTCAGTCCATGGATCTGTGATGTGGCTTCTTTATTATTAATATTACATTATTACTATGTAATACAGTAACCTCAGCTCCAGTATCCACCAGAGCTAACGCATGTAAAATCCCCCCAGACCGCCACTTTATAGTTAAAGGAATGTAGGGGTGTTGGTTCCCCTCATAGTAAGAGGCTACAGTGGTGTCAATTTTGGGGGACTCGCCAAACCTTCATTTCTGCTGTTTGGGCATTTGCCAGGAAACGTCTTGCATTGAGGTGGTAAGCAGGGCAGAGGAGTTGGTGGTGGAGCCAGGGGCGGTCGGCTTTTTTGCATAAATGCTAACTTTTACCATCAGTGAAACATTTCTGATGTTGTGATCCCAGATATTTCTGATCGTATGATACCGGCTTGTACAAGATCATTCCACATTTGTTTCCTCATCACCCGTGATGTAACTCCTTTTGGTTTTGCTGGCTTTCCTTTATTCGCCACCCAAACAGATGGTCACGAAATTACAGCCCCAATTTCCTTCAAGGTATTTGCTAGGGTACCTACGTTACCCATAGCATTTATCGCTGCTGGTATAATCAAGGACTTCTTTGCCAGCCATGGCATGGCTGTTCCTGGATCCTGATGACTACACTAAATGTGTGAGCCAGCACAGGGAGGATGCAGGAACAACCTCAAAACCATGGATGAAATGCAAAGAGTAAATTTACTTTTGTTACCTTGCGGACTGGGGGATCCCTGAAGCAGTACCTGGACAGAGGCACACAAGTGGAGATGCAGGCACCGTGGAGCTTGGTCCTTGCTAGACAATTGCCAAACCTGCTGCTTTCTCCTGTTTATCAGGGATTCACGCAGGCATAGTTTACCACTGTGCTTTGATCTTTCCCACAGCAGGGCAGGAATCTCATAGGGTCCCTCTGAATCCATCACAGGCCTATGTTATCTAAACACAGATGTTCTACTTGTCAAGCGCACAAGACTAAACAACAATTAGTATAATATATGTGTTTTTCTACACCTCAGCTGCAAGTCAGTTGAGCGTGTTTACAATCCTCCTTGCCAATCTTCTGTTATTTTACCACAAGTGCCAAACATGTATTAGCCAGTAAAATTACTTGTCTTTTTACCTGAACATGTGCTTCTTTCTTAGTCACTAGAGATACTACAAGATTTTCAGGACAGGTCAGGGCTTGTGGGGATTCTAAAATGTCAGGTCTAATGACATTCCACAATTGACTTTGTGACAAGGATCCTTGCAAAATACAAAGAGAAAATATTTTAACTTCTAATTCATACCTATGTGTCTTGTCTCTTTAACTGAAATCTTCAAAGCATATTTAAATAACATTTATTGTTGTTTACTTGCAACGTATTCTGAAAAATTTTAATCCCTTCTAAAATACACAACTCTGCAGTGACACCAACCCCTGTTATCCTATCAGAATAAAAGGGTAATACATTATATATATTTATAAAATATATTTACAGTGATATATTTATACTTATATTTACTGCTTTGTCTTAGATCTGTCTTCTGGTATTTCATATTTAATCTTGCACCTGCAGATGACAAAAGAATTGTTCATTGCCTTCTCCAGGAGCAGTTTTATCCTCATTCAGTCAAATATTAGAAATGTGGAATTTCATTATTAAAGGTTATATTCATTCCACTCAGGAATTAAGTAGTCAGAACAGAGGCTTAGAACAGAGCTCATGGGATATTTATACTGTCAAACAAATAATTTATGAACTTCATAAAGATACTTTGCATATCACAGCATCGAGGCGAGTTGTCATTTTTATGTCTTCTGTATCTGTTAAGAATGTCTTTGTGGAACTACAGTGAATAAATATTGCAGCGACAGTTACCTTCTTTTGTACTTTTGATCAAGTCAGTGTTCATTTGAAGAAGAGCTGAGGTCATTAATATGTTACTCTTCTTTACTATAGAGCAAGGAATTTAAGCTTTAATAATGAGTAATAACAATTCTTGAATTATTAATTCATGTTTCTGTAACCCCTCCCCATTTTGGTAGTAGCAATAGTCTAACCATCTAAACAAAATCTCTGAGATAGATAACTGTTATTGTCTTCATTTTACAGGTGGATAGTTTCAGGCACAGAAAGCACCATGGGGTTTTTTGCTATGTCAGAGACAGAAGTTTTTTGGCTATTATTATATTTGTTATTAACATTAAATATTAAATATTATTATATTTATATTATTATTATTCAGCTTTGAAAACCAGGTGCTGCTGGTTTGCAAAAGCCATTTGTGAAAGACTGGAACTTTAAAATAATTGTCTCAAAGCTTGCTTAAGCTTCTGCAAATTGATGGCAGGCTTGCGGGCCGATAAGAAGCTTGCTTGTATTTATTTAGCACCTTCTGCAGACCATTCTCTTGCTTACCAGTCACCACCCAAGATTGCCATCAGCTGAAGATCTGATCTCCCAGCAGGCAGGGATGCGCTGTATAACCTTTTAGAGAAACATGATGCATGTCCCTCTGTATCAGGTAATGACTGGGCACGAGAAAATTGGCATAATCTGCAGAGTGTTACCGACCAAATTAGCGCCTTAGAAAAGGATGCTAAACTCTGGCCCGGAAGAGGGAAATCTATAATATGCGCCGTCTTAGGCACCAGTCTGGTAGCGGCTGTAGAAGCCCGAGACTAGCAACATAGTGCTGAATCCCAAATTATACAATCTTTACAAGCCCTTGTCCAGTCCCTGCAAGGACAAGTGAAGGATCTAAAGGGACAATTAGCTCAGGAGAGAGCTCAGGCAGACTATCTACAGTCTGCCCTTAAAGAACAGCTCCTCATGAGCGAGAGTCGTGACAGCCATCCCCCCCGCTAAGACTGAAACACTATACCCCTTTGAAGAGCTAGAAGAAGCAAGATTGAGATTAGACAAATTAGAAATACCTCCTCACTCGCTCCGACCTTTGATCAAAATGGAATATGCATATGACAATGATCAAGACGACTCCCCCCAAAATATTACTAAGGAAGTGCCATACGCCACTACAGAACTAGATAAAAGTATGGACTTGGGGAGAAGTTGCCCAGGAATTAATCAATTACGGGTGGAAATATGGTCCTGTTAGTGTCCCCTCTGCCAAACAAGACCCGAAAGGGTTAAGACGGGCAGAATTGAAACACACACCCCCTGCCCCCCCCCCCCCCAACCAGGAGAGGAGGGCACCCCTCACTAAACCACCAGGCGGGAAGGATATACCAAATAGGCGGAGTGCACTATGGACCATGGGATGGAGAAAAGGAATCCCCCGAGATCTTATGGACGGGCTACAGACAAGCTAGAAAGGTTAATTAGGGGATGGCCGAAGAAACCGGTGATCCCTCGAGATTTAATTTTAGGGAAGTCAAAAGAACCTTGGGATAGCGATGTCGTCCCTAGTGCTCCCCTGGTGCCCCTCATAGATTTAACTGATGGGAAATCGCCAGTGCCAGCAGGAAACTAACCCCTTCGCTCCCCTATAGTGGGCGGGGGGGCAGAGGATGGGTACATATTAAACAGCTCACTATTAATAAGCAAGGTGACCTTGGGATTACTTGTTTTGTAGGACCTAAGCAAATCCCAATAACATTTGTAGTAGATACCGGTGCCCAAATTTCAGCTATTAACATAAAAGATGCAGAATGCAGCGGTATATCATTGTCTAAGCGATATTTGTTTGTGGCAGATGCATTCGGTAACATTCAGGCACAAGCAATGGCTACTGTCAGTTTACGGCTACCAGGGGAAGAGGCAGCAACTTCGGTGTTGATGGCCGTGGGATCATTTCCATTTAATCTCTTAGGACTTGATATCCTGAAAGGCAAAGTATGGATGGAGGATAAGGGAGGAAGCTGGTCTTTTGGTGCCCCACTGATAGAGATAAGGCTCTTAGAACTGCGCCGTTACTTCCCCCTGAGAAACTAACAAATATCAAACCCTACTCTTTACCTCTTGGAGCATGGGAGGGAATAGTGCCAGTGCTAGAAGACTTAAAAGAACAAGGAATTGTGGTTCCTACTCACTCCCCTTTTAATTCCCCAATATGGCCTGTCCGAAAGCCAAATGGCAAATGGAGGCTGACAATAGACTATCGGAGACTAAATGCAAATACTGGCCCACTAACTGCTGCAGTGCTGAAGTAGGGTTTGATATA
Source organism: Larus michahellis (assembly GCF_964199755.1). Lineage (NCBI taxonomy): Eukaryota > Metazoa > Chordata > Aves > Charadriiformes > Laridae > Larus > Larus michahellis. The sequence continues at coordinate 24,127,635 of NC_133929.1, read as the reverse complement.
TTAAAGCTGTACACTAATTGAAGTAGGGGTTTAATATATTAGAACTGTAAATTAGAGTAGGAGCTTAATTTAGGAGACTAGGCGCCTTAAGGCTGTACAAAGAGCAGATGCAACAGCTGTAGTACTAAATGTCAGAACTTATCTCCTATTTTTTAAGACAGAATGCTGTAGGACAATATAACCTTGTAGTAGAAGCTTATCTCTCAAAACAAGGGGCCCAGGATTACTGAGGAATGCAGAGACAAGTCAAAGCTAACACTTTTGATGCGCCAGCAAGAATAAAGAAGTAGAGTAGAGGCCTGCAGTTCACCAGAAGGTCACAACGATGAAGAGGAGTGGAGGAAGTAAACGGCCACCAGATGTCTCTGAAGACCACCGAGAGACTCTAGTGCGCATGCGGGAGTGGGCAGTAACCTGTATTATTATGAGTTAATGAATAGGTAATCATTTCTTGAAAAACTAGTGAATATGCATACATAGTATGTATTTAAACTGTACATCTAAATCAGTCAGCGCGCACATTAGGGGGACCAATCCCCTGTGCGCCTGGCGCTGCAATAAAGAATACCTGCTTAATAGTCACTGAGACTATTGAGTCTTAACTATGGCATTTCACTGCATCAAGAGGCTTGGCAAACTGACTACATCACACTCCCTCAAACACGTCAGGGTAAGCGTTACGTGCTGACAATGGTGGAAGCAAGCACCGGATGGTTGGAAACCTACGCCATACCCCATGCCACTGCCCAGAATACCATCCTGGGCCTTGAAAGGCAAGTCTTGTGGCAACATGGTACTCCAGAAAGAATTGAGTCAGACAATGGGACTCATTTCAAAAACAGTCTTATAAGTACTTGGGCAAAAGAACATGGCACTGAGTGGGTATATCATATCCCCTATGATGCACCGGCTTCTGGGAAAATTGAGCGATACGATGGACTATTAAAAACCACCCTGAAATCAATGGGGGGTGGAACCTTTAAAAATTGGGACAAATATTTAGCACAAGCTACCTGGTTAGTTAACACCAGGGGATCCATCAGTCGAGCTGGTCCTGCTCAGTCAGACCTTTTACATACAGTAGAAGGGGATAAGGTCCCTGTGGTGCATGAAAGGAATATGCTGGGGAAACCGTTTGGGTTTTTTCCTGCCTCAGGCAAAGGCAAACCCATTTGTGGGACTGTTTTTGCTCAAGGACTTGTATGTACTTGGTGGGTGATGCTGGAGAATGGAGAAATTCAGTGTGTACCTCAAGGAAATTTAACCCTTGGTGAGAATACTTAATTCTGAGCTGTATGATGTTAATTGTTATATAACACTAACAGTGTTCTATAAGTGTTTTTCAGGATAACATATTGGTGATGAAACCTGAGCTAGCTTCATCAAGTGGTGTCCAGCAAACTCTTCAGGATGGACATGCTACCCATGGGCACGAACCACTATGAACTTCATTCATCCCTGAGAACTTCATTCATCTTTTCCACCCTGAGATCCTGCTATGAGAGATGAAATCCTACAGTTATGAACTAAATGGACTTAGTGGACTTCTGTAGATAAAATCATAATTGAGTAACCTGCATATATCTGTTTCTATATATATATGATGTATGTATAGATTGATAGATGAAGTATTAGTCACCTGAGCATGATGCGAATGTTATGGAATAAGGGGTGGAATGGCCCATTTGGCCAAAACCACACCACCATCAAATCCATGCCTTTCCAATTTAGAGACCAGGATGTCATGCAGGACAGTGTCAAACACTTTGCATAAGTCCAGGTAGATGACGTCTGTTGCTCTCCCCTTATCTACCAATGCTGTAACAACATCGTAGAAGGCCACCAGATTTGTCAGGCATGACTTGCCCTTGGTGAAGCCGTGTTGGCTGTCGCCAATCACCTCCTTATTTTCCATGTGCCTTAGCAGAGATTCCAGGAGGATCTGCTCCATGATCTTGCCAGGCACAGAGGTGAGACTGACCGGCCTGTAGTTCCCCGGGTCTTCCTTTTTTCCCTTTTTGAAAATGGGGGTTATGTTTCCCCTTTTCCAGTCACTGGGAACTTCACCGGACTGCCACGACTTTTCAAATATAATGGAAAGGAGCTTAGCAACTTCATCCGCCAGCTCCCTCAGGACTTGTGGATGGATTTCATCAGGTCCCATGGACTTATGCACCTTCAGGTTCCTCAGATGGTCTCGAACCTGATCTTCTCCTACAGTGGGCAGTTCTTCATTCTCAAAGACCCTGTTTTTGCCTTCTGCAACTTGAGCAGTCTGGTTAGAGCCCTTGCTAGTGAAGACCGAGGCAAAAAAGTCATTCAGCACCTCAGCCTTCTCCATATCCTGGGTGACCAGGTCTCCTGTTTCCTTCCGGAGAGGGCCCACATCTTCCCTAGTCTTGCCTTTACCCCTGACGTACTTATAGAGGTTTCTCTTGTTATCCCTGATGCCCCTAGCCAGATTTAATTCTATCTGGGCTTTAGCTTGCCTAATCTGGTTCCTGGTCATTCGGACAGTTTCTCTGTATTCCTCCCAGTCAACCCGTCCCTGCTTCCACCCTCTGTAGGCCTCCTTTTTGCTTTTGAGCATGTCCAGGAGCTCCTTGTTCATTCATGTGGGCCTCCTGGCCTTTTTGCCTGACTTCCTCTTTCTTGGGATGCACCGCTCCTGAGTTTGGAGCAGGTGATCCTTGAATACTAACCAGCTCTCTTGGGCCCCTCTTCCCTCCAGTACTTTTTCCCATGTTACCCTGCCAAGCAGGTCCCCCAGGAGGCCAACATCTGTTCTCCTGAAGTCCAGGGTAGTGAGCTTGCTGCGTGCCCTCCTTGCTGCCCGAAGGATCTTGAATTCTACCATTTCATGATCGCTGCAGCCAAGGCTACCGTTGAGCTTGACATTCCCCACCAGTCCCTCCTTGTTGGTAAGGACAAGGTCCAGCATGGCTCCTCTCCTCGTTGGCTCCTCCTGGCATGATTCAGTTAGACAGTTACTCAACATACAGGAAACCAGGCTTCACTAGGTCCAGCACTCACTGAAATACTTCTTGTTCCACAGTCACTTCAGTATCTCTGGCAGTGATGTGGCACTGCACCTCATCCCACCCTTCTACCTGGTGCCTGAAAGTCCTTCAGTAACTGACTAAATATTTCTTTCCCTGAATTTCACAGGAATTGTGGCCTGCATGGTCACTGCCCTTTCTTCACAACTACTTGATCTACCAACATTGTAGCATTTGTAGCATTTATTCTTCTTTAAACACTTGGACTGACAAAACCACACTTTTTATTCAAGGCTTCTAAGGGGAGCTTCTGCTCAGCCACACCTCAGCCAGCAGAGCTGAAACCTCTGGCCAAGAGGTTGACATAAGGCATTGTGGGACTGTTATTGCAGAACTGTTAAACGCAAGAAGAGCAAAGGCATATCTATAGTGGATGTGGAGTTACTCAGGCCACACAGAGCTGAGGACAGAGGTAGAAAATAGCTGCGGCTGGCATGCAAAGAATGCAACATCTGCGGTTCCCTGTACGAGGATGCTTGTGAAGCTACATGAGATACGGGACGGAATGTAACCATTCCGCGACCTTGCCTTATGATGTATAGCAGATACAGGAACGGGATGGTACCATGAAACAGATAAGCTGCCTACTTGCTTACTATGAAACGGATAAGCTGCCTACTCGCTACCCTGAGCCAACATTTTGTCAGATTTTGATGAAATGCTGTCCTTTGTGCGAACTTTGCTCATTATAATGTCATTATAATACCATTATAATACCAAAACACATCTCCATCCCAAAGGCTACCCGCCTCCAAAGTGCAACCACTCCTCCTTGAGTCTGCGCCCTGACTTTTTCATAAACTATACCTTTAAATGTGAAGCGAGAGAATTTTACACCAATCATGATAAAAGTATGTATGACTAAAGTCACTCAAACTCCACCTTGAAGGTAAAAAATAGTATAAAAATAGCCCGAGAGAGGGGGAATATCAGGGAAGACACCATCGTGAACTAGTCGAGGAGAACTCCATCACTGACTTCCGGGATCAGTCGATGGGCTGAGCCTTTCTTCCCCCCTCCATAGGGACGCCTTTGGGTAAGACTTCGATTATACCGAGTGTTTCCTCGGGAAACTTAGCAATTTCTCTAGAGAATCTCTATCCTACATTTATAGCCAGGCTGTATCGTTTATAACTTTGTCACGCACTTTGTATATGTAACAATGCTTTCATTTGCACGTGCTTTGCAGACAGTGTATTTATCACCGGCAATCCTAAGAACCTATATATCTGTTGCTTAAATAAACTGCACTTTTTTAAGTAGCTAGTCATTTTGGCTTCTCACTGAACGCGACCAAAGATTTGAAGGTGTCTGTGCTAGTTCGTGAGCACGACTAGACTGAAGGTGCAGTCCACTATTAGTGTATCCAAATCGTAATAGTTTAATACATATTAAACGCGACTGGACTGATAGTGCTGAATTGGGCATCACTCAGAACTTAAACCTAGCTGCACCTAGCCTCCCACCTCGGTGAGGAGTGTTAGAATGCAAGGGGGTTTATTTTCTGCCAAAACTGCTTTGTCCTTTTTCACGCAACAGAATTTTGGCGTAGTCGGCAGGATTGCCATGGATAAACTGCTGCAAAAATATGATTGTGCCCCTTCCCAGGATGGGAAGGAGTGGGCCCAAAAATTTTGGAAGGATGAAGAGAAAGTGGTGGAACGTATTGAAGAGTGTTGGGCTTCACAGAAGCTCAGAGCGGGGAAAGGCAAAGGTGTGATCTGTGCGGTGTTAGGCGCCTGTTTAACTCGTGCACAACAAGAAGCTAGGGAAGCCCCTGCTCCTAATCTGATTTCAGCTGTAGAATATGCAACCCTGAAATCGGAGAATGAGGTGCTGAAGTCATCATTAGCTTTTCCGAAGGAGACAGGAGAAAAATTAAGAACTCAAGTTGATAAGCTTGTGAGTGAGAGTGAATGTTTAGGAAACCGGAATGCTCGACTCGGGAATGAAAATCTCCAACTTAAAGGTGAAAATCACCAACTTAAAATGTTATTGGAAAGGGTGACTGGGCTCTTAGATAAAATGCAGCCCTCAACCCAGGTCCAACAAATTCGTAAGTTAATGTGTTATCCAAATTCCGGAACCCAGACCGGAGATCTTTGGTCTGACAGTGAGGAGGAGGAAGAAGATGAGGAGGAAAGGACTTTTACTGTGAAATCCTGAGTCTTTCCTTTACAACCTCTGATTAAAACTGAAACCATGGTTGATGATGATGAAGTCCACACCACTGTGTGTACTGTTCCGTGGACACCAACAGAGTTAGCGAAAATAAGGGAAAAATATTCGAGGCGGCCAGAAGAGTCAGCTGTTGAGTATGTGTGGTGAGTTTCTTCTGAAGGAGGAGATAGAATTATGTTGAGTGAGGAAGAAGCAGGAGACTCTTGGGGACCAGGACTGTTTTTAACTACTGTGCCCGGGGATCATAATTATTCCCTGACTGCTCGAGCAGCCTATTGGGCAGGTGGTATGGATCTGCGAGAGAGAGGAAGAGCCATTAGAGATTAGAGCTACAGGCTACTCTGATCTGTTTGCAGCAATACGGAAAGCAGCTTGTCTGCAAGCCATGTATGACAGAGAGGAATTTCGGAAATCCCCAATGTCAGCCCCTATGTCTTCCCGATTGCCTGAAACCGTTCGCTGTTAGCACTCAAGATCATATACGAGATGCTAGGGGTGCTCATGGGTGGGGCCGTCGTCACTACATGCCCACCTGGAATGAATATGTACAGGAAATAGACCAATACGGGCGCCGAATGGGCTGGGCCAGCCTAACTAGTGAAAAGTCCTCTGAACACTCCCGAAAGGTTTGCCAAGTCAGAACTCACACTCAAACCCCTAAATCGGAGGGAAGGTTTAAGCCTCATAAGGACCGAAACGCGTTGTGGCGTAAAGCCCTACAATTAGGGGTGCCCCGACAATTCTTGCACGGTGTCCCTACGGGAGATCTCTGTACGCTGGTCCAATCCCTAACTAGAAAGAATAATGCGGCTGGGGAGAAAAGTCTAAAAGTGTGGAGGCATATTGGGGTCCTTTCTAAGGAAAGATCTGAACCACAGACCTTGATTTTTGCAAGTGTACGCACAGACTGCTGACCAAACCAAAATCACAATCTCCCCTTTAAATAAAATGCAATATTTTACAAAATACGTTCTTTTCCATCCTAATGTACCCTAAGTAGATAAAATAGATTAAAATATTAATATAGATCATGTTCTTTCTATAACTGTAAATCTTTTGCAGGATTTTTTCATGAGTAGTTCTGAGAGGCTTGATAGCACTCCATGCAGCTTGATAGGAGGCTTGATAGAGGCTTGATAGCACACCATGCAGCAGCAGCATGAAGGATACAAGACTACCCTGTGCTGGATTGTTCTGGATCCCAGTCTGCCAAATACCTACTTCGGATGTTTATATGGTGGTTTATATATTTTTGACTGACTTTTAACTTTTAGTAACACTACATTTGCCTATTACTCTTATGGTTCTTTTTCATCTTCAAGCACACTGCATACATTAATGTAATTCTCTTAATGCTCTTATAATCACTTCAGTACTTGTTATTTCTGTTCTCCTGCCCTCCCCCCCTGAAATGTTAAGGACCAAGCTGAAGAGTTGCTGCTACAGAATTAATTCCACGACTTATAGAAATCAGCACGATCCTCACCAACATGCCTGTAAAACACTTGATTCTACTGCAGAAACATTTGAGGTTTTGCATGAAAGCAGTGGAAATTTACAGTACACTGGAAATAAATTTGATAAGACTTTCTTATCGCATACAAAATAATGAAAGGGTTTTTGAGAAAAGGTTGTCATTGCAAAGGAGTTAGAGGACTAAAAAAAATCTCTAAGAAAAAGCCAAATACTTATGAAACACTGGTAACATGCATACATATATTCAAGGATTTCTTTTAAAAGATCACTGTCTTATGTGCATCATCTTTTACACAATACTTCAGTATTGAAAAACACCGCATATTTAAGAAATAGGTTAATTCTCTAACCTAATACATAAGATGATTTCTTCAGAGGTAAGAAAGATGAACATGGAGTTAAAAGAGAGAAAGGACTGGTTAATCAGGACAGGCAAAGTTACAGGTTTTTCTGGAATTCTACTTGAGCTGAGACAAAATGGATTAACCTTTTAAAAACAAACAGAAGGTTTTATGTGAGAGACTTCTTTGAGGAGAAAAGGATTTCCAGGGAAGTCACGTGCTTGGGGAGAAAATGAAACAAAGCTAATTCTAAGAAAAGTTTGAAAGTTGAGAAAAGAAAACTTGTCTATTCTAATAATGTTAAGTGCTGTCAGTGGGAATGTTAATTTTCTTTTGGTTATAAAATTTGGATCATACTGGAAAATGAAGTGCTTGAATTTTAAGGACTGAGTCAATCTTTAGAATATTTTCTGCTGTTATGCCCTCCCTTTACTTTATCCCGAGTAAACTTTATCCCAAGTAATCTTCACATGCGTGCATTGCAGTCTAAGTCATTAAGGGCTTTTTCCACCTTGTTTTGAATGGACCAAGGACCTGCTCCAATAGGGCAACTGCTGTACTCTAAACCAGTAGTTCTCAAACTATTGTTTGCAGTCATCCACGTTTGCTTGTCACATGGTGCTGGCTGTAACCTTGTATACAGAAATAAAAGACACTAAAAAGATGTATTAAATACTTTCCCATGACACGGTCTCAGCAAATAAAACTAAAGTGACCATGCAGTGCTGTAAGAGAATTGGGAGTGTTCTTTGACAAATCTTGGATGCTGGATGTGATTCCTTCTCTGGAATATCAGAACTACTTACCACAGAGAAATCTGTTAGGAGAATAACAGTAAAGAGCAGTGAAACCAAAGAGACGAAAGCAAAATAAAACCAATTAAATTCAGGAAGGTAGATTCCAGTAAACTCAGAGAAACGTTAGTTAAGAATTTATGGGAAGCAAGTTCATGGGGAAAAGGAGTTAAAGAGATCTGGCAATTCCTCAAATAAATGGTATTGAGGCATAAGTACAAACTGGCCTAATGCAGAGGAAGGATGGAAAACATAGAAAGACACCAATATGGCTAAGTCTTGATCTTGTTATTAGCCCCAAACACAGAAAGAGAGCACAGAGAAAGTGGAAATTAGGTTAGACTGCTAGGGAGAAGTATTTTTCAGAAGACAAAAAACTCAGGCCAAGGTACAAACAGCTGCAATTAGCAAGGAAGACCAAGAGTAACAAGAAAGAAATATAGAAGTAATAATTACATTAGTAACAATAAGAAGAGAGAGGATAATAGAGCTTTGCTCCATAAGAGAGATGAAAAGCTACAGGTCATCAGAATTCACTACAGAGATCATTTGTGAACAGGAAGCTAACGCAATTAAGTGAGAAAACATATGACGAGTTTAAAATAAGGAAAGAACAAGCTAGACAATTTTAAAATATATTATAAATGAAAGCAGCTTAAAACAATTTTCATATCAGTTTGACCCACTATCAAAATTTACTTAGTAAAATGCCTGATATAACCTCATGGGATAAGCAGTCCTCTAAGTACCTGAGAAGAAAACTGAGAGAAGACCCTACACAGGGAAAATGCAATACACAATTTTAAGGGGGGAGGAGGGAGATGGAAAGAAGAATTAAATTTTCAGTTACTGGAAAATTCACACTGACAAATAAACAACTTGCAAATACATTGTCAAGAATAAATCAAGTGGTGTCCCTCAGGGATCCATACTGGGACCGGTGCTGTTCAACATCTTCATCAATGACATAGACAGTGGGATCAAGCGCACCCTCAGCAAGTTTGCAAATGACACCAAGCTGAGTAGTGCGGTTGACAGGCCAGAGGGACAGGATGTCATCCAGAGGGACCTGGACGAGCTAGAGAGGTGGGCCCGAGCAAACCTCATGAAGTTCAACAAGGCCAAGTGCAAGGTCCTACAATCCTCATTATCAATACAGGCTGGGGCATGATGTGATAGAGAGCAGCCCTGCAGAAAAGGACTTGGGGGTATTGGTGAATGAAAAGCCGGACATGAGCCAACAATGTGTGCTTGCAGCCCAGAAGGCCAATCGCATCCTGGCCTGCATCAAAAGAACCGTGGCCAGCAGGGTGATTCTCCCCCTCTACTCTGTGCTCTGATGAGACCCCACCTGGAGTACTGTGTCCAGCTGTGGAACCCTCAGCACAAGAAGGACATGGACCTGTTGGAGCGGGTCCAGAGGAGGGCCACAAAGATGATCAGAGGGCTGGAACACCTCTCCCATGAGGACAGGCTGAGAGAGCTGGGGTTGTTCAGCCTGGAGAAGAGAAGGCTCCGGGGAGACCTTATAGCGGCCTTCCAGTACCTGAAGGGGGCCTACAAGAAAGCTGGGGAGGGGCTGTTTGCAAGGGCATGTAGCAACAGGACGAGGGGCAATGGTTTTAAACTAGAGCAGGGTAGGTTTAGATTAGACATTAGGAAGAAGTTCTTCACAGTGAGGGGGGTGAGACACTGGAACAGGCTGCCCAGAGAGGTGGTGGAGGCCCCATCCCTGGAGACATTCAAGGCCAGGCTTGCTGAGGCTCTGCGCAATCTGATCTAGTTGAAGATGTCCCTGCTTACTGCAGGGGGGTTGGACTAGATGACCTTTAGAGGTCCCTTCCAACCCAACACATTCTATGATTCATGTCAAGTCTTTTATTATAAAGTAACAGGACTTGTAACTGAGGGTGCAACACATAATGTCATGTTTCCAGACACTAGTAAGGCTTCTGACAGCTGTCCCATATGGCATCCTCATGAACAACTTCGGGAAACTTTTTCTTGACTTTACTAACATAGAGTGGGTGGTATAATCATACCCAGAGTGTACATATTTATGTTTAGATGTCAAAATAGAAGGATGTATTGAGTGGTGCCATGACTTGAATGAAGCTCAGCAGGCGTGCATAAAAGTATTATATGTAAGCAGGCATTAAAAAAAGTGTTGTATAAGACAAACTGAAGCTGTGTTTATGCTGTCATTTATGTAATGAAAATATCATACTATATACCACTTATACCTTCATATTCAGCTCCAACTCAGAACTGTCATGTTCCTTAACCCTAGTGTAATGCAATACACATACAAATATTACTCCCAAATTCTTCATATTTATTTAATGCTTCTTCACTTTCCTTTTGAGGTAACACATCACCCAAAACTTAGTAATGGTCTTCTTTCTAGCTTCCTTTCATGATCCTCTCCCACAGACAGTAGCCACCAAAAATGCCAGCTAGGTACCTTTAATAACCTCTCTCACACATACTTGGAAAGCTCTCTTGAACCATCTTTAAAAAAAATAAGAGTGATCACTCTGCGAGATCCACTTTCACAATTAAGCTTGTGCAACTAAAACAGAACTGAAAAATGGTGAAAATTCACAGCAGCTCAACTATTAATATTCTCATGCTTAAATTTCACCTTGGAATGTGACTGACTGTAATAATGGAAAATTTATAGTTTTTATCCACTGGCCAAAGACACTGAACACTCAGGTTTCATGCAAATACAAAGCACTTCACAGTAAAAGATGGGCTGCTTTTACAACACACTTTTCTTTAGTTCTTCTTAAGTGTCCTAGTTTGAGGTAAAACAGAACCAATTTTCTGTTCAGCAGTTTTACTTTGCAACCAAGCCTCTTCTAACTGAACTCTCTGAAATTAACAGCATATTGTTGAGACACTGCTCTCAGGGAGCTAAGGCCTGATTATTTATAATTTATTCCAAGGAACGGTATGCAGAGAGGATCTTGCTTATACTTATTCCTATAACAACCAAGGTCAGCTAAATTTGTTATTTGCCCCGTTGGAGGGTTGGAGGCGGAAGAGCATAGAGGGGTCCCACCTTCAGGAAGGAGCAGACAGGACAGGTGACCCAAAACTGACCAACAGGGGTATTCCATTCCATCTGCCCCATGCTCAGTATAAAAGCTGAGGGGTCAAAGGGTCAGCCCTTCTTTCTTCAATGGCCAGTGTCCGAAGAGGACCCTGTCTGTTCATCTGCCTTTGATCTCAATCCGTGCGTTCCTGACTCCAGATCCGGAATCCAGTTCCCATCCATCACTGAGTCCAGTCTGTGACTTTCACAGTGCCTGCCAGTGACATGATTGTCATCCTGGGAGCTTGATACAGTTTTGTATATATTGTATATATATTTCATTATTTCCTTTTTATTATTTTATTGTTAATATTTCATTAAAGTAGTTTAGTTCCTTCTAAACTTATAAGTTTCTTCATCTCTCCTCCTCCTCTCCTTGGAGAGAGGGGGGGGGAGAGCATCTGTTGTTTGTTTTAGTGGCCAGTCCAGCCCAAACAATGACATCAAGGTGTTTTTCAAGGCTTTAAAATAACTCCAACAAAACACCTAGTCAAGTACATGACCTGTGTCGAACAAAACATGTCTTAAGGTTGAAGGCTAAGGCCCCTTTTGTATTTCAGTGTGCAAATCCCATTGATTTGTAGGATTCTTAGTAGCGTTTGCTTTTTTTTCACAAGGGAATGAGAGAGAAATCCAGGTCTGAGAGACATCACTCTTGCAACCATGAGAGCTGAATTACTTAGTTTCCAAAACAGCTAGACTGACAGAGACACAGTCATCGATACATTACACACTGGATGCACAGAAAGAGTTCTTGGAAAGAAACCGAGATTCATTACTGCTTCTAAATACTGTGGTCAGAAATGTTTCATATTTCACAAAGTCAGCAAGAGAATTAATACACAATAACTCATACTGTGTTTTGCCTGCTCAGGCTAAAATTTTTCCTCCTTAAAATTCCAGTCCTAGAATCTGAAACTGATTTGTAAGCTGTTTAGAAGAATTTTTATTTTTTTTAACTGTTATTCATTTATTTTCCTGATAAGAAATCGAGATTCTCAGATCTCCTCTGTACCACAGTTTGAAGGGTTAGTTAACAGATATCCAACCAGGTGCTACAGAAGAATTTGAGTTTTCAAATATTATATATACTACTACTTTTTCTGCTGTCACCAGCAGATGGTAAAAATTCAGTCTCTCACGATATATGAGTGCAAGAGCACATATAAGTGCAGGTACATGAGTGCAATCATATATGCACAAGAGCACAATAGAGCTCTGTTTATTGCATGAGTATGTATTCTTGTGTTCTTGAGGGCAAGGGGCTTTAAATACTTACAGACAATGCATTCTAAACAAGAAGCAAATAGGTTAGATGCAGTAATTCCGTATTTAGGAAATAGCTATGAAAACTTGATTAACATTGCAAAAATCAAGCACTGAGGAATTAGGAAATCCCCTCTGCAACCTTAGCTTTTACAAGTTCACAGTATTTTCAGACTGAATATCCTTACAGATATCCTGCTCCAACAAATGGCACATTCCTGACCCAAAATGTTTTTGAGTTTTTCTAATATGATGTGAGGAAAAGATATCTTCTTCTAGTGTCATTTTGGAAACAGCTAAGCTGACACTCCCACAAGAAATTCCAACCCAAGGCACTTAAAGTTGGTAAACATTCTGAGCAATGAAAATTTTATAAAGTTTTAACAGAAATGTAAAGGAAAAATTGTTAATAACAATTATGAAACACACACACAGATACAGGCACATACAGACATACACAACTTTTCCAGATTGGTAATAATAGTAGAGAAACTTTGTGCCATTCCAACAGTTACAAGGATACTAAAATAGGAAAGGTATAATTTGTAATTTAAAAAATATCCATTAAGTATGCCTAACATAAACTTGTTCTGTAGGTAACATCTAGGCAACTTGGGTTTTGTGGTGACACTTAAATTCTGGTTAGATATGATATAATCTGGTTTTTTTTTCAATTTAGAACAGTGGTACTTTTATCATGCAGTAATATGCATAATGCAGTGTTCAGAATTTTGTGAGGGATTGTACTGTCTTTTCTTCTTCATTTCAATGTGCTTGTAAAGATAGTTCTAGTATGCATTTACAGATTGAAGAAGTACAGTTGAAGTTCATATTCTGTTATTTAGAATTTTCCCCCTATTTTGGTGAATGAATACACACACACTATTCCTTTAGACCATGAGCCTTATTTTATTCACTAAGCACATTTTTGAAGAAAAGAAACACTTAATTTTATCAACAGAATTCTTATATACTAATATTTCTCTTCAACTCTACTCATAACACCACAACAGGCACATCAAGTCTCCGAGCTGCTCTTTCTCTTTGCCTGCTCTTTCCATTCTCCTGGCTTTCATTTATGACCACTGCTGGAGACAAGAGTTTGATGGACACCTTTGGTGTGATGCAGAATGGCCATTCTCATGTTCTTATGTGGTGATCCTTCCTGTTCAGGAGCAAAGAATGACTGATGTGATTAGGTGCAGTTTAGCAGATGGAAACCGCACTGCAATATGCTAATCTGATTCAGCTCAGACATTTGATGTTGTCTTAGATGTGTAACTTATGGTACTCTCAACTCCTGGTCTGTAAAAATGCAGAATATATAGCTGGGAGGCTTAAATCAATTCATAACACTATCATAAGAATGATCAGAGGTCCAGCTAGTGGTTGCTTCCATTGTAATTCCATGTGTCAAACCTAACTTGCTATGGGAACATGAGTTTATGTCTGTCTACCCAACTTTGAAGTAAAAAGTCTGCACTACACAGAGGGGTGTTGATTGATTGCATCTGCTCCTTGTGGTGTCATTTTTGCAACATACTTTTGCTGCACAACTGAGCATGAGGCAGAAAAAAAGCTATAATTAAAGAAGGGAGAATGACAAATTAGTCCTAAGTAAAAAGATCTGGAAAGGTCCCAAACACATGGCTCACGTGCCCACCTTCTGAGATACTTGCTCCATTCATCTACATAGTCATTGCAATAAAGCTGAGATGCATCTTTAGACATACAAAGTTAACTGCAATAACATATTAAACACTGTCCAAATCAGAAATGTTTAATAAAAGTTAAAGAGCATAACATTGGAAACAGAAGACTACTGGAAGCTTTAGAAAGGTAAGTATTTTAAAAGGAATATAGTCACATTGCCTGGATTACTGGTGGATTTAGGAAAATATTTTCCAGTGCAAAAAGAGCATAGTGTTCCATCTCCTGACTAGAATGCCCAAAACTTCCAGCCCGCAAGCAATAAAAGGAAATACCTGAAGGGTCCTACAGTAGCACAGATCCTCAGTCTTTGTTTGCTCACATCACTAGTGTGAGACTTTTATCATTTCTTTGTATGATGTATTTGAATTGCTTTTATTGCAAGCATTTGCTGCCTCCAAGAGTTGACAGCTCAGTTCCCATAGTGCTGTGCACTTTCTTAAAAGACGTTTCATACATGCAATGCCATATGTTTCTGTGGTTGCTATGATAATGAAAGTACTTGTCTTTTACTAAATTGTAGAGTGAAAAACAGGGATATAAAACATGAGGACTAAATAGGGGACTTTTAAGTTAATTTCTGAGGCCTTTTGGCAAATTTGTTACTTCCTTTCTGTTCAATATTAACATGAAACTGAATTAATATAATGAAAATAACCCCTATATCTAGACAACAGAAGCTCTGCATATTTGATTTGTGCATTACTTGCACAAATGCATACTTGAATGTGTACATGTGACAGGAGCCATGGTGACAGAGGAAGCGGAGAAGGCGGAGTTACTGAATGCCTTCTTTGCTGCGGTCTTTACTGCTCGGCCCAGCCCTCAAGAGTCCCAGACTTTGGAGCAAGTAACAGGGAAAGAGGAAGACTTCCCCTGGGTTGAGGAGGATCGAGTGAGGGATCATTTAGGTCAATTACATATCCACAAGTCCATGGGCCCCGATGGGATGCACCCGAGAGTGCTGAGGGAGCTGGGGGAAGTCATTGCTGGGCCACTCTCCATCATCTTTGAAAGGTCCTGGAGAACAGGCGAGGTGCCTGAGGACTGGAGGAAAGCCAATGTCACTCCAGTCTTCAAGAAGGGCAAGAAGGAGGACCCGGGGAGCTACGGGCCGGTCAGCCTCACCTCCATCCCTGGAAAGGCGATGGAACAGCTCGTTCTGGGCGTCATCTCAAGGCATGTGGAGGAAAAGAAAGCTATCGGAAGTACTCAACATGGATTCACCAAGGGGAAATCATGTCTGACTAATCTGATAGCCTTCTATGATGTCATGACTGGATGGATAGATGAGGGGAGGGTGGTAGATGTGGTCTACCTTGACTTCAGCAAGGCATTTGACACTGTCTCCCACAGCATCCTCATAGGGAAGCTTAGGAAGAGTGGGCTAGATGAATGGACAGTAAGGTGGATAGATAACTGGTTGAAAGACAGAGCTCAGAGGGTCGTGATTAGGGGCACAGAGTCTAGTTGGAGGTCAGTGACGAGTGGTGTTCCCCAGGGGTCAGTACTGGGTCCAGTCCTCTTCGATATATTCATCAACGACCTGGATGAGGGGATAGAGTGCACCCTCAGCAAGTTTGCTGATGACACAAAGCTGGGAGGGGTGGCTGACACACCAGAAGGCTGTGCCGCCATACAGAGAGACCTAGACAGGTTGGAGATCTGGGCAGAGAGGAACCTTATGAAATTCAACAGGGGCAAGTGTAGGGTGCTGCACCTGGGGAGGAATAACCCCATGCACCAGTACAGGTTGGGGGCTGACCTGCTGGAGAGCAGCTCTGTGGAAAGAGACCTGGGAGTCCTGGTGGACAACAGGATGACCATGAGCCAGCAATGTGCCCTTGTGGCCAAGAAGGCCAATGTTATCCTGGGCTGCATCAAGAAGACTGGGGCCAGCAGGTCGAGGGAGGTCATCCTCCCCCTCTACTCTGCTCTGGTGAGGCCGCACCTGGAGTACTGTGTCCAATTCTGGGCTCCCCGGTTCAAGAGGGACAGGGAACTGCTGGAGAGGGTGCAGCAAAGGGTTACCAAGATGATTAGGGGACTGGAACATCTCTCTTAATGAAGAAAGGCTGAGGGACTTGGGTCTCTTCAGTCCAGAAAAAAGACAGCTGAGGGGGGATCTTATCAACACTTATAAATACTTAAAGGGTGGGTGTCAGGAGGATGGGGCCAGGCTCTTTTCAGTGGTGCCCGGGGACAGGACAAGAGGTAATGGGCACAAACTTCAACGTAGGAAGTTCCATCTCAACATGAGGAGGAACTTCTTTACTTTGAGGGTGGCAGAGCACTGGAACAGGCTGCCCAGAGAGTTGGTGGAATCTCTATCTCTGGAGACATTCAAAACCTGCCTGGACGCGTTCCTGTGCAACCTGCTCTAGGTGAACCTGCTCTGGCAGGGGGGTTGGACTAGATGATCTCCAGAGGTCCCTGCCAACCCTACAATTCTGTGACTCTGTGATTTGTGCAAAATGTATCAATAACTGATCTGAAACCAAATATCTCATTATTTCTGCATTTTCCTGTACAATATACACATCCCATTACTTTCTAATGCATATCATTACTAGTGTTTTTATTGAACAATGGCAATGTGGCTATTTGTGTACAAAACTAGAACAGAAAGCAACTCCTTCATTATAAAACTAATATCTTGAAGCTTAAATGCCCCTGGAATATTAAATGCCCTCTGTAAATCTACAGAGGAAGAGAAAGAACTGGAATACTGTATTTTGGGAGAAATCCAAATATCAAAGAAGGCAAGGAAATAAAAGAACAGGGACACTGACAAAACAGAAGCATGAACACAAAATAACAAAAGGATCTATTTGGGGAAAATAAAAGCTAATCCACTGTGGAAGTGATTCAGCACCTCACAAACATAATGTCATATACCTTATATACAAACACACAGAAACACATGTAAACATGACCCCAACTGACCAAAGGGATATCAAAGAATCATAGAATGATTAGAGTTGGAAGGGACCTTAAAGATCATCTAGTACCAACCCTCCTGCCATGGGCAGGGACACCTCCCACTAAACATGGTTGCTCAAAGCCCCATCCAACCTGAACACCTCCAGGGATGGGGCAGCCACAGATTCTCTGGGAAACCCGTTCCACTGTCTCACCACCCTCACAGTAAAGAATTTTTTCTTAATATCTAATCTAAATCTACCCTCTTTCAGTTTGAAACCATTACCCCTTGTCCTATTGCTACACTCCCTCATAAAGAGTCCCTCCCCATCCTTCCTGTAGGTCCCCTTTAGGTACTGGAAGGCTGCTACAAGGTCTCCCTGGAGCCTTCCCTTCTCCAGGCTGAACAATCCCAGCTCTCTCAGCCTTTCTTCGTAGGAGAGGTGCTCCAGCCCTCTGATCATCTTCGTGGCCCCCTCTGGAACCGCTCCAACAGGTCCATGTCCTTCTTGTGTTGGGGACTCCAGAGCTGGACGCAGTACTCCAGGTGGGGTCTCACGAGAGAGGAGTAGAGGGGTAGAATCACCTCCCTCGACTTGCTGTCAATACTTCTTTTGATGCAGCCCAGGATACAGTTGGCTTTCTGGGCTGCGAGTGCACATTGCCGGCTCATGTTGAGCTTCTCATCCACCAACACACCAAGTCCTTCTCCTCAGGGCTGCTCTCAATCCATTCTCCTTCCAGCCTGTATTTGTACTTGGGATTGCCATGACCCAGGTGCAGGACCTTGCACTTGGCCTGGTTGAACTTCATGAGGCTTGCACAGGCCCACCTCTCAAGCCTGTCCAGGTCCCTCTGGATGGCATCCCATCCCTCCAGCATGTCAACCGTGCCACACAGCTTGGTGTCGTTGGCAAACTCTCTGAGGGTGCACTCAATCCCACTGTCTGTGTTGACAACAAAGATGTTAAAAAGCATCGGTCCCAGTACCGACCCCTGAGGAACACCACTCATCACTGGTTTACATTTGGACATTGAGTCCTTGACCACGACTCTTTGAGTGAGACCATCCAGCCAATTCCTTATACACTGAGTGGTCCATCCATCAAATCTGTGTCTCTTTAACTTACAGACCAGGATGTCGTAAGGGTCAGTGTCAAATGCTTTGGACATGTACAGTTGGATGACAGACTCATTGAATTTTCTAGGTTGGAAGGGACCTTTCAGATCATCAAGTCCAACCATCAACCTAACTCTGACAAAAACCACCACTAAACTATATCTCTAAGAACCACGTCTACAAGTCTTTTAAATACCTCCAGGGATGAAGATTCTACCACTTCTCTGTGCAGCAGGTTCCAATGCTTGATAACATTTTAAGTGTAAAAATTTTTCCTAATATCCAGTCTAAACCTCCCCTGGTGCAACTTGAGGCCATTTCCTCTTGTCCTATTGCTTGTTACTTGGGAGAAGAGACTGACCCCCACCTCTCTACAACCTCCTTTCAGGTAGTTGTAGAGTGATAAGGTCTCCCCTCAGCCTCCTTTTCTCTAGGCTAAACAACCCCAGCTCCCTCAGCCACTCCTCATAAGACTTGTTCTCTAGACCCCTCACCAGCTTCATTGCCCTTCTCTGGACGCACTCCAGAATCTCAATGACTTTCCTGTAGTGAGGGGCCCAGAACTGGACACAGTACTCAAGGTGGGGGCCTCAGGGGGACGATCACTTCCCCAGTCCTACACTCACCACGCTGTTCCTGATACAGGCCAGGATGCTGTTGGCCTTCTTGGCCACCTGGGCACACTGCTGGCTCATATTCAGCTGCCTGTCAACCAACACCCCCAGATCCTTTTCTGCCAGGCAGCTCTCCAGCCACTCTTCCCCAAGCCTGTAGTGCTGCATGGGGTTGTTGTGACCCAAGTGCAGGACCCAACACTTGGCCTTGTTGAAACTCATACCAGTGGCCTCGGCCCATCAATCCAGCCTGTCCATATCCCTCTGCAAAGCCTTTCTACCCTCAAGCAGATTGACACTCCCGCCTAACTTGGTGTCGTCTGCAAACTTCCTGAGGGTGCACTCAATCCCATCATCCAGATCATTGATAAAGATAGTAAAGAGAACCAACCCCAATACAAATCTCTGGGGAACACCAGTTGTGACTGGCCGCCAACTGGATTTAACTCCATTCACCACAACTCTTTGGGCCCGGTCATACATCCAGTTTTTAACCCAGCCATGGGCAGACAGATTCTCCAGGAGAATGCTGTGGGAAACCATGTCAAAGGCCTTACTAAAGTCCAGGTACACAACATCCACAGCCTTTCCCTCATCCACCAAGCGGGTCACCTTGTCATAGAAGGAGATCAGGTTAGTCAGTCAGGACCTGCCTTTCATGAACCCATGCTGACTGGACCTGATCGCCTGGCTGTTCTTCACGTGCCGCATAATGGCACTCAGGATGATCTGTTCCATAACCTTCCCAGGCACCGAGGTCAGACTGACAGGCCTGTAGTTCCCCAGATCCTCCTTCTGGCCCTTCTTGTGGATGGGCATCACATTTGCTAGCCTCCAGTCAACGGGGACCTCCCTGGTTTGCCAGGACTGATGGTAAATGATGGAAAGTGCCTTGGTGAGCACTTCCGCCAGCTCCCTCAGTACCCTTGGGTGGATCCCATCCGGACCCATAGACTTGTGTATGTCTAGGTGCTGTAGCAGGTCCCTCACCATTTCCCCTTGGATTACGGGGGCTTCATTCTGCTCCCCATCCCTGTCTTCTAGCTCAGGGGGCTGGGTACTCGGGGAACAACTGCTTCTACTACTAAAGACTGAGGCAAAGAAGGCATTAAGTACCTCATCCTTTTCCTCATCCCTTGTCACCATGTGACCATCCCCGTCTAATAAAGAATGGAGATTCTCCTTAGTCCTCCTTTTATTGCTAATGTATTTATAGAAACTTTTTTTATTGTCCTTAACATTGGAAGTCAGGTTAAGTTCTAGTTGGGCTTTGGTCTTTCTAATTTTCTCCCTACATAGTCTTCCTGAGTGGCCCGCCCCTTCTTCCAAAGGCCATAAACTCTCCTTTTTTCCCTGAGTTGCAACCATATCTCTCTGTTCAGCCAGGCCAGCCTTTTTCCCCGACGGCTCGTTTTTCGGCACATGGGGATGGCCTGCTCCTGCACCTTTAAGACTACCTTCTTGAAAAATGTCCAGCCTTCCTGGATTCCTTTACCCTTCAGGACTGCCTCCCAAGGGACTCTGTCAAGCAGGCTCCTGAAAAGACCAAAGTCCGCCCTCCAGAAGTCCATGGTGGCAGTTCTGCTGACCCCCCTCCTTGCTTCTCTGAGAATAGAAAACTCTACCATTTCATGATCACTATGCCCAAGATGGCTTCCAGCTGTCACATCCCCCACAAGTCCTTCTCTGTTTACAAACAACAGGTCCAGCAGGGCTCCTTCCCTAGTTGGTTCCCTCACCAGCTGTGTCAGGAAGTTATCCCCAACACACTCCAGGAACCTCCTAGACTGTTCCCTCTCAGCTGTACTGTGTTCCCAGCTGATATCTGGTAGGTTGAAGTCTCCCACCAGGACAAGGGCTAGTGATCTTGATATTTCTCCCAGCTGCTTGTAGAATATTTCATCTGCCTCTCCATCCTGGTTGGGCAGTCTATAACAGACTCCCGCCATGATATCTGCCTTGTTGGCCTTCCCCCTGATTCTTACCCATAAACACTCAACTCTATTGTCACCATCATTAAGTTCTTGACATTCAGAACGCTCCCTAACATACAGGGCCACCCCACCTCCTCTCCTTCCTTGCCTGTCCCTTCTGAAGAGTTTATAGCCATCCAATGCAGCACTCCAGTTGTGCGAGTCATCCCACCGCGTTTCCATGATGGCGACTACATCATAGTTTTCCTGCTGCACAGTGGCTTCCATCTCCTCCTGTTTGTTGTCCATGCTGCGTGCACTAGTGTAGTGATGTCAGTTGCTCTTCCCTTATCCACCAACACTGTAACACCATCGTAGAAGGCCACCGAATTTGTCAGGCATGATTTGCCCTTAGCAAAGCCATGTTTTAGCCATCACCAATCACCTCCTTATTTTCCACGTGTCTTAGTAGAGTTTCCAGGAGGATCTCCTCCATGATCTTGCCAGGCACAGAGGTGAGAGCGACCAGCTTGTAGTTCCCCTTATCATATCCCCATATCATATTCCATACCATATAGTGTCATGCTCAGCATATAAAGCTGGCGGAAGAAGAGAAAAGGGGGGGACGTTCAGAGTGATGGCATTTTCTTCCCAAATAACCATTACATGGGATGGAGCCCTGTTTCCTGGAGATGGCTGAAGACCTGCCTGCTGATGGGAAGTAGCGAATGAATTCCTTGTTTTGCTTTGCTTGCATGCATGGCTTTTGCTTTACTTATTAAATTGTCTTTATCTCAACCCACGAGTTTTCTCACTTTTAGTCTTCTGATTAGAAGGGGGGCGGTGACAGCTGAGAAGACGTGGGCGGAGCCAGCACCCCCGGCGGCAGATTTAAACGAGGCATAAACACGCCAATGGTTACTCGCCGACGAGACCAGCTCCAGTGCAGGTAAATCCGTGCTGGGGAAGGGAATCGCAGCAAAAAAAAGGCCGGCAAGGGGCTCGTTTTTGAGGCTTTTCGAAGCCGGGAAAAGCGGCAAGCCCGGGCCGGTACCCGGCAGTTCCGGGGGGCGGTGATAGCTGAGGAGGCGTGGGCGGAGCCGGCATCCCCGGCGGCAGATCTAAACGAGGCGTAAATTCCCCTCCCCTCTCCGCTCCACTACAAAAGAAGCCTTTAGGGAGAACACCGACCAGGTCGCTGCGCACTTGAGTAAATAAGCAGTAGGTGGGCGTTGCCTGAGAGCACCACGACAAGGGTTGTCATCCCGCTGTCTAAGGAGCTTAGCTGTGGTTTCCACCCGGAAGAAGGTTGTACGCTCAGCCTCAGCCAGAAAGGATGTGGGAACCCAAACGGAGCTCCCACAGAAACACACAGCCACCCAGGTCACCGGCTGCAGGGAGTGCCAGAGCCTTTTGCTGGCAACGGGAGGCAGCTATGAGAACAAGTGTGTACCTTACAAACAAGTAAATGATCTGCTCAGCCTGGTGGCAGAGTTGAGAGAGAAAGTTGAAAGGTTAAGAAGCATCGGGGAGGCTGAAGAAGAAACTGACTGGTGGAGCCAGGCTCTGCCCTCCTTGATACAGAAACAGGAGCACCTGGCAGAAAGTAGCCAGGATCAAGGGGCCCCTGTACCCTGCTCCTGTCAGGCAGAAGCCTGAGTGAATGGAGGTGAGTTCATGGTCAGGGCAGTGGGCAAACTCTCTCCTTGTCTACCCTGTCCCCCCGGTACCTCTGAATAACAGATATGAGGTACTGGATGAGGAAGGCCAGTCAAATGAGGATGTGGATGATGGCCAATCTATGCTAGAGTCATCTTCACAGTCAGAAAGGCGTACCGCTCGTATCATTACCACATCCACAAGGAAGAAAAGAAGGGTTGTAGTCATTGGTGACCCCATCCTGAAGGGGGCCTGAGGGTCCCATATGCCGGGTAGACCCTCCTCACAGGGAAGTCTGCTGTCTTCCTGGAGCCCGGGTTAAGGACATAACTAGGAAACTCCCTAGTTTGATACAGTCCTCAGACTATTACCCATTACTGATTTTCCATGTAGATGAAGTTGTGACTCGTAGACCAAGAGCAATCAAGGGGGGCTTCAGGGCCTTGGGAAGGTTGGTGAGGGAATCTGGGGCACAGGTTATTGTCTCCTCACTCCTTCCAGTTGCAGGCAGTGACATTGGAAGGAACAGATGCATCCAATCCATTAATACATGGCTCCGTGGCTGGTGTCGTCGTCACAATTTTGGGTTTTTTGATAATGGTATGGCCTACATGGCACCAGGATTGCTGGCATCAAATGGGAGACACCTTTCTCAAAGGGGGAAGAGGGTCTTTGCCCAAGAGATTGCAGGGCTGATTGACAGGGCTTTAAACTAGATGTGAAAGGGGAGTGGGATGATAATATTAGGCTTGTCTGTGACAAGCTGTGGGATAACACATCAGGGTTAGAGGGATAGGATGCTAGTAAGGGCCTTTGACCTGTTTCCCTGAGGCATGCTGGGGACACTACATCACAGTCAAAGTCTTATGGAGACGAGCCAGGGGCTCCTGAGGTAGTCCAAGTCAACAGGGAAACACCCCAAGGGGTGCTCCTCTAAGAAGGCATCACAGCCAACAGCCCAGCTGAAGTACCTCTACACGAATGCACGCAGCATGGGCAACAAACAGGAGGAGTTGGAAGCTACTGTGCTGCTGGAAAGCTACAACATAGTGGCCACTACTGAAACCTGGTGGGACAAATCCTATGACTGGAATGTGGCTATCGATAGCTACAGGCTGTTCAGAAGGGACAGGCGAGGAAGGAGGGGCGGAGGTGTTGCCCTCTATGTTAAGGAAGGGATAGAGTGTGAAGAGATGTCCTTAAAGAATAGCCAGGAGGAAGTCGAAAGCTTATGGGTAGGAATTAGAGACCGAGGCAACATGGGGAACCTTGTGGCTGGTGTCTGCTACAGGCCGCCTGATCAAGGGGAACCTACTGATGAAGCCTTCTTCCTCCAGCTACAGGAGGCATCGCGCTCGAAGGCTCTCATCCTGCTGGGGGATTTCAACCACACTGACATCTGCTGGAAAAGTAACATGGCGAGCTGTAGCCGATCCAGGAGGTTCCTGGAGTGCCTCGACAATAACTTCCTAAGACAGGAAATAGACAGCCCTACCTGAGGGGATGCCATACTGGACCTGATAGTCACCAATGCAAGTGAGCTCATCGGGGATGTCAAGATTGGAGGCAGCCTGGGCTGCAGTGACCACGCACTGGTGGAGTTCACAGTCCTGAGGGATACGTGCCAGACAAGGAGCCTAGTCAGGACCCTGAATTTTAGGAAAGCAAACCTCTGGCTCTTCAAGGAGTTAGTCAATAGGACCCCTTGGGAAAGGGTCCTCAGGGACAAGGGGGCAGAACACAGCTGGCAGATCTTCAAGGATGCTTTCCATAGAGCACAAGAGCTCTCGATCGCCAGGTGTGAGAAATCAAGCAAGAAAGGGAAGAGACCAGCATGGCTAGGCTGGGACCTGCTGGTCAAACTAAAAGGCAAGAAGGAACTGCACAGGCAGTTCAAGCAGCATCAGGTGTCCTGGGAAGAGTGTAGGGATGCTGAACTTGGCAAGGGATGCTAAGAATAACAAGTAGGGCTTCTACAGGTATGTCAACCAAAAAAGGAAGGTTAAAGAAAGCGTACCCTCCCTGATGACCAAGACTGGCAGACTAGTAACAACAGACGAGGAGAAGGCTGAGGTTCTCAACAACTTCTTTGCCTCGGTCTTTACTGCCAGCCTCTCTCCTCGTGCCTCCCAAGTTGAAGGATTGCAAGACAGGTACCTGGGGGACAAAGTCCCTCCCACTATAAGTGAAGACAAGGTTCATGACCACCTGAGGAACCTGAACATATACAAGTCTATGGGACCTGATGAGATGCACCCCAGGGTCCTGAGGGACTTGGCTGATGTAGTTGCCAAGCCACTCTCCATGATATTTGAAAAGTCATGGCAGTCAGGTGAAGTCCTTGGTGACTGGAAAAAGGGACACATTGCACCCATTTTTAAAAAGGGTAGAAAGGAGGACCCCGGGAACTACCGCCCTGTCAGCCTCACCTCTGTGCCTGGGAAGATCATGGAAGAGATCCTCCTAGAAGCTATGCTAAGGCACATGGAGGACAGGGAGGTGTTTCAAGACAGCCAGCATGGCTTCACCAGGGGCAAGTCCTGCCTGACCAACCTGGTGGCTTTATACAATGGAGTGACTGCATCAGTGAACAAGGGAAGAGCAGCAGATATCATCTACCTGGACTTCTGCAAGGCTGTCCTGGTTCCAGTGGGGATAGGGTTAACTTTTCCTGGTATTCCATGCCATGTGAGCCACGCCCACCCTGAGCTGCCGGGGGAGGGGGCAGGAAGAAGCTGCTTAAAAGCGGGCTGGGGCGTCCCGGGTCCGGCCGGTCGGCGAGCGGCGGGGAGCGGCGGTTCCGTAATCGCGTTTGTATATTCCCCTATCCGTGTTGTTGTTGTTGTTATTGTTGTTTGCCTGTTCCCTTTGCTGTTCTGTTAAACTGCCTTTGTCCCAACCCAAGAGTCTTGCCTTTTCTTACGATCCTTCCTGTATTAGGAAGGCACGTGCGAGCGGCATGTGGTTCTTTGTTGCCATCTGAGGCTAAACCACAACAAAGGCCTTTGACACTGTCCCTCACAACATCCTTCTCTCTAAGTTGGAGAGCTAGGAATGTGATGGGTGGACTGTTTGTTGGATAAGGAACTGGCTGGATGGTCAGTTGCATCCAGAGGGTGGTGGTCAGTGGCTCGATGTCCAGACAGAAAGGGGTGACAAGTGGTGTCCCTCAGGGATCCGTACTGGGACGAGTGCTGTTCAACATCTTCATCAATGACATAGACAGTGGGGTCAAGTGCACCCTCAGCAAGTTTGCAAATGACACCAAGCTGAGTGGTGCGGTTGACAGGCCAGAGGGACAGGATGTCATCCAGAGGGACCTGGATGAGCTGGAGAGGTGGGCCTAAGCAACCCTTATGAAGTTCAACAAGGCCAAGTGCAAGGTCCTGCACTTGGGTTGGGACAGTCCTCATTATCAGTACAGGCTGGGGCATGATGTGATAGAGAGCAGCCCTGCAGAAAAGGACTTGGGGGTACTGGTGGATGAGAAGCCGGACATGAACCAACAATGTGCACTCACAGCCCAGAAGGCCAATCGCATCCTGGGCTGCATCAAAAGAACTGTGGCCAGCAGATTGAGAGAGGTGATTCTCCCCCTCTACTCTGTGCTCTGATGAGACCCCACCTGGAGTACTGTGTCCAGCTGTGGAGCCCTCAGCACAAGAAGGACATGGACCTGTTGGAGCGGGTCCAGAGGAGGGCCACAAAGATGATCAGAGGGCTGGAGCACCTCTCCTATGAGGACAGGCTGAGAGAGTTGGGGTTGTTCAGCCTGGAGAAGAGAAGGCTCCGGGGAGACCTTATAGCGGCCTTCCAGTACCTGAAGGGGGCCTACAAGAAAGCTGGGGAGGGGCTGTTTGCAAGGGCATGTAGCAACAGGACGAGGGGCAATGGTTTTAAACTAGAGCAGGGTAGGTTTACATTAGACATTAGGACGAAGTTCTTCACAGTGAGGGGGGTGAGACACTGGAACAGGCTGCCCAGAGAGGTGGTGGAGGCCCCATCCCTGGAGACATTCAAGGCCAGGCTTGCTGAGGCTCTGCGCAATCTGATCTAGTTGAAGATGTCCCTGCTTAGTGCAGGGGGGTTGGACTAGATGACCTTTAAGGGTCCCTTCCAACTCAACACATTCTGTGATTCGATCTCCCCCAACCCCACTGTGGGGAGAGTGAGCGAACGCCTGTGTGGTGCTTAGTTGCCTGCTGGGGTTAAACCACAACTAGCATGGCAGAAAGTAAGTTTTTGGCACTGAGTGAATAACTGCTCCTTCAGTTCACTGGAGAAACAAAGAGACCGTTTTGGACTGATACAAATGATTTGTTGACTAAAATAAAATGCTACTCCTTGCTTTCAGGTATTCACCTTTTTTTAATTAAATATAAAAAAGTTAGGCCTTTCAAAACAGTAAGAAAAATACAAAATACACTTCTAAAAATCAGCGTTTTGTTTTCAAAATAGCTGTAATTACTTGATGAGTTGCACAAATTTCACCTGAGATTAGTTTTTCATATTACATTTTATTTTCTAATTTTCCTCCACATCCTTATCGGGGGGGGGGGGGGGGAGTTCACTTATGTTTTGAGTCTTGGTTAAACTGGTTGATTATGATTATTTAAAAATGTATAGATTTAAATTAATTCTATTTGGAAAAATGTTAAGCAGTAATTTCTTTTATAGTTTTAAGAATTTTGTTCACCTGTGTGACGGTGTGCTCCCCCCAACCTGACCCATGGTGGTCACAATGGGTATGCCTAGTTGTGATGGCTACATCCAGCTCAAAGTGGATTCAGGGGAGACATAAAAACACAATACCCAAGGGCTAACTTGATCAATGTGCCCACACTAACCACAGTACTGGTACTATGGTCAATATGCAAATATCACTATAAGTCAATCATCTTACCCCCATGTCATGGTTTAGGCTGCGCTGGCCACTAAATGAACAACAGATCATTTTGTTCTATCTCAAACCAGGACACCCCATAAATAGTGAGCAGGCCAAGAGCCCTTTGAGCTCTCCTGTATGGCAGCGGGCTGCACACCAGGATCTCCCCTTGAGTAGGGATGTCTCTCAAGGTTCTACTCCTTGAGGTTGAGAGATTCCTTGCCGCAACTGATCCTTGGTAAGTGTCTAATAGCATGCTAAACTTTGAAGCTTCACTAAGATTATATCTTAGTGTGATTTGCATATATAATCCTTTAGACATAAACTGTTGGCCACGTCTGGGACTAGGATTGTATCCAGCTGCACCTAGACTCCTCTCTGAGAAGGAGTTTAGAAGGCAAGGGGGTCCTTTCTGAACCTCGTGACCCATAGGGAGGCTTTCCCTGACAGTTTTGTCTGACCTTGTCCTCTATGCAATAAATAACCAAGTGTACCTTGCCATCGAATCTTGTTAAACTGCTGATTCATTTACTGTTGAATTTTGTTAACTCACTGGTTTATACCAATAAAATATATTGCTGCTTCTCTCTTAAGTGAGATGCATCACTCCATCCGTGACAACCTGTTATCAGTGATAAATGTAGTAGATGCAGTTCAAAACACCAAAACAAGAAAAATCCCCAAATATACCAGATATTACTGTTAAAATTTTTGTTACATTGATTACCTTGGTTCTGCATATCTCTAAGAAATATATGATGAATGAAGAAAGATAACAAAGATCAATAGCAGTAGGCCTTGGTTTTGAAAAGTAGCCAGCACTATATGACAAAACCAAAAGCTGTACCCTTGTAATGCTGTTGGTTGTGAACTTGATCAAAAAATAAAATGTGACCTAAACTAGTCCAATCTTTTTCTTGTGAAAGTGACAGAAGTATTCATATGCACTACGCTTTCTCTGTTAACAGAGAAAATACTATTAGCCATTGTGGCTGGAGTAAACACTGTCAAGATCAAGATTCTTTTGAATTCCTATTGAAAAAAAAACATGATGGAATGAGGCACTTATCCCAGTGTTGCTGGGGATTGGTTTGGTTGTTTTTTAAACAGAATTTATAAGAAGTCTCATTTTTTCAAACATGGTAGGATCGAACTACATCAAGCAATTTTTTACTCACAATTTCAAGACTGTCTTTCCAGCTAGCATGCTACCTGCTTGCTTGTATCACAGTATGTATACGTTTCCACTATCCCTCTGCTCTTTAGATACTTTTAATACATACACACACCTTCATCCTCACCTTCTCTTTCATACATGTTGTACAAGACACAGCAAGTATCCAAAAATCTCAGCTAGTGATCTACAAACAACTTAACCTTTAAATACTAAAAGGGCACTCAGTCATCATCCTTCATGTGCCCAATAAAGAGCTCACATTGCAGAGCTTAGCATCATTGAGAAACAGCCAAGGGAAGCTGGAGTCAGTATTATGTGTTAGCAGTGTTCA
The DNA here is from genome assembly GCF_964199755.1 of Larus michahellis. Classification (NCBI taxonomy): domain Eukaryota; kingdom Metazoa; phylum Chordata; class Aves; order Charadriiformes; family Laridae; genus Larus; species Larus michahellis. The sequence continues at coordinate 24,099,087 of NC_133929.1, read as the reverse complement.
TGGTTAAAAAATTTCTGGCAAACTTTTCTTTCCTAATTGGGGAAACCAGAGTGTCCTTGTTCACAGATGAAGCCAAATCATTCTCCAGGTTTTGTATTTGGATGATGTCTCGCTCTTGTTCAGCTATCAGTCAGAGAACAATAAATGTACTTGCTCCCACATTTTGCCTGAGTGGGTGGCAGCTAACATACCTATCAGCTTGAGTGAAGTCTAAAACTTCCCTAGATCAAAGATACGCTTACTAGCAACCATTCAACATCTAGCATAATATACTTTTTTTATATTTTTTCACTAATAAGCTACAAGCAAAATACCATCTTCGTATACAACTGTTGGAAAAGATAGAAGTCTCAGGAAATACCTGACAGAAATGCAAACCCAAGCTGATCTAAGTAATTAAATTACTTGCCTTGCCAAAAGAACTTGCTGTGAGACAGGGAGACACAGAGGGGCACAGAACATTTGGGGAGAAAACTAGTGACCATTGAAACAAAAGCATCAGTCTGTTTGAGGCCATTTGAGAGTCAGTTTGAGACTGAACTGACATCGTGGAGGCTAAATGGACTTGGATACCAAAGCACATTCGGTCACAGACATGTTGTTGAAGGTTAACAAGTGCCAAAACTTGCCTGTTGTGCAGTAGGCACAGCCCAGGAGAGAAACTGGGCTGGTCAGCATAATGGCTTCTCGCATATCCTCCCTGTCTTTCAGTAGGGCACAGGGTTGTCCAGAAGAAAAGTCCACGTGGGCCAGCACAGTGGTCCCAGCCAGCAGTGCACACACAAGGCATGGGGCTGCAGGGTTGTCATCCCATCCCCCCATTCCCCATGTCCCATCAGTCCCCCCCCCTCCCACTGCCATTAGCCCTCAGGGAGCCTCTCAGGGATCTCTGCTGAGTCACCTCAGCAACCATAAATGGGGTGGAGAATGCCTGGTTCTGACTGTCTCAAAATTGTGCAGTGCCTGTGTCCTGGTTTGGGGTGGAGCAGAACCAACTTTCTGTTCAGTGAGAGAGGCTCTTGCTTATACTTGTTGCTGTGGCAACCAGGGTCAGCTCACTTGGTTGTTTACCCCATGGAGGGGTTGCACCTGTGGGGAGGAGTGGACAGGACAGGTGACCCAAACTGACCAATAGGGTATTCCATCCCATCTGACATGCTCAATATAAAAGCTGAGGGATTAAAGGAGTCAGGTTGGCTCTTCTTCTATGGCTCTCTTTTTTCAATGACTGATGTCTGATCTTACTCCATGCGTTCATGAAGCTGGATCTGGAATTCGGTTCCTATTTGTCACTGAGTCCAGTCTGGAACTTCTCCAGTGCCTGACAGTGACATCTCCCTGGGAGCTTGATATGGTTTTGTATATATTGTATCTATTTCATTATTTTCTTTTATTATTAATATTTCATTAAAGTAGTTTAGTTTTTCTAAACTCATAACTCTATCTCTCTTCTTCCTCTCCTTGGAGCAAGAGGTGGGGGAGAGTATCTGTTGTCTTGTCATTGGCAAACCCAGCCTAAACTGTGACAGCCTGCCAATTGGCTGTTGCCATGCTCACAGTCTGCCCTTCCACAGGGTTCTCCACGTGTCAGCAATGACTCAGCTATGGGTGGTTTAGTTATAGGAGAGCAATTTGAGCGATCACGGGGGGACTGGGCTTTGTACCTTTTTGCTCACAGGCTTCATTTAAGGAGTGCAGACCTTATGTGATACAGAGGGTACATCCATGGATTTGGGTTACCTTAGCAAATAACTGCCCGTTGTCTGACCCATGGTGACTGACCGCTAAGTTTCAAGCTGTTTTATAACTAGTTTAGTAATATTTATCACAATTTTAAAAAACAGAATAACTGCATTAAGGTATGCAGTGTATTATGGATGAGGTGGCCTGAGATCCACCTGAACACACATCCACCTGAACGTTTTTTCCATATTTGAGTCATATTCAACAATGCTGTTACACTTTTGAGATATTTGGTATATAATATATTATAAATTATGAGCAGCCTTATTTTCAGCTGTAGAAAATATAACATACAGAGTCTGAACTGTATTCATGCTTTTTGACTATATTACTGTATAATGTATGAAAATCTTTCAAAGAAAGCTACAAAATTGTGGGTAATAAATTGTGATTCCTGCCTTAGGAAGGTTAACAGAAAACTATAAGACTAAGATTCAAAGCCAGGCACTGTACTTCGTCTTTTAGATCTTCTAACATGTAAATTGACCATTACAAAGAGGATTAACTATTAGAATTGTATGACTGAAGTCCAATATTCAACCCCGCTCTTTATTCACCGCCAGAGCAGACCAAATGTCCAGAATCCTAATGCTCAGCTTTACAGTTGAGGTTTATACGGTCTGCATACTAAGCACGTCACCATTGTTTTCTAGCTTTAATTTATTGGTGGCCTTAACAACTGGCTATTTTACTGCTAACTGTACTTTAAATTGCTAATATAAAATCAAACAGCAATTGGGACCCTAAACACACACTTTCATGAAGTACAGTTATTTTTAAAAATAAGCTATTTATTTTACTTCCCAGCTGTTTATTTTAGCAGAGGATTAGATTTATGCTCAGAACCTTCAGGCTTTCTCACAGAAAATTACCTTGTGGTATTTTAGTTACATTAATGGATTAAGTTTATTATTATTTTTTTAAGAAAGCTTTAGAAGATGTACTAGAATTGGGATGATGGTGTAAGAAAGCATTTTTGAAAGTTGCAATAATTGAATCACAGACATATCCGTGTCATTGCAAAATGAAGCCTCGGTCATTTGAGAATCTCCTCTCTTAGCGCTTCTTGCAAAAACAGTCCCAAGTATTCCAACAAATTCCATTTTGGAAAATCTGTCTTATCTACCAAAAGTCACCATATGGCTTCAGTTTGTAGTTTAAAGTATATCTTGTCCTGGTGGCTGTGGGATAGAGCTGAGGGCTGGCAGGGAACGAGGAGTCCAGCATGCCTGACCACAGATCTGGATGTTATTCTGGTACAGTCTAGTCCATATCTACTTGGAGGAAGTTAATTTAAACTACATGGCTTGCCAGATATTTTGGGATCTGTCTTGCTGAAAGACACCATGAAATAATAATAGCTAGTTTGTATCCCTGGAGCTCAGAGCATTTTACAGATCTAGAAAGAGATGTCTCTTATTAACCTGTTTATGTAGATAAAAAAACCCTCAGGTTTAAAGAGTGTAAGTAACTAAGTGACTTATCCTGGGTCACACTTGTCACCCCTTGCAAAGCTGGAGACAGACACTCAACCTCTCATTTCTATCCTGTGCTTCAATAACAAGACCATTGTTTTTCAGTAAAATTATATCTCAGACTCACATCATAAAAGTTAAATCCTGGTTGCAAATGCCACTTGTAAAATTATAAATTTGTTACAAAATACTTTAGGAGGATATTTTAATGAAATTCTTAAAAACATTAAACTTGGTTGAAATCTGTAAAAATTGGATGGGTTTTAATTTGTCATAAGTAGTAGATTTTAAATTCTCTAGGGAATATGTAAGCTCAAGTATGCTCTGCTTTTTAACTCCCACAACTGAAATCCTCCACAAACGCTTTGTAATCTCTGTAATTTACTTGAATCAGCTCACCCACTGATGAAGTGTAGTCCTCAGCCCCCTGGATCCTTAAAGAGGCACACAGTAGTTGTTTCATATCATGCAGCAACTTAGCAAAGAGTGGGATAAAATTGTAGGGTTACTTCAACATATAGTAACCAGGCTGGATTTTCTTTTATTTTTTTCTTTTAACCTTGGCAAAGGCACAAGGGTAATAACCCTACTTTTAAGAATAGTGCTGTAAATATTTTCACTATTCAGATGAGGGCAAGGGCTTGATTTCATACTTCATTCAAGTGGTACCAGCAGCTAATGTGCTATAACATTACTGAGACAGCATGTAAGATAATATCTAGCACAGAGAAACTACTATGAGCTGAAATGCTAACATGGTAGCAACAACAGCAACACTTTTTTCAAGCTATGGCATACAACTATTGAACCTATCAGAATAATTTGAGATGTGTTTAGATTACAGCCTGACAGAGAATTTGGTTAATCTATGTAATACCTACAGCATTTTCTCCAATGATAAAGGGTGCAGCTGCAAGGTGACACTTTAAACTGTGTTATTGGAAAATCAGTGTTAGGCTTGAAAAAAAGTTACTAATCATTCTTGCTGCTACTCCACTTTGAAAGCAAGAAGAATTAAACCATCATTATTTATAAACTGACAAACATAAACAGAGTACTGAAATTTTAATTGAACTTTCTGTTTTCAAGATTCTTGGTTATGTGACAGAGACTTGGCACAGCTCTAGTTTGTGCACAGTCACTTTTTGTTGGTATATAGACCTAAATTAAGTTGTAATAGAAACACCAATCTATGTTTCTTTCCCATGTGTTTAACGTGTATTGTGTGTAAATAGAAATGAGGAAAAAAGCCTGGAACAGGGATACAATGATTCAACCTGCTAAGACTGAAAGATACATTTATTATATGAGTGTTTAATTTTAAGCATCAAATCCATATATCATATCTGTATATCATATGTCAAGAATTGTACCCTTTGTCAGCCTATTCTACAGACTTGTGAGAAAAGGTTAGACTGTCACTCTGGCTGTAGATATACATATTTATATTTTGACAGTGTGGCCACTTTTCCTGTTCTGTGTTCCTTACTTTCACTCTGAAAACCTCAGAGGTAACTCACCTGGTGCTTGGATTACTTGATAATAATTCATGTGTTCACCTTTGGAAGAAGGGACAGGCAACTCAGGAGGAGTACAGAGATCTTGTTAGGTTATACAGAGAGAAAATTAGGAAGGCAAAAGCCCAGCTGGAGCTCAACTTGGCCACTAACATTAAGGACAACAAAAAAAGCTTTTATAAATACATCAACAAAAAGAGAGCAAGGGAGAATCTCCATCCCTTACTGGATGCGGGGGGGAAAGTTGCAACCAAGGACGAGGAGAAGGCTGAGATACTTAATGCCTTCTTTGCCTCCATCTTCAATAGTCAGACCAGCTATCCCCAGGGTGTACAGCCTCCTGAACTGGAAGATAAGGATGGAGAGCAGAACAACCCACCCATAATCCAGGAGGAAGTAGTCAACGATCTGCTTCTGCACCTAGACACACATAAGTCTATGGGGCCGGATGGGATTCACCCAAGAGTACTCAGGGAGCTGGCAGGAGAGCTCACCAAGCCTCTCTCCATCATTGATCAACAATCCTGGTCAACAGGGGAGGTACCAGATGACTGGAGGGTGGCTAATGTGATGCCCGTCTACAAGAAGGGTCGGAAAGAGGATCTGGGGAACTACAGGCCTGTCAGCCTGACCTCGATACCAGGAAAGATCATGGAGAGGATCATCTTGAGTGAGCTCTCAGGGCAAGTGCAGGGCAGCCAAGGGATCAGGGCCAGCCAGCATGGGTTTAGGAAAGGGAGGTCCTGCTTAACCAACCTGATCTCTTTCTATGACCATGTGACCCGCCTTCTGGATGTGGGGAAGGCTGTGGACGTTGTCTATCTGGACTTTGGTAAGGCCTTTGACACCGTCCCCCACAGCATTCTCCTGGAGAAGCTGGCGAATCATGGCATAGACAAGTGTACACTTCGCTGGCTTAAAAACTGGCTGGATGGCTGTGCCCAGAGAGTTGTGATTAATGGGGTGAAATCCTTTTGGCGGCCAGTCACCAGTGGTGTCCCTCAGGGCTCAGTTTTGGGGCCAGTTTTGTTTAATATCTTTATCGATGATCTGGATGAGGGGATTGAGTGCACCCTCAGTAAGTTTGCAGAGGACACCAAGCTAGGAGGGAGAGTTGATCTGCTTGAGGGTAGGAAGGCTCTACAGAGGGACCTGGACAGGCTGGATCGATGGGCCAAGGCCAACTGTATGAGGTTTAATAAGGCCAAGTGCCGGGTCCTGCATTTCGGTCACAACAACCCCAAGCAATGCTACAGGCTTGGGGAAGAGTGGCTGGAAAGCTGCCCAGCAGAAAAGGACCTGGGGGTGCTGGTGGATGGCCAGCTTAACATGAGCCAGCAGTGTGCCCAGGTGGCCAAGAAGGCCAACAGCATTCTGGCTTGTATCAGGAATAGTGTGGCCAGCAGGAGTAGGGAAGTGATCGTGCCTCTGTACTCGGCACTGGTGAGGCCTCACCTCGAGTACTGTGTTCAGTTCTAGGCCCCTCTGTACAAAAGGGACATAGAAGTGCTGGAGCGTGTCCAGAGGAGAGCTACCAGGCTGGTGAGGGGTCTGGAGACCAAGTCATATGAGGAGAGGCTGAGGAAGCTGGGCATGTTTAGCTTGGAGAAGAGGAGGCTGAGGGGAGACCTCATTGCCCTCTACAACTACCTGAAAGGAGGTTGGAGAGAGGTGGGCGTTGGCCTCTTCTCCCAGGTGAATAATGACAGGACCAGAGGAAATGGTCTGAAGTTGCAGCAGGGGAGGTTTAGATTGGATATTAGGAGGAATTACTTTACTGAAAGAGTGGTCAGGCACTGGAACAGCCTGCCCAGGGAGGTGGTTGAGTCACCATCCCTAGAGGTGTTTAAGAAACGTCTAGATGTGGCGCTTCAGGGCATGCTCTAGTGGCAGAGATTGTAGGTTGTTTGTTTGTGGGTTTGTTTGTTTGTTTTTTGGTGTGTGTATGGTTGGACTCGATGATCTCAAAGGTCCTTTCCAACCATGAAAATTCTGAAATTATGTGGAAAAGATTTCTGTCTTTATAATCTAGAGTAATCCACATTTATGTGGAACTTCCCAAGGAAGTGTTCTTCAAAGATTTGTGAGCTGAGGTGAGGAAGACTTCAAATCCATTTTCTTAAAGAATAAGCCACAGAAAGACTGTATTTTCAAAACTGTTCCAAATAGCTGCGAATGGCTCATTTTTCAGAAAACTCCCTTGAAATATTTGTAGTGAGAACATGATGCTGAGC